>NC_023756.2:19141632-19460031 GCF_000499845.2 Phaseolus vulgaris
GATGATATGTGTGAATCTTTTCTGCACCTCAACAATTGTTTCTCCTTTAAGCATTCTGAACATCTCATACTCTTGAAGTAGAGCATGCTTCCTAGCTCTCTTCACCTCATTTGTTCCTTCATGAGTGACTTCCAAGGTGTCCCACATTTCTTTTGATGATTTGCATTGAGAGACCCTGAAAAACTCATCAGAATTTAAAGCAGAGGTTATGATATTTTTGGCAATGCAATCGAATTTGGCCTTTTTGCTTTCTGCATCAGTCCATTGAGACTATGGCTTCTCAATAACAGATCCATCTTTTTCAAACTTTGGGACAAAAGGACCATTTTCAATTGCATCCAAAATTCCTTTATCAAGTGATTCCATAAATATTTTCATTCTCACTTTCCAAAATTGGTAGTTCAAACCACAAAACAGAGGTGGTCTGTTAATTGAAGCACCTTCCCCAAAAGGTAGTCTATCAACCATTTTAAAAACAGTTTTAGGATCAACTTGAATAACTTTCAAGAACCAAGCTCTTGATGCCAATTGTTAGAATGAATGGCTTTAAACTAGAGGGGGGGGGGGGGGGTGAATTGTTTAAAGAGGGTTTTCGCAAACTTTTAAAACAAGAATGAAATTATCTCAAGAAACAATTGATAAGAAATTCAGTTTGCCAAAACAGCAATAAAAAACAGCAGAACCAGAAAAACAATCGGTTGTTTATACTAGCAAACAACAAACAAAACTGAATTTAAAGAGTTAAGGATAGAGAGGTTGCACACAGATGTTTATACTGGTTCACTCCAAACCCAGAGCTACATCCAGTCTTCTCAGAAACCCTGAGGAATTCCACTAAGCAATCACACCTTGATCACTTACACGACAAACAAGAAAGTGACCTTGAACACCTCAAGACACACACTCTTCTTGGCCAACACACCAACACTAAGATTGTTGATCTTGATCCCCTCAAGAACACACAACCAATCTCAGCAAACACAGAAACGAAAACTTGTTTCACAGAGTACAAGGATCACACTTGTTACATAAGATAATCTGAAATCAATACAAGCAGAATCCTATTCCACAAACTTTGATCAATCACAAACTTTCAGCAATCTCAGCTCTTTGAAAAACTCAAAAACTCTATTTCAAAATCTTGTAAAAGATTATTACTCAAATATGTTTTTCTGAATTTATTCAAATATGTTGTTTGTTATCAAATTTTAACAAACTCTTACATTGCATTAAAAGATTGGTCAAAGCATTTAATGACTGAAGCGTAAGCAGTTAAATCATTTAAAGCTCAGTCAAAGATAAAATAGTTTTTCTATTATGGTCCCAAAACAAACAATCGGTTGTTTCCTCGAATCAATCGGTTGTTTTGGTTCTAACAGTTCAACAACTTGAAAAACAATTTTCAATCTTTTCTTAAAACATCTAAGTATAAACAATCGGTTGTTTCAGCAAAACAATCGGTTGTTTTAACTTAGTTTGAAAACATTTTACTTTCACAGAGATTGAGAATGCCTATGCTTTAGATTCGATCAAAGGGTGGATTACAACACTCAAACTACCCCAGAACTATACTAAACCAGCACAGCAACATCAAACACAACCAAGGCTTCAACATCCTTCAAAGGGTTTGGATTCTTCAAAGCTTGAACATCACTTGGTTCAACAGTACTACCGTCAACCTCGACTAACCACACAAGGACAAATTAGGTATGATATTGTTCAATATTTGATTAAAACATTTCTAAATTGTTAACTTGGAACTTTCAATTTCCATTTCCTACAATGATTGTAGTGTATGCCAAGTTAATAAGATTTACAAAGAAAATTTTGTACCCTCTAAATACACCGAATGCAGAATGCACTGAACGACCTTCTTCCGCTCCTGTTCATTGTCAGAAAATAAATACTTCCAAAATTCAGCTCCCCAAAAATCAAATTCTAAAGCATTTTCATTGCAAAAATGAGAAACATAGGTGAGAATTTGCTTCCTCGTGAGTCGAATTCTCACGATTCAAAATGCTTAGTTCTACATGGGAAATAAAGTTTGCATAAGTCTATTGGGGATAATTCCTAAATTTTAAAAATAAGTGGGTTATCCATAGGGTTCACAAATCAGATCTAAGAATTAGACTTAAGACTAGTTTTGTGTACACACTATTAATGACAAATTCTCCTTACATCACCATTAGTTAATTTGAAATTACATTTGTACCCTTTATACCCTGTATTAAAATTTTAAAACTCTATTTCTTTGTTCCCATCACACTACAGCTCTTCACTTCTTATTTTTTGTCAAGCAGCACACCTCCTTTTCTCTCAACGGCGGTAACACCACCGTGGTCCAAGAGAGGTTTCACTTTTTGAGTGTTAGACGAGGCTTGCAAGGGTTTAAGGAAACATTGTAGTGAATGTAAGTCCCCTTTTTCTTTTGTTTGAATGTTGCACCTACCATTTTTTGTGTGTGTTTTTTCCACGTTGTGAGTGCTGGTTTGTAAAGACTGGTGTATATTTTCTATTAATATATTGGTTTGTACATTTCGATTTGTATAACCGGATTCAAATATACATACCGAAATGTATGAACAGTATATTAATAAAAAAAATGTACACTAGTTCATACATTCCGGTATGTATATCCAAATTTGGTTATACAAATCGAATGTACACACTAGTATATTAATAGAAAATGAACACTGGTATCTACAATTCACTAAGTAAATCTAAATATGGGTATACAAACTGGAATGTACAAATCGTTTTACATTTTTTTGAAGAGCATATCGATATGTTCAATCCGATGTATATTTGCAATTGTGCACGGTTTGTACAATCCAATTTGTGTGTTTCTTGATTCTATACTGGAATGTACAAATCAATTTGTGTTTTATGGAGTGTATATCGAAAGATGCAGTCCGATTTGGATGTATTTTAAATTAAAAGTTTAATGTTATTTTATTTTTTAGTTTATGAAATGTTGTTTGGAATGAAATTTTGCACATATGGCTAGGAATAAAGGTGGTGAATCACAAGCTGATGGAGTTGACGATTGAGACCTACTATATCCGTTCATAGAAGAAATCGTGGTCAAGGTGTTGATCACAGTGCAACTACTATACCTTTTTTAAAATGTTTATCCTATAAATGTCAAACCTCAAACTTATAACATAAATAACTTAAATTAAGATTTACCTCATTAGTTATAAAATAATTGTCATAATCTATTGGACCAATTCATGTTCAATAACTTCATATTTATTGTTCCCGTCGGTTGACCAGGGTCATCTTTGTGCGTGGCTTGTCCTCACGAGCTAGGGCACCTTCGTTCTGCTCCGTCTGTGAGTACCTGAAAAAAAGTGAACAAAGGGGCGCCCTCGCGGCCGTTTGCACTCCGATGATCAAATCAGCTAGCGAGGAACATCAAAGGTGACACACCTCCATATCGAACACCGTGACTGGATGCTCTGAGGGTGGTCGAAAATACTGAGTGGCTAAAACTGTGTTGCCCTAATTATCTTGTGCACACAGTGGGTGCGCTGCGGGAACAACTAGGGTTTGTGCTCTATGTAAACCTGTGCGAACTAGGTCAAAACTCGGATCCCTTTTCAAACGTCCCAAGGTCCCTTTTTATACACCTCTCGCATTTAAAGCGCGTTAAAGCGCATTGAAAGCATATAAAAATATTCCTTGGAACGTTCGAATCTTAACTGAATTAACGCGTACCTTAGCGAACTTTTAGGAAAACCTTGATGTTTTCAGTGCTCATTGCCACGTGTTCTTCTGACTTGATCGCGACTCTTTGTGGAGGGCCCTACAACGCCGTAACCCAACTTAGGGTTAATCCATCGTGCAAACCCTCCTTTCTCGAGGTGCATTTGGCACAAGGGGATGACTTTCTGGGTGCCAACTCATGCGCCCCAACTTCTAGTCACTCGCCCTGGGAGTGTATCTAACTTCTTCTCGTACCACGCACATGGCTCGCCCCTGGGCGTGGCCCTCTCATGGGTTGTATCTGTCCCAGGGGTCTCCCAGAGGTGGCGTGGATACTTCACAAGTCAGGTTACTCCCCACTGGTTCTAGAACTTATGGCCTTGAAGCCACCTTCCTCCTTCCTCTGTTACTGTTCTGAACTGTCGAGGCCCGAAGCCTCCTTGTGATGTTTTAGCTTGGCGATGCCTTAACCTGGCGACGCCTCCTACTGGCGATGCCTTAACTTGGCGATGCCTCAAGTGGTCAATCTGTTGACTTCCTTCCTTGGACCCCTCGAGGGGTCCCACCATACGTTGACTTTGACTTTTGGTCAACGCCCGGGGACGGGGCAGTACACAAGCCCCCAGTCTTGAGCTGACACTTGTTTCAGTAAAAAGACTAAGGCCTCGCCCTATCATCCACGTGGCACTCTTGCTGACGTGACATTCCCTTTGAGCAGTTGACTTGACATTCTCCGAGAGTCTGACGTGACATTCTCTGAGAGTCTGACGTGACATTCTCTGCGCTGAGGATGTGACACTTTAAGTTATGCTTTAATCTCTTGACACGTGGCACGATCCTACGGCTGAGGACGAGCGTCGTTTGCGCTTTCAAGTTAACGTTACAACCCTTCGAATTTGCGCGCTCAAGGCACTGTTCCATCACCCTTCGTATTCTCTGCACTGTTCATCTTCTCAAAGTTTCTTCTGCGATTTCTGCTTTCTCTCTACGCAGTCTCGCCTTTTACCAACTAAAACACTCAAAGGTATGATTTTTCTCTCTTGCTTATTCTTGCCTATTACTGCATTAATCTCGTATCTGCCTGGGTCTGTTTATGTTTCTGCATCTCTTGTATTCCCTTTTCCATTTCCCTGTTCCTTCCCCCCTGAACTTCTCGCGTGAGTAGGGGCTTTCTTAGGGTTTCTCTCCCCCTTTTTCCCTAACCTTACTTGCTGAACCCTTTTCTCTTCTTCATTCTTCAGTTTCTTCGTTAATGGCACGTACCAAAATGACGGCCAACCCTCCACCTCCCAGAGTCAACCATAGGGCCCTTTACACATGGGCTCCGGACGAGCTGCTCGACGAGTGCTCGAGCCTGGTCTCCACAAAAGCTTGGAGGGATCATGTAGGAGAGCCAAGCACCTACGATCATCGTGCCTTCGCGAAAAGGCACGATGACGACATCGCAATGCTCCCTTGTACTCTAGGGGAGCCTGTGTATGGGGATGAGCGGGCCAACAACGGGGTCCCCTTCTTCTACTTCTATCAAGTGGTCTTCAAGCGTATAGGGATGCGCTTGCCCTTCTCTAGGTTTGAGAGGGAATTGCTAACGGAGATCAACATTGCCCCAGCCCAGCTGCACCCCAACGGCTGGGCCTTCGTCAAGGCCTTTGGCGTATTGTGTGGGTTCTTCGGGTGCGCACCCTCTGTCGACATCTTCCTACATTTCTTCGAAGTGAAGAAACAGGGGAAAAGCCTTTAGGTAAGTCTCAGCAATATCCTTGGAAGGGTCCTCCTGACTCTATTCCAGCAATCCTTTAAGGAGTGGAAAGGCAGATTCTTCAAGGTTTGCTGCTCCGACTACGATCCCTCCGCCCTTGACGGCTTTCCTCTGTATTGGGTGAAGGAGGTAAAGACCGTGAAGCCCAAGTCGCTGGACGAATTGCCCTCGAGTGATCGAGAGGCTTGTCAAATCCTGACTAGCGTGGGGGGCTTTGACACCGCCACCCTTATAAGTCTAGAGTACAACGCTGAAGCTCTAGCACAATACATAAGTATGAGAGCTTCCCCCCATAACCTTCTATTCCCCGCTTCTGTTGGATTCTTGCTTGATGCATGATTTCTCTGCTCTTTTTGTGTTTTAACTTTAGCTTGTGCCTAACCTCAACTATGTTTGTCTTCTTGGTGTAGATTCTATGATGGATAGGCAACGACGGTTGCGATTGGCTCAGGTGCTGAAGTCCAAAGACGGGGCTTCGGCATCCCCCCTACCAACCTCCGCTGCACCCCCATCCTCTCCCAATCTTCATCTTCAATCAGCCACGACTCCTTCAACTCCCTCAGTCCAACCTTCTCCTGAACAACCTCCCCGCTCACCACCTCCTATTGCGGCCATGCCTCTTGCGCTGGTCGAGGCTACTCCTTCATCAGCCTCCCTTGACAAGGGAAAGAGGGTAGTGGAGGTGGTTTCTGATGACGAAGACTCTGTTGAGGGGCAAGTCTTCAAACGAAAAAGAACTCAACATGCCCCTCAGACAGTCACTTCTGCTACCTCTTCCTCGCATGGGGCTGAGTCTTTGAGGGAGGACCCTCCAAGCGCCACTTCTCCTCCTCAGTCGACGAACCCGGGGGTTGGGGTTGAAACTGAGCCCATAAGCGTTTCCCTGTCTGCCCCAGAGCTTCCCCTTCCCATGCAAGATTCATTGAGGGGCTTCTTGGGCAGGGCGTCTCCAGGTGGTCAAGCTGAAGGGCCCCAGAGGGAAAGTCTATACTACTACATGGGTGCCTTCATGTCTTGCGCCCACTCCTGGCACATGTAGGCTAGGGCTAAGGCTGCCCAAGCTTCCGCCTTTCGAGCGATGGAGAAGGAAGTTGCTTCCTTAAAAGAAGAGAAGGAGAAGCTGGCCACCCACTGGGGGCGTCAGGAGGACACGTATAAGACCTAGTTGAGGGTGGCACAAACGGCGAAGGAGGAGGCCAACAAACGGCTGCACGAGGCGTCGCAAGCCAACGCCGAACTCCTCACTCAGGTGGTGCCCCTTCGAGTAAAGATTGCTGATCTTGAGGCAGCAGCGGAGATCTCCAAGGTGCAGCAAAAGAAACTTGAGGACCAGTGTGTGGATCAGGAGCAGACACTGGGGAAAACTGAGGTTGCGCTCGAGTCGAAGACTGACGAATGCGCCCGGTTAGCCACTGAAAATGCCACCCTCCAGACCAAGGTTCAAGAGTTGATGGCTGCCTTGGCCTCCAAGGACCAAGAGATGACCGCTCAAGCTGCCAACTTCAAGGTTGCTGAGGAGAAACTGGTCGAGGAGGCCGCTGCTAGGTTCGTGGAGGCTCTAGTCCAAGCGGCTTGTGCCAACCCAAGCATCGATATCTCCAAGTGCAGCCCTCTAAACGAGGTGGTTGATGGGGAAATTGTGCCTTTGGAGGGTCCTAATGAATAGCTTATGCTCTGTGCTTTGACAAAATCATTTAATAATTACTTCTTTGCTTAACTTGTAATTATCACGAACTTGGCTTTTAATTATAACTTTTTGAACTTGCTTAAATGTTATCTGCTTTCAATTCTGCTTGTGCTTTATCTGCTTCTATTTTCTTTTCTTCACCAAAGACTTTAGCTGGTACTAGCCTTCGAGGCGTTTTCTTTGTCGCTTCGTCCTTAACTCTTTAGGTAGCACGTGTCTCCCCCTCTTATTCTTTCTCCTTAAGGTGTGAGGCACATCCTCCTCTTGGTCCTCTCGCTCAGAATCTCGCTTGTCCTTCGTATCCGCGAGGAGTCTCCCTCAGGAAGAAGCTGCTTGCCTCAACATTGTCCAACAAGGCCATGGAGGAATTAATCTTCACGTATTTTCTGGCCTCTGGTACTTGGGCTTTCACGTTTCTTCTTTTCCTTGCTTTCTGATTTTCTCTGGATTTTTGAGCTCGTGGAAGTCTTCAACTTGCTCTACACCTTACCTGTTTCGAGTCCTTAGGCACTTATTACCAAAGGTCTCGCTCTCATATCTTTCCTGGCCCCGCTATTGCTCAAGGGCGAGGAGGACTCTTCTTTATCTGCACTGGTTGTCTTCGCTCGAGGAGGGGCCTGCTCTGGGTGTCCTCAGTGTACTTATACACGTGGGACAAGAGTCGTGCTCTGGTGCCCACGCCTATGGAGAGGCCTATACAACAGCACCGTATCCTCCATGGAGTGTCTAAAAAACCAGGGCGACTTTTATCCCTTATCTCTTTGCGTTTGGTGTCCACGCCTGAGGAGAGGCCTACTACAACAGCGCCGTATCGTCCTCAGGGTGTCTAAAGCTCCAAACACCGGGACTAGCTATTCATACCTGAGGAGGGGGCGTCCCGAAGGAATCCCTTAACCCCTGCTCAGGGACTAGGCGTCCGAATTTTTAGCTTTCACTTACACTGACATCTGGTACTGGGCTAGCTATTCATACTTGAGGAGGGGGCATCCTAAAGGAATCCTTTAACCCCTGCTCAAAGACTAGGCGCTCAGATTTTTAACTTTCACTGATATCTGGTACCGGGGCTAGCTATTCATACTTGAGGAGGGGGCGTCCCGAAGGAATCCTTTAACCCCTGCTCAAAGACTAGGCACCCGAATTTTTAACTTATACTCCACATACCTGTTATCTTGCTTTGCATCTGACCTCCGCCTCTTCATCTGGCGACGCCTCCTCTCGGCGACGCCTTATCTTAGCGACGCCTTTTTTTCGGCGACGTCTTATCTCGGCGACGCCTTACCTTTGGCTTTGTTCCTTTGATCTTACATGAAAAGAGAAAACTAAGGCAAGAATATCTTAAACTTTTCTTTTCTTTATTTGGGTGACCTCGTTAAAAAACCCCCGAGAGGGAAAAAAAGTGTCCCCTTTACAAAGTTTCAACTGAAATAAAACTTTAAATTCGCTGCATTCCAACTACGTGGGATGGGGCCTTCTTCTAGAGTCTCTAACTTATACAAACCATTCCCCTTAGCTTTGGTTACTCTGAACGGTCCAGTCCACTTGGGAGACAACTTGTTTTCTAACTCGTACGGGTGAGCCTTCCTCATGACCAGGTCACCTACCTGGAACTGTCGCAGCTTCACCTTAGAGCTGTACTGACGCTCCACTCTTCTCTTCACGGCCTCGGCTTTGATTTTCGCCTCTTCTCTGGCTTCGTCTATCAGATCTAAGTTCACCTTCCTTTCTTCGTTGGACTCTTCTGCCACGAAACCTAGGAAACGAGCCGAGCTCTCGTGGATCTCTACTGGATCATGGCATCCAATCCATACACTAGGCTGAAAGGCATCTCCAAGGTGGAGGATTGGGGCGTGGTGTGGTAAGCCCATACAATCCTTGGTACTTCTTCTGCCCACGCCCTTTTAGCTTTCTCTAACCTGCGTTTCAAACCCCTCAACAAAACTCTGTTTGGTGATTCGACCTGCCCATTTGTCTGGGGGTGTTCGACTGATGCAAACACCTGTTTGATTCCTACTTCTGTACATAGCTTCCCCAACTATTGGCTCGCGAATTGGGTGCCATTATCTGAAATGAGACGCCTTGGCACCCCAAAACGACACACAATGTTCTTCCAAACGAAATGTTGTACCTTGTGCGCAGTGATCTGTGGCACTGGTTCTGCCTCTATCCACTTGGTGAAGTATTCGATGGCAACGATTAAGTACTCCATCTACCTTATCGCCAATGGGAACGGACCTAGGATATCAATACCCCAAGTATGGAAAGGCCACGGGCTGTGTATGGATCTCAGTTCTTCTGGCGGCGCCTTATGCCAATCAGCGTGCATCTGACACTGCTTGCACCGCTGGGCGTATCGTATGCAGTCCTCTCTTACTGTTGGCCAGAAAAACCCTGCACGTATTACCTTGGATGCCAAGGACCTTCCTCCCACATGGCTCCCACAAATACCTTCGTGGAGTTTAGCCATTATCCTGATGCACTCGTCGCCACTGACACACGTCAAGATAGGGTGCGTAAACCCGTGTCTGAATAATATCCCATCCACTAAGGTGTACCTTCCAGCGTTCCTCTTGATCTTCTTGCCTTCTTCTGGTTCCGCTGGGAGGATCCCATCCGCGAGGTATCGCCTATAAGGGGTCATCCAAGTGTCGCCTTCCTCCAAGACGCATATCTATTCGCCCTTCTCTTCTTCCGACAAGGTTGCGTAGGTACTGATGCAGGGTGCCCTGACCGTATCTTGACTCAAAGAGCGATGATTCCTGTGTTTTCCTCTTGTTGTACTAACGTGAAGAACGTCCACCCTGTTGTCTGCAACAAACTTTCGCAACGTTTTGAGGATCTCTTGTATTACAGTCCTCTACCTTCCCCCCTTGCCTGAACTGGCCAGCTTGGCAAGCAGGTCAGCTCTAGCATTCTGCTCCCTAGGGACATGCACCAGCTCAAACGCAGCGAAAGCTCTTTTCAATACCTCAACGTACCTCAGGTAGGCGGCCATCTGTGGGTCATTTGCCTGATACTCCCCTGCCACTTGCCCTGTGACCAACTGTGAGTCACTCTTCGCCAGGAGGTTCTGAACACCCATTTCTTTAGCCAACAGCATCCCAGCAATCAACGCCTCGTACTCCGCCTGGTTGTTGCTCGCTTTGAAGGCGAAGCGTAAGGCTTGCTCGATCAACACTCCATTAGGCCCCTCCAAGATTATTCCAGCGCCACTCCCTTGCTGGTTGGAAGATTCATCCACTGAGAGCATCCACTGTGACCCTAACTCCACTTCTTGGGGGTCTCCTCTTGGTGAGAGCTCTGCCACGAAATCAGCATAGACTTGCCCTTTGATGGACCCCCTGGGTTCATACTGGATGTCAAACTTTGACAGCTCTACCGCCGAGCGAACCATCCTCCCTGCAACATCTGGCTTTTGAAGTACCTTTTAGATGGGGATGTTTGTCATCACCACCACCGTGAAGCTGTGGAAATAGTGGCAGAGCCTTCGGGCTGAGAACACCATTGCTAGTGTCGCCTTCTCTAGCGACTGGTACCTCAATTATGAGCCTTGCAAGGCCTTGCTCACGAAGTAAATGGGCTTCTGCACTTGGTCTTGCTCCTGGACCAGCACAGAACTAATGGCCCACTCTGTTACCGCAAAATATAATCGGAGGGGGACGCTCACTCGTGGCTTGCAAAGCACCGGTGGCGTCCCCAAGTATTCCTTCAACTTGAGGAACGCTGCTTCACATTCATCCGTCCATGCAAAACGGCTATTCCTCTTGAAGCATTGGAAATAAGGGTGGCCCTTTTCCCCTCCAGCAGATACAAATCTAGACAAAGCTGCCATCCTCCCAGTCAATTGCTGAACTTCTTTAACTGAGGTTGGGCTCCTCATGGATATAATAGTTGCGCACTTATCGGGGTTCGCCTCTATTCCCCTTTCAGTGAGCATAAATCCCAAGAACTTCCCTGCTTCCACGCCAAAAACACACTTTTCTGGGCTTAATTTGAGGTGATACTTTGATATGGTAGCAAACAGCTCTTCTAGATCAGTTGCGTGCTACCCTATCTCGTGTGAAGTCACCACCATGTCATCTACGTAGGCCTGCACGTTCCTTCTTAGCATGGGTGCAAGGATGTTGTCCATTAGCCTCTGGTAGGTGGCGCCTGCATTTTTTAACCCAAATGGCATCACCTTGTAACAGTAGCTGCTTGTCTCCGTCATGAACGTCGTTTTGCTCTCATCCCTTGGATGCATCTTGATCTGATTGTAACTTGAGAATGCGTCCAAGAAACTCAGCATCTTGCAGCCTGAGGCGCTATCCACTAATGCGTCGATGTTGGGCAGTGGGTACGAATCTTTGGGGCATGCCTTGTTCAGATCTGTGAAGTCAACGCACATTCTCCATTTCCCGTTTGCCTTCTTCACTAGGACTACGTTGGCTAGCCACTCAGGGTATTGTATTTCCCTGATGTGTCCAACGCTGAGCAGTTTCTGTGTCTCTTCCTTCACGACGAGACATCGCCCTTCATTGAACTTCCTCCTTCTTTGTCTCACAGGGCGAACCTTGGCGTTCATGGTAAGATGGTGGCACAAAAAGTCTGAGTCGATACCTGGCATGTCCGCCGCAGTCCACGCGAAAGCATCTAGGTGGCGCGAGATTACTGTGGCTACCTCTTCTTGTTCTCCTTGGCTCAGCAAGCGTCCTAATTTGAATACCTTACCCCCTATATGCCTTTCTACTATGTTGTCTTCTGGTCGGGGTTGCTCGTTCTGCACGTTCTCTTTCATGGAGTCCTCTTCCATAGGCGTCGCCCCAACGGATGCATCGGGCATTGCCTCCTCTGGCTCTTCTTCTGCGGGCGAGGCCTCTCCGTATACTCCTTCCATCGGCGAGGCATCGCTGTATCTTTCTTCTTGATGTGCATCTTCCACAGGCGTCGCCCCTACAGGTGTGGCTTCGACGGTCGTGGACTTCGCGGGCGTCGCTTCCTCCAACGGCTCTAACTCCATTTGCGAATCTGAAACGAGTGGTCGCTCAATCACCATGACCACGCCTCTCTTTGTCTTTAGGCTATTTTCATAGCACTTACGGGCCTCTTCTTGATCTGACTTGATCACGATCACCTTGTCACTAAGATCTGGTAGCTTCATCTTCATGTGGCGCGTGGAGGACACTGCCATTAATCTGTTCAAGGAAGGTCTGCCTAACAAAACGTTGTAAGCTGAGTTGGCGTTGACCACCAAGTACCGAATGCTCTCGGTGCGCGACGCCGCTCCATCAGTGAACGTCGTCCTCAGCTCCAAGTAGCCACGTACCTCTACTGGGTTATCTGCAAACCCATACAAGCATCCAGTATAGGGTCTCAAAAGGTCGGGGGACAACTGTAGCTTATTGAAGGTCGACCAAAACATGACGTCTGCAGAACTGCGTTGATCGACGAGGACCCTATGTACCTTTCTTCCCGTTGTGACTACTGAAATGACCACTGGGTCATTATCGTGTGGGACGACATCCCGTAGGTCAGCCCTTGTGAAAACGAGGTCTGACTCCCACGGGTCGTCTGGAAATTCCTCAGCAACTGAACTTACTGACCTCACATATTTCTTACGTTGAGAGGCAATGGGTCCTCCTCCGGAAAAGCCGCAAGAAATGGTGTGTACTTCTCCGTGAGTTGGCATTTCATGTGCTGGACCGTCCTCTGGTGTCGTCGTGGCTGTGGTTGCCGTGGATCCAGCGAGATAATCTTTCAAGAAACCATTCTTTACCAACTCATCCAACTGATAGCCCAGAGCCAAGCAGTTGTTAATATGGTGTCCGAATGCTTCGTGAAATTCGCACCATGATTCCTTGTGAGGTTCCAGTATCTTGTCAGACTTCACTGGTGGCCTCAACCTGTCAGTTATGTTGGGCACAACGATGAGGTCTTTAAGTTCTACCACAAAGTTGCGCCTTAGAGGTCTATTTCCCTCTCTCCTTCCTTCTGCTTGAACCCTTGGCTGGGCCCTCCTTGTCTCGTAGGTGCGCTTCCTGTCTTGGTTCTTTCTTTCTGTGGTGGCTTCGTGGACCCTAGCGGGTTGCGAGCGCATTTGCGCTCTTGGGCGTGTAGGTGCAGCTGTCGTGCACTTCTCGTATGCCTCGTCCTTAAAGGCAATGTGTTCTACCGCCCGACGCCTCACTTCAGCAAAAGTTTTGGGGCAGCTGCGATTGAGTGACTTGCTGAAAGACCCAAGACACACCCCTTTCCTGAATGCTTACAAGATTATGGGCTCGTCGGTGGTACCCACCTTCACCACCTGCGCCCCGAAGCGGCTTATGTACTCTTTCAAGGTCTCACCTTGATACTGCTTTACGTCGAACAGGTCGTATGAAACTGGGGCTGGGGCCCTGTTGGCTAAATACTGCTCTCTGAATAGCCGCGAGAGCTGTGCGAAAGACGTGATGTGGCCCTCTGGGAGGCTGATGAACCAATCCATGGTCATCCCAGTCAAAGTGCTCATAAAGAGCTTGCATCTTACAGCATCAGAACCGCTTACCAGCATCATCTGTGTGTGGAACGCAATGAGGTGCGCCTCAGGATCCTTCATCCCTGTGAAGGTTACTTTGGGCCCCGTGAATGTGTTGGGGATTGTTGTCTCTAGGATCGCTTGCGAAAATGGTGTTGAGAATTCTCTGGGTGGGGTGGCAGTCTCAGGCTCATCTACGTCGCGCCATCCACGACGTAGCTCCTCGTTGGCGCGGTGAAGCTCATCGTTTCTCGCCTGAGATGCTGTGAGATCCGCCTGCATGCGCTCTTGCTCTGCTTTCGATGCTGCCATTGCTTCCTGCAACCCTTGCATCATGCCCATGAGTTGTTGCATGGTCATCTCTTCACTCCTAGCGCGTGCGGGCCTCATGTTCGTGGTTTCTGGAAGCCTTCTCGACTATCTGGGTTTTGAGAATTGGAACTGGGTTGGAAACTGCAACTAGGACTGAAAAACTGTGTAATGGGACAGATGTTTTATATCGGCCCCACGGTGGGCGCCAAATGTTCCCGCCGATTGACCAGGGTCATCTTTGTGCATGGCTTGTCCTCATGAGTTAGGGCACCTTCGTTCTGCTCCGTCTGTGAGTACCTGAAAAGAAGTGAACAAAGGGGCGCCCTCGCGGCCGTTTGCACTCCGACGATCAAGTCAGCTAGCGAGAAACATCAAAGGTGACACACCTCCGTATCGAACACCGTGACTGGATGCTCTCAGGGTGGTCGAAAATACTGAGTGGCTAAAACTGTGTTGCCCTAATTGTCTTGTGCACACAGTGGGTGCGCCGCGGGAACAACTAGGGTTTGTGCTCTATGTAAACCTGTGCGAACTAGGTCAAAACTCGGATCCCTTTTCAAACGTCCCAAGGTCCCTTTTTATACACCTCACGCATTTAAAGCGCGTTAAAGCGCATTGAAAGCGTATAAAAATATTCCTTGGAACGTTCGAATCTTAACTGAATTAACGCGTACCTTAGCGAACTTTTAGGAAAACCTTGATGTTTTCAGTGCTCATTGCCACGTGTTCTTCTGACTTGATCGCGACTCTTCGTGGAGGGCCCTACAGCGCCGTAACCCAACTTAGGGTTAATCCATCGTGCAAACCCTGCTTTCTCGAGGTGCATTTGGCGCAAGGGGATGACTTTCTGGGTGCCAACTCATGCACCCCAACTTCTAGTCACTCGCCCTGGGAGTGTATCTACCTTCTTCTCGTACCACGCACATGGCTCGCCCCTGGGCGTGGCCCTCTCATGGGTTGTATCTGTCCCAGGGGTCTCCCAGAGGTGGCGTGGATACTTCACAAGTCAAGTTACTCCCCACTGGTTCTAGAACTTATGGCCTTGAAGCCACCTTCCTCTGTTACTGTTCTGAACTGTTGAGGCCCGAAGCCTCCTTGTAATGTTTTAGCTTGGCGATGCCTTAACGTGGC
Organism: Phaseolus vulgaris; assembly: GCF_000499845.2. Classification (NCBI taxonomy): domain Eukaryota; kingdom Viridiplantae; phylum Streptophyta; class Magnoliopsida; order Fabales; family Fabaceae; genus Phaseolus; species Phaseolus vulgaris. Next base: position 19,156,720 of record NC_023756.2, read on the forward strand.
GACGCCTCCTACTGGCGATGCCTCAAGTGGTCAATCTGTTGACTTTCTTCCTTGGATCCCTCGAGGGGTCCCACCATACGTTGACTTTGACTTTTGGTCAACGCCCAGGGACGGGGCGGTACATTTATTAACTTAGTGTCAATATTTTTTTTCTATTTCTTCACGATCATTACTCCACATTTTGGATTCCCTTGTAATAATTAAACAATAACTAAAATAAAAACAATAAAAAAATACATTAAACTTAATTAAAAGAAATTATAAATATTTTTTCATATTTGACTAATCAAATCGTATACATTTTAAAAAAGAAAAAATTGAATATCTGGTTGACAATCCGATATTCAAATTAAAAAAAAAAAGTGTACAAACTTGTTAATTTGATACATATAATCAAACGAAAAAAACAAAAACAAAAAACTGTGATAAAAATCCCTACAAAACTCACCGCAGTTAACCTTTACCACCTTCAGTCACCACCTACAACTGCAATCACACAAAAATCACACCGGAGTGAATCAGAGGGTTCAAAATGAAGAACAAGTGATCGAGATGGCCAAAACCCTAAAATATAGGTATGTTTGACATTTTAAAATGATATGGAGGTGGAGGAAGGAGTAAAGGAGGTGCCAGAAGAATTTCATCCTGTTGGGAAAAACGGGTAATTTTCCCACTAAAACAAAACTCTAACAGAGCTACCCGACAAATAATATTGAATAAATAAAGCGGAATAATAAAAAAGATAAAGAGAAAAAAACACACCCGAAAATTGTTAACGGAGTTCGGCCTGTTTAGCCTAATCTCCGAGCACTGCAAAAACAACTCACTTTTATTATTATGAGAGAAGATATTACAAATTGGGATATATCACAGTGAAGGAGAAGAAGAGTTTAATTTATAACCCTCAAACCTCCTTCCCAAACAATGAACCCACCGATGTGGGACTTGGGATTAAGCCAAAATCAACAAATCTCCACCTTGGCTTAATTTCAAGTCCCACCTAAAACAAATCTTCTCAAACATAACAAAAATAAACTTTACAGTGCTTCAAATTTGCGCCTCTGGACGCCAACTTCAAATGTGCAAGATATTAACCAAGTCTAAACAGTGTTCAAACTTGGTTCTTGTAACCACCTTGGTGAGCATATCTGCAGGATTCTCTGTAGTGTGAATCTTCTGGAGAACAATCTCCTCTTCTTCGAGAATCTCACGCACAAAGTGATAGCGAACATCAATGTGCTTCGTCCGTGCATGAAAGACTTGATTCTTTGCTAAATGAATAGCACTCTGACTGTCAGAATATAACTCAAGTTGTTTCTGACCAACTCCCAAGTCTTTAAGCAACCCATGAAGCCAAATTGCTTCCTTCACAGCCTCTGTAATCGCCATATACTCTGCCTCTGTCGTAGACAAAGCCACCGTAGACTGCAAGGTAGACTTCCAACTAATTGGCGCTTTTGCTAAAGTGAACAAATAGCCAGTTGTAGACCGTCGCTTATCCAAATCACCTGCATAATCAGAATCACAATATCCAACTATGCATTGACCAAGTGATTCATCTTGCTCAAATGTCAATCCAACATCTAAGGTATTTTGGAGGTACCGTAGAATCCATCTCACAGCTTGCCAATGACCCTTGCCCGGATCATGCATGTACCTGCTAACAACACTCACAGCCTGTGAAATATCTGGTCTTGTACACACCATTGCATACATCAAGCTTCCAACTGCATTTGCATATGGGACTTTCGCCATGTATTCTCGCTCTTCATCAGTCGTCGGAAATAAACGGCTACTCAATTTCAAATGAGGAGCAAGTGGGGTACTTACAGGTTTTGTATCTTCGTGTATACCAAAACGTTGTAGTACCTTCTGCAAATACTGCTTCTGTGACAGCCAAAGTTTTCCCCTCTCTCTGTCCCTGTTTATCTCCATGCCGAGAATCTTCTTGGCTTCCCCCAAATCCTTCATCTCGAACTCTTTACTCAACTGAGCCTTTAACCTGTCAATCTCAACTTGGCTCTTTGCTGCAATCAGCATATCATCAACATATAAGAGTAAGTAAATGTAGGAACCATCTTCAAGTCTGCGCAAATACACACAGTGATCATATTTGCTTCTCTTGTACTTCTGATCCTTCATGAACTTATCAAATCGTTTGTACCACTGTCTCGGAGATTGTTTCAGTCCGTACAACGATTTGCTAAGTTTACAAACCCAATCTTCTTTACCATCAACCTTGTATCCTTCTGGTTGAGTCATATAGATTTCCTCCTCCAAATCACCGTGTAGGAACGCGGTCTTTACATCAAGTTGAGCAAGCTCCAAATTCAACTGTGCTACCAAGGCCAACAAAATTCGAATGGAGGAATGTTTAACAACTGGAGAAAATACCTCATTATAATCAATTCCCTCCCTCTGAGCAAAGCCTTTAGCAACCAACCTTGCCTTGTAGCGAACATCTTCTTTATTAGGAAATCCTTCTTTCTTTACAAATACCCATTTGCACCCAATTGCCTTCTTACCTTTCGGTAATTGTGCCAGCTTCCACATCTTGTTCTTCTTCAAAGACTGCATCTCCTCTTCCATCGCACCTGCCCAATTACCACTCTCTGAACTCAGAATGGCTCCTGGGTAAGTGGATGGAATGTCATCAACAACTGGAAGTGCATAGGCAACCATATCCATGAAACGAGCAGGCTTCTGAATATCTCGTCTCTGTCTTCTAACTGCAATTGGCACTGATTGTTGTTGAGATTCTTGGGTAGGAACCTCTTCCTCATCTGACTCTTCTTCTACCATAGGAGAGTCACTTGTGGTATTTCGTGTTGGGATCACCACTGTCGGCTCAAACTCCACCTGCTTCCGGGCACACTCCACCTATTGCGGAGTACTATCAGCTCCTTCTGGATTTACCTTCTTTAACATGGCAGATTCATCAAAGGTAACATCCCTGCTGATAATCGTCTTCTTTGCCTCTAAACACCACAAACGGTATCCCTTCACTCTAGGACTAAAGCCCATGAAAAGAGCTTTCTTTGCCCGTGGATCCAACTTTGATTCAATCACATGATAATATGCAATAGAACCAAAAACATGCAAAGAATCATAATCAATTGCAGGTTTTCCAGACCATACCTCTAACGGGGTTTTGCCATCTATAGCAGATGATGGCAAACGATTGACGAGATGTTGAGCGTATGTTGTAGCCTCAGCCCAAAACTCTCTGCCTAACTCAGCATTAGACAACATTCAACGAACTTTCTCCACAAGTGTCTTGTTCATACGCTCTGACACCCCATTCTGTTGTGGTGTTTTTCTAACAGTGAAGTGCCGAACTATGCCACAATCTTGGCATACCTTCAAGAACGGATCACTCTTGTATTCTCCTCCATTGTCTGTTCGGAGAACCTTAATCTTCCTTCCTGTCTCGTTTTCAACTTGAGCTTTCCACTTAAGGAAAATTTCAAGCACATCATTTTTGTTCTTCATAGTAAACATCCAAACTCTCCTGGAAAAATCATCAACAAAAGTGACAAAATAATGCCTACCTCCGATTGACAGAGTCTTGGCAGGTCCCCACACATCTGAATGCACATAATCCAGAATACCCTTGGTATTGTGAATTGCAGTGCCAAACTTCACTCTTCGTTGTTTTCCTAGAACACAATGCTCACAAAATTCAAGTTTGCAAGCCTTCGTACCTTTCAACAATCCTTGCTTGGTAAGAATTTGCAAGGATTTCTCTCCAGCATGTCCCAACCTCATATGCCACAACTTCGTTGCCTCAACATCCTTCTTAGAGCTAGAAGTTGTTGCCGCTACTGTCCCCACTACTGTACTACCTTGGTAGTAATACAAATTGTTCTTCCTCACGCCTTTCAACATCACCAGTGCTCCTGAAGTTGCTTTAAGAATTCCATCTCGCATCGTCACAACTAGGCCTTTAGATTCTAAAGCCCCCAATGAGATGAGATTCTTCTTCAACTTTGGCACGTACCGTACATCCCGTAAAATTCTAGTGGATCCATCATGATTCCGCAACTTGATTGAACCTATCCCAGCTGTCTTACATGGATTATCATTACCCATGTAAACAACCCCGCCATCGAGTTCTTGAAAATCAAAGAACCATTCCTGAATGGGACACATATGATAGGTACAACCTGAATCCAATATCCACTCATCTGGATGCAATGATGCTGAAAGCGAGACAATCAACACATCACTTTTGCTTTCTGCAACATTTGCATCTTGCAGAGCCTTCCCTTCTTGATCTTTATTTTCCATTACAGACTCAAAATATAATATTCAATATCACAAATAATTTCAAACAACCCAAGGCGAACCTTCGGCTCTTGATACCACTTGTTGGGAAAAACGGGTAATTTTCCCACTAAAACAAAACTCTAACAGAGCTACCCGACAAATAATATTGAATAAATAAAGCGGAATAATAAAAGAGATAAAGAGAAAAAAAACACACCCGAAAATTGTTAACGGAGTTCGGCCTGTTTAACCTAATCTCCGAGCACTGCAAAAACAACTCACTTTTATTATTATGAGAGAAGATATTACAAATTGGGATATATCACAGTGAAGGAGAAGAAGAGTTTAATTTATAACCTTCAACCCTCCTTCCCAAACAATGAACCCACCGATGTGGGACTTGGAATTAAGCCAAAATCAACACATCCTAATATATGGGTATTTGAAAGTTGGCTTTTTTTTTTTTTGCGGGAAATTGAAAATTCTTATGAAAAACTTTGCATCACTTCATTTGTGGATTGGTGAAAAATAGATCAATTAATTGTCATGCATTCAAACAAGTATTATTTACAATGTTTTAATCATTTTAAAACTTTTTAAGGATGTTATAAAAAATTTGCAAAGAGTTCATTTGAAAATAGAACTTATACATCCTTATATAAGTAAAATTTTAAATTGAATTTTTTATGAAAGAAAACGCTTCATTCTATAATTAGAATATGGGGCCCTAAATAGCTTAAGGAAGTCTCCATCAACCTTGAAAGAGTTGTTCATGTGAAAGGGAAATGAGGTTTTGTAAAAGTTTTGCATTGTCACTCCCAATTAATCAACAATGAATTTGAAGCAATCATGTGACACCCAATCATAGGTGCAAAATGCATCTAAAGCTATGTTTTCAATGGAAGTTTTGTGAACAATTAAGAATGTATTTTTCAAGTGCTCAATCATCACAAACCACATGGCCAACAAGGGAAAATAAAATAATAGATTAGTTAGTCCATTTTAAAATTATGAATGTTGATAGTATTACATATAATTGGAAAGAACAGTGAATCCAGGTAACAAAGTCCCTAAACCAGCTCAACATGCATCACACTCACCATTTTCTTAAATTATCCACACTTTCAAAATACCTAAACAACAAATAAACTACACAATGAATCACTGCAAAATTTTGCAGAAATAATTAAATTGAAACATCTATATATTATATGCTACTTATCTTATTATTATTATTATTATTGATAAACCATATAAAATCTAACAATTAATAATAATTAAGGTTGCCCGACAAATTATTCTTTACATTGTTAATTAATGAAAGAGGCCTTCTAAATTTTCAGTAAGCACAAAATTATTGTCATGTAGATAAACAAACTATTTTTGTGATGAAAATGTGTATTAGGTTTATAAAGTTAACCTTTATCAAATTATTCAGTTTCATATTTTTAAGATGTGTAATTTTGAGTTAAAAACTATATTTAAGATCTTATATTTAATAAAATTATATTCGAATTATAGTATATAAATAAAAATTAATCCTTATTTTACCTACCCATTTTATAGGATTAAACCTGAACTTATATAACAAGATTAATTACTTTATGAAGATTTAAATAAATTTCAAATGACTACCAACTTTATTTTTGATTATTTTTTTAAGATTAAATTTTGATTTAAATATTTTATACTACTTATTTCAATTACAATATAAAAATATTTTATGAAACAGTTAAGAGTCAACATATTTTTTAAATTAAGTTAAATTTTATAATTTAATAAATACTTTTTAAAATTATTAGATACTTAAAACAAAAAAAATAAGAATCTTGAAACTTATTGAACTGTTTTATAAAATAAATAAATAACTTTTATTTAGTTTATCTATATCAGTATATAGTGAATTTTGTTATTAGATGTTCACAAGTTATTGTTATTATTTTATTTTAAATAATATTTTAAGGTCATAATAAAATATTTACAATGAAAGATAACGATATAAAAAAAGTAAAAAATATAATTTAAGAAAGAAAAGAAATAGAAAAAAAGTAACAGGAGGATAATCCTACGGAAATGAAAAAGAAAACAATCAATATTTCATGTAAATTAAGGTATAATGTTTAATTTTATGTAACTAAACTTTTATACTATAACATAACTTTGACCTAATGATAATGATAAATAATATATTTAATGATCTTATTTTCATATAAAATATTTAAAAATTCATAAAAGAATGTAATAAAAAATGCAAGATACATATGTCATCTGTTATCATTTTTAATATAGGAAGCATTAATCTTGAAAACCAAGTAGAAGAATATAAGTGTATGAAGTATATTCAAAGTTCAAACTCAATTATTTTACTTTAAAGAAAGGCAATATTTGAGAATAAAAGAGGAAAAATAACTTGAAGAAAATTGAAAGAAGTGTAGGGACTACAAGCCGTTAGCGCCAGCTGTATAGCACTAAGAAGTCCAATACAGACACCCTGTCCAACAACCATTCGGGCAGCTTCGGCTGACCGGAAATCCGATAAACAATCCAATATTTTTTACTTAAACTTTTAATTAATTAATACATATTTAAACTGTATCAATTTTTACAATTATTTTCTATGGTGCATATATTTTATTATAATTTTTATTTTACTGCTGTGGTAACTATCTTTGTTAATACATGATAAAATGTGTGCACATATACTAATAGAATAGATTAATGTTGTGTTTAGATTTGGAGATTTAAGGGAGTGAATTTAAAGGAATTTAATGGAAAATGTGAAGAAAGTGAGATTGTTTAGATTAAAGTATTTTAGAGTGTATTTGTGAGAAAAAATTATTAAAGTTTGTGAATAATATAATGATTATGAGAAAATTTTTATTTTTTTAAAATATGTAAAATATAAGTTAATAAATATATTTTTATTATTAAAATAAAAATATTATTAATTTATTTATCTATTTATTTATAAATTTATATTCTATATAAACAACTATATTTATTATTATTATTATTATTATTATTATTATTTATTTTTATTAATAATATTAATGATGTTTTATCAATCTGGATTAAATTAGTTTTAAAAAAAAAAAAATTAAAATACTTCGTATAAATTACTAGAAAAATATTTGTTACAATAAAATATACTAGAAATTAAGATAAAAATAATGATTGACAGAAATTATGGGTAAATATTAATATTCGGTTTTACTTTTCAGAAGAGTAAAAATTTAATAAGGTTTAGTCCACATGTATTTCTTCAGCAATCTAGACATAATATAGAGGAATCTACTTCCCTATTTCATTGTCTTTTGATGCAGTCTCCTTATCATCTATTTTCTTGATATTCCATCTGCGTGAATATTGTTCATTCAGATTTAAACAGGACATAAGTATAGAGAAACTAAATATGCATTAGTATTAGACTTTTGTTTTTTTGACTATTGATATTTATATTGCAACTTAATCATACATTATCATATAAATGTAATTATATACCAAAATTAAAATCTATAATAATTAATCTAAAAGTTATATACATAAAGACATTATGTTATATAAAATTAAATGGTGTAAGTTAAACATTTTTCTCTAAATTTCCTAGGATAAGTTATATAGTATTATATTTTTAATTTAAATAATCGTAAATTAAATTAATGTTGAATTGAATATTTATTAGTAGGTAAAAAAATTATAGGTGATACTCAATTAATATCACTAGTGGCTCAATACAAAATAATTGCTTATTATAGAACATAGACCAAACATCTCATTACACGAATTGAAAATATTAATGCAATACATATGAAAATCAGTAAGAAATATTGATTTTGTTGTTTGTGAACTGTAATAACATTTAGTACATAATATAACTCCTTTTTACTTAAAAATATAACAATATAAATGTTTTGGGTTAATTATAATTTGTTTCATCTAATTTTTCAGACTTTATATCAAGTCTAGATTTTTTAAACCCTAATTAAATAAACTAAATCTCACTCTAACATTATAATAATAAAATTTAAGGAAGAATAGAGACAAAATCATTAATTGTAAAAATGTCGAATAACATTTATTCCTTTAATATTTTGATCAAAAGTCGAGCATATACATCAATGTAGCATAGACACGGATATAAATACGGACACGGACACAAAGATACGTATAATGTTTAAAATATAAGACACGAGAATACATATCTATATATTATATAATTATGAATTATATAAATTGACAATAAATATTTATTTGCACAAGTATGTTTCGGATTTTTTTGGGAACAGAAAAATGTTTTTCATGACTGGTTCAAAAAAAATTGTTCTTTACTTTTATAATCATAATAAAAATTTATACAATAAATTATCATTGTATTTATCTTTCTTAAAATTATTTTAGAACCGTATTAGAATTAAAACAAATATTTTTTGAATTGAACATTTCATATCATATAGTTATATATCACCATTTAAAAGAAAACTATATATCACCATTTAAAAGAAGTGTGCGACCCTATAAATATACATTCTTGAAACATCAACTTATCAAATAAATTAAACAATTTTGAGAAAAAAACGATTAACCCTATGTTTCAATGAATAATTTAAAAAAAAAAACTGAAACTGAAGAAATAAGATTATAATATGACCAAAGTAAAACAATTTTTGTGCATGACCTTTTCTTGTTGTCCTAATAATAAGGCTCCACGCATACCAACATTTTCATAATCATAATATAAGTGGGAAGCCATAAGGCAGCCTTGAAATCCCCGAAAAAAAATAAAATAAAAAAACATTGCTGCCCGTTAAAAAACCAACAATGCACATTTGTTGTGTTCTTCACGAACCAACTATATAAGACACCCTACACCACCCCCTAGTTTTCACAACCACTGCTACCTCTCTTTCTTTGCCCCTTTCTTCTCTTCTCAAGTTTCTTCTCTCAAAGAAAAGCTCTACTTTCATAAACAATGGAGGCATTGAAGATGAAGCTTTTCTTTGTTGTCATGGCCATGCTGATTATGGCAGCATCAGCTGCAGATTCACCAGCTCCAAGTCCCATATCGGATGCCACCACCATGTTCGTGCCAACGGCCGTTGCTTCTCTTGTTGTTCTTGCTTTTGGGTTTCTCTTTTGAGTTTCTGATTGTCTTTTCTTCATCATGATTCATATTCTTATTCCACACATTTATTTTCCATTGTACTTTTTCTTATGTTTATATGCCTTTAATTTCGATTTCATAATGTAATGTTATTCTGATTTTTTGTTTTTATGAATTTATTCATCATTTTTCCTTCCTTTGCATAAATTCATTCACCCAATTTTCATTTTAATTAAATTAAGACTCTCACGGTAATTGCTGGTTTTGAAATTTAAAAATCTTGATTTTCTAAATTGTTTCCAATTTTAAAACTTTTTCAATTTATAATTTTAACATTTATTTGTTACAACAAGTTATTGTAGATATTTAAATATCTTTTAATATTTAAACACGTTTCATTTTTTTTAATAAAAGGGTACTTTGATCATCTAACATATATACTAATTTATATATTTTATTTTATGACATATCAATTAAATTACTCATAATTTTTTTACTGGTTTATATTGATTTTTAAATATTTTTTCCTCAATTCAAACAATGAAAACCCTCATTTTAAAACAAAAAGAAGAAACCCTACGAGTCTGTTTGTTTCCTAGACGAATTTGCAAAGACGGATGCAAGCGACGAAAGGAAGAAAAATCAAAGAAATCGATGAATAAAAAAATGAAAAAGAAAACAATTTTTTTTGCAACTATCGTTCTTCATAATAGTTAGGAAGATTTACAAATAAATAAAATTAATCAATTATTACGAATCTCATAATCGATTTATAATATAGAAATATAATAGAATATTTACATATATTTAATTATGTGAATAAGTACTGGATTAGTGTATTCACAAATTGATTATAAGTAAATATTTTATTATTATTATTATTATTATATATATTTGGGTAGTATTGTCTGAAGTATCATTTGACACATTCTTTGGTTGGTAGTCCTTATTGTATGGAAGGTCTAGTAAGGGCTATGAGGTTTAGTAGACGGTGTGGGATTAGAAGGAAAGACTATTGTTTATAGTGAAGAGGGTGGTTCAGGATTTGAAAGCATTAAGTCTAATGCTTGCATAAGTTTAGACCCTTTAGGTGTAGGGATAGCGCAAGTTGCTAATATGTAATAGAATCTGAGCGTTGAAGTGTGGTGGTGAGGGTGATTGAAAGTCTTGTGTAAGGGATAGTTTAGGAATGGTGGATTATGTTTGAGGTATAGCTTCAAGTATAAGTTCATATATGGTTGTTGGAATGGATATTGACTATATTTGTTGGAGGTTGGATAGAAGGTATTGGTATAAACATTACATGTTGTGATGTAATTCCTAGTTGCATTTGTATGAGTTTTGTAATTTCTTGTGTTATGCGGTTTCTTGAAAGAAATATGAAAGGCGAATATGACACTTACTTGAAGTAGATGTTTAAAAAAGGTGAGGTCAATTTCTAAAGGTTTTTCAAACTACACATTCACAAGTACTAACTAAGAGGGAACAATGAGTGTGTTGAAAATTTGGCAGTATTTCTTTATCAAATTTAAGCTGAATTACAAGATGATTAACACTCTTATTTATTGTGCTAAGTTAATAAATTTACCCAAAAAACTCTCCAATCACATGGTGACAAATGTTCTTCTCTAATTGGAGCAATTCCTCTCCATTCCTATGAAGACAAGTGGCGTTTTGGCTTTGGATGAGAAGGTTTCCCATTGAGGTGTTGCTATGTGTAATGTGACATCTCTCATGCCTTGTCTAGCTAGTTGCACATGTTCTCCATGTCTTTTTGTCCAGCTAGCTGCACGTGTTTTCCATGTCACTTTCTAAGCCTAGATAGTCTAGGGTTGCATTGGGCCTAAGGAGAACCAATTATAACCCTAACTAGACCCTCCAATCTTTTTTACATCCTACCCTACTAGGTCTAATATATGCCAATGAAAATTGGCCCAAATACAAGTCTAACATAAAAGTCTACACTATTTTGTACAATTATTATACAAGGCTATGAAGAAGAAAAATATTCTTAATAGTGGATGCTTCCATCAAAGCTCTATATTTTTCAATCTTCTTAGCTTAAAATTATGGTAGCTTGATTGTCCTCCATCATACCCTCCCTCTTGAGAACGATCTGCCCTCAGGATCTGAATGATGATCAGGGGCTATAACCTTTATTTTTGTTTATTTTGCTTTTTTCCTCTAGGATCATGGTTCCAGTGAAACACAAAAATTATGAAAAATGCAAATGTTTGTAAAGAAAATATCAAAAGATAACCCTTTATTTTTGTAAGAATGTTTATGTGAAAAACTTGAGCCTTCTTTGAAAATATTTTTGTTCACTTTGTAAGGTCCATGCCTAAATTATGCAACTTCTTTACAGAGTGATGATTTTGAAATTTTTTCAAAGGTAATTTATTACCTTCCTCATAAGAGTGCAAAACCATGCATCTTGGAAGTCCCAACTCTAGAATATTCTTCTTTATTTCCTATCTTTTCATTTTTTTTTCTTTTTTTCAATTTTTCTTTAATTTTTATTTCGTGCTTTCTCACTTGTTGTGGTATGAGAGGAATTAAGATTATTTTTTTGCCTTGGTGAGTGAAAGATATGTTGTTGGTATAGCCATCATGCTTGATTTTATGATCATATTGTCATGACCTTCCAAGTATAATGTGCCTATGGGCCAATTTCTATAGGTATGACATCACACAACTTTTTCAAAATATTTTTCTATGGAAATAGGTACATTTACTTGTTCCTTTACTACTATTCCACCATCCTTATTAATCCATTCAAGTTTATAAGACTTTGAATAAGGTTTAGTAGTTAAAGCTAATTTTTCCATCAACCTAGAACTACATCAATTGCAACCAAAGCCACTACTCCTAATAAGTGAACAAATATTCTGAAAGATTTTACAGTGTGTGAAAAAGATTTTCTCGTTATGACTATTTTAGTTCAATTGGTTCGTTCCGAAGAAGCCTTCTCACTAATAAATCTCCCTTATAGGAGGAGTTTTCTCTTCAGTCACTAGAACTTCATCTTCACCAGGTGAACATATCAATCCATTATGGTTTCAATGTCCTGGTATTTTGAAACCATAATTCTCTTGTTAGAACACTCAGAAGCATAATGTCCTTTACCAAGATAATGAAAAAAATTGTATGTCTCTAGTTCTAATTTTCTTGGAGGAACTTTCTTTATTTTTATTTTTATCTTTTTTTCTATTCCTCCTTCCCTATTTTCCCCATGTGAACCTTCATACCTAAATTTAGAGGGGTAACCTGTAATGTGCTAAACGATCTATCATTCATTAGACTGAGACTGTAAGAGTTTTGATGACAACAAAACACTATAAGGTGTGTTATATGTATAACCAATCTCACTCATGCATAACATAAGAAAAACGATATATCAGACCATACATGAGACACAACATTATATGAAATACATAGATAAAAAGACACACTAGAAGTAAAGCTATAAACATAAATGTCAAATGAAATGAGTGTTTAAAAGAAAACTTCAAAAGCTCAAATCAGAAGATGATCTAGAAGGATGAAAAAGACCTTACCCGATTATGACTAGACTGTCTACAATATCAATCGAGAATGTCAAGATGAAGTCATCAGACGAACAATGTGCCCATGAGATTACAAAATGAAAATTAAAGAACAAAAAGATGATAAGTACAAAGTGGACTAGACGATGAACATATAAAGAAATATTCATGGTTAGCAAGACCAACATAATAAGTGACAGAAGAAGAGTCAAATGAATGGATCAGTCAAGGACTCTACTGAGACCAGAAGACAAAGTCTTCACCAACAAAATGAGAGCTAGACGAAACACTCAAAGACAAGCACCAAACAAAGAAAATAAACCAGTCAAAGTTTCTACAAAAGAAGTAGACGAAGTCTACAAAGAATTAAAATGGAACAAAAAGTCATAAACAACGTGTTAGACGAAGTCTGAACATTCAAGAGCTCAAGACAAATGCATCATATGATGATGCTAAACGTACTACGTTGCACACAATAAAAGAATAAGCTATACACAGACCAGACGATGATCAAATGAACATGACAAACAAAATATCTTGCGTTGAATGAACAAGTGAATGGGAAATTTTCATACTTAATCCTTTCACTTTTTTATATGTGAAAATTAAATGTTATAAACATGTTTTGTTTGTCATAAGTTATATAAATCATATTTGAATCAAAACGCAGTGCTTTAAATAAAACCTTGGAATGTTTTAAATGAATTTCAACGAATATATCTTGTGACTGAATATAACACCAATAGAAATAGATCTCCTATGCGCAGATCCTCTCGAGGACGGAAGGATCGCTAAATATAAAAAAGAACAATAAAAAGTGTGTTGAAAGTGGTTGTGGTGGCGATGATCAATAAAAAAACAGACAAAGAATTGGTTGCTTGAAGTTGGAAAAATAGGGATTAGGTTTCATCTGTTTCACTCTTACGTATTTTGATTAGCATGTTAACATTATGTTCTTTGATTGAAATTGATGCCCGTGTAAAAGTCATTTATATCGATTTCTCGCATATAAAATTCTTAAGAATGATCCCTAAATATCGATCCCTCGCATAATTATAAGAACAACTTAGAATCAAGCTCAGACGTTAATAGTAATTAACATCAAGTTTATTCCTAGCACTCAAATATGTTAAGTATTGTTGTTTAGGTCAGAACCCTACCGACACATAAAGACTTGGTTCGATCAAAGAAGTAGCCTTAACCGGTACACCCTATTGTCCCCCCTGACTACATTTTCCACAAGGAGTAATATCTGAATTGCTCCGACCGACAAGGGCTCGGTTGTGGAGGAGCCGGTAGAAGAAGACGGAGACGAAGATGAAGAAGAAGAAGATGAGGATGAGGAGGAAGACATGACTAACCTTTCAGAATGTAGGGTAAGCAACGCGCAAGAACGACTGAAGGTTTCAGATGTCGGAGCAAGTAGAAGCAGTGACTCGACATTGTAGGGAACCACTATTTACAGCCTTTGAGGGGCTTGGGAGACAAAACGTCACTTTCATCTCAACCATTAGATCTCAAAAGCTAAGTAATACACTTTTAAACATGACTCAACTCTCTAACCTGGCCCAATAAGAAAGGCCCATCATAATCATATAAATAGGCACAAAATCCAAGAACCAAGTATGTCATTATACAATACTCAGAATACCGAGTGCCGAATACTAAATCCGACTTGAGCGTCGGGGTGCCTTCATTCGAGTCTGAACTTTGCAAAGACCAAGAGGCAAGGGGAGACGAGGAGAGTGAAGAGCTTGCTTGGAGGGGAATAAAAGTTCAAACCAACCTACCGAGGAGGTAGAGGAGCAACTTGAATCGTTCTCTTGGTTCCATCCCCGTTCAAAAACACAACACAATCTCAATTTGTGGATGAGAGATCCAAACTTACTTAGCTTGGCCCATGAAAGACCAACTTAAGTTTCTCTCGATCCTTAAGTTGATGACAACACATCACTAATAATGACAACAACTTGTTCTCTATTTTTTCTATGGACTAAAATCCACAGACTCTCTCTAGCTTGCACTTGCGATGATGATCCACCTATGATACTGATCATATATCTGTGTGTCAATAATAATAATAATAATAAACAATTAATATTTTTAAATTAATAAATATATTATGATTGTGTATTCTATAATGTATTTTCAGATTCAAAAATACATTCCAAAATATACAGTATTATGCATTTCGAAATATATTTCCATATCCAAAAACCAAAAATAACACGTAACCAATGAGAAAAAACACACATAAAGACTTACCTTGAATGGACATGTTGGTGGCCAATATTTTTCTATCAAGACTTTTCCACTCACGAACGAAGGAAGAAAAATTAAAAAGGATGCAGCAGGGGAGTACAGCGGAGACGGAAGAAGAAGAGGTGGAGGAGAAGAAAAGTAAGTTTAATATAAATGCACGAAAGGGGTATTACGGTAATGGAGGTGCAGTTTAAATTTATGGGTTACAAATACAGAGCCCTAAATAACAACAATCAAATTACCTTTAGGGTATTTCTTCCTACACCCCTACATTCTATGCAATACCAGAATTATCCTTGATAATTTTTGATAATTCTGAAATAAGGGTTTTGTAAGCAAAATGTATTCCAGAATAAGGGTTTTGTAAGTAAAATATGTTTTCAAAATAAGAAATCTGGAAGGCAAAAAATCATTTCGAAATATCATTTCCAGAACACATATTTTTAGTTTCTGAAATGATAAATCCAGAGTTCATAAAATGTGTTCCGGAAAGTATGTTCCGGAAAGAGTAATCCATGTCATTTTTAAAATAGGTAAAATGATTTTTTCTGATAATGATGGGGTGCGGGAAGTTATTTGTTGGGGTGCAGGGAGAAATAGCCTTACCTTTACTTAGACAAGCGGATGCCCAAAGCCCACAATTTGGAGTTTGAAGAGAGAGCCCAAAACCAGAATTTAGCGACGATAAATAAAGTAAATAAATAAAAAATACTTAATTTTCTAACCTATTCAAATAAAACGGTTTACTTTTCATATGATCAAACTAATGGTTATAACCTATGTAGCACATATACGGATATGGACACTGACACGACACGGATACGGACACGGAGATACGTATAATCTCTAAAATGTAAGACATGGGTACACAAATCTATATATTATATAATTTTGAATTATATAAATTGAAAATAAATATTTATGTGCAAAAGTATGTTTCAGATTCTTTTGGGAGCAGGAAAATATTTTTCATGACTGGTTCAAAAGAATTTGTTCCTTATTTTTATAATCATAATAAAAATTTATACAATAAATTTGAGTTTTTAGAAAATTATTGTATTTATACATTTTAAAATCGTGTTAGAATCGTGCTAGAATTTTCAAAAATCCAACAAATATTTTTTGAATTGAAAACTTCACCGATAAGTGTCCTACGAGCATCGACACCGATACATGTATCTAACACGGATACACCTATTTAAGAGAAGTGTCCGAGCCTCATAGGTTATAATTTTTTTTTCTCATTTTAGCTAATAAATGCGTAATCTACTCCATCTATTGGTTTTTCATTATTTCCAACCAAATCAATTACTTTTAACCTAAATGGAACTGAAACATGCAAAAGAAAAAATTATCGTGTAATAGAATATGATCACGTCGAGGAGAAAAAAAAGCTTGATCAAATATAGATCATTCGTCATTTGTAGTATAAGATCTACGTTAACATAGATTAACAAAAATTGTTGTTTTCTCCTTTTTAACATAATCATATCTTAGAAAATGTAAATATAGAAGCATTGAGTTAAGAGAGTGTACTGCACTTAACATGAATATTTATTATTGGATATCAACATTACTTCATCACAATGATAAATTGTGTGCATTAATGTGGTGATTTGTATCAATGCATGTTCAACAACAAAAAAAATAGTTAAATTGGTTCATATGGATTTAATTAAATTAGTTTATTTATTTCAAGTCAAAACTAAACAAATAATAGGTTTTAATTTTTTAGATTTATCCATTTATACTTGAATTAGGTTGATTATTTGATTAATTACTTTTTATTTTTCACTACAATTTTTTTTTTATTAGAATGGGTCAAAAACGGACCCTAACCATGAAAAACCTACGCAAAATGGTATTTATCGTGGGCATAGCGTTAATGTGAATTTTGAAGCTAATGTAGTCGACGTAAAAGATATTGGCGGGTGCGACGACACATGGCGGGTGTTTTTTGCGTAGGTCAAGCGTGGGCTTAGCCTACAAGGAGTGACAAATTTATAAAAACCGTGGGTTTAACTAACGTTTCGCCCACGCAACGTCCACACATTTTTAAAGTAGTGTGAGTTTAGCCCACAAAAATGCCACACAATCTTTAAATAAGCGTGAATCTTTAACTAAGCGTGGACTAAGCCTTCTAGCCACAATTAAGCGTAGGCTAAACCTTCACATTGGCCACAAATTAGCGTGGACTTAGCCTTCAAAATATATTTTATATTATTTGTTTGAAGAAGTGTAGGCTTAGCCTACAAGTTTGGCACACAAAAGAAAACGTGAAATTTTTTCATTAAAGAATATTTTAAAATTATCTGATTATAATTAAAAATAAAAATATTTTTTTATTGAAATAAATCAATTTTAAAATTACATTCACTAATGTGAAATCAATTATAAAATTACTCTATTTCTCTCTTTTTTTATTGCATTTATCCTATTTTTTACTTGTTTATTTTTTTTAATATAATTATTAAAGATACAATTATTTTAGGAGAATATGATGAAGAAATGTTTTTCATCAATGTTTAAACTTGTCATTAACTTATTCTATAAAACTTTTAGGCTTGGCCTCAATTATATATAAGTTTGGCTTTTAATTTCAAATTTAAAACACCAATACGTTTATTAGGTAAAAAGAGCATAAAACTAATACTAAAAAAACTCAAATCAAAGTCAACGTAATCATGAAATATCGATGTTAATAGTTATTTTACATCTGACAAAGGTCATAATCATTAAAAAAAACATGTTTAGATACTAATGTAGTAATAATAATAATATTATTATTAATAATAATAAATAGTTGGATATAAAGGAATTAAAGTTTTAAATATTTTTAAAAATGGTAAATCTAGAGATTGAAATGAGATAATTGAAAAATATGATGGTCAGTAAAACATGTATTAAAATTTTTTAAAAACATATTTGCCATAGAAATTTCAATTTCACTGGAGAATGACAGAAGAAAAAAAAAACCGCATGCATACACAAAAAAATTCCTAAAATGAGGTAAAAAAAGGAGCGAGCCCATAAACAAAGAAAGTACAAACGATTATAGCTAACTCTCTTAGTTACCCATAACCATAGGCAATAAATCAACCAAACAAAATAAATGAGAGGTACATTTTTCCAAATTAAGTCCACAACAGTGAAACTCTAATGATCATTGTAAAATAAACATACAAAGCACTGCTTACTTCTTTTGATAATCTGTCAATTTGATAAACAGTATAAAAATCAATTTCATCCACTCGATCACCCCCAAAGACCTAGAAAACCAGTCTGCAAGCAAGTATAAGATAATGGAATTATAGTGCAGCAAAAAACCAACATTTATACAGCATAAAACCAGCAAAAAGCAGTACTAAAACTGCAGCAGCAAACCAGCATTTGCACAACATAAAAACCAGCAAAACCAACACCAAAATTGCAGCAGAAAACCATCATAATCCTAGCAGCTACTTCGTGATATCTAACTCCCCCTGCATAATCATAATCATAAGTTGAGCTATTAAAGCCTACCCTGCTTACAACAAATCAATATCTCCTACTATCTAATCACCCACCAAAGGAAAAGAAACTTCTACTTTTTGATTATTTTGTACATTAACAAACTTCATCAAGAGCAGTATGCGACATCAATGAAGGTAATTTCTCCAAAAGCAACTTTAGGGTGGTAATGAAACATAATCTAGTTAATAGAAGGAAAAACAAGTTATAGTACCATACATAGATATTGTTTTAAGAAAACTTACAAAATGATGAACTCAAGGCAGGGGTTGATCATCAAAGTTCCGAGCATAGTGATGGTGAACCTGACTTGTGCTTGTTGAGGTGTCACCCTATTGTCGCTCCATCATCATGGTTAACTTTTCCAAACCGAATGAGCTGTGGAATAATTCGCAATACAGTTGAAGATGGAATCGCAAATCCTACACCAGCCGATGTTCCTGCAATAGCAAGAAAAGAAAGGAAAAAACATGAAGCATGCAAAACTAATAAGAGCAACTAGAACTTGCAGCTTAAACATTCATTTCTCCATGCAAAGTAAAGTGAATGGATCAACAATGTAACGAAGGAAAAAGTGGTAGAATTTTTTTGACAAGTGAACCCAAAAGATTTTCTCAGCTATAATTTTCATACAATGCTTAGTAACGTGGTCCAATTCCTTCTGATTGTGATGGTTAAATAACTTGCCTGTCTGAGTAAATATTGCAGTATTAATCCCAATTAAGCTTCCTTTCGAATCAAGAAGGGGACCTCCACTGTAAGCATCATAGGAAAAGTAAAAAATGCAGCATTTGATGTAAACAACCAGTTAACACTCAATACCAATCATGAAAAAAACATTTTGACCAAGTGAACTGCACCAAGCTGAAGGAAGGGGATTATTCTAGCTCATATTCGGAAAGGAAGGGGATTGTTGTATTTGTAGATTTGTTAAGATCTTGTCATGTGTATGATACATGCATGCACAATTTTATTAACTATCTAAATGAGAGATTAATAAAAATATGTGATTTAGATAGTCATCAGTCTTGCGGCTCAATAGATTGCATATACATACAAACACGTCATGAGTACTATTTTAATTAACAAAGAAAGCAACTTTAAGCCACCATTATTTTAATGAACAAGTAACATGAATGAACCAAAGAAGAAGACAAACCTTTAGACTTTGAATGATTAATTAATCCTTTTGATGGAATAGATTATTATAAAAGTAAAACAGAAACTAACATACAGAAGACCTGACCTATTACTAGGAACCACAGCAACAATAAAAGGATATCTAACTTGGAAGCAAAATGTTATAAAGTGAAACAAAGATGTTAAGTATATTGCTTATGGAAATCATGCAATTGATTCACAGAAGAAATACATTCAGAAAGTAAAAAGGAGATCATGCCTTCAAGACAGCAAGATCCTTTAAATGGTCAGCTCCAATGAGTATTCCTTTAATGTTATACTCAGAAACACGAACCTGAAATGAAAACACAAAGTTTCATAGGCCAAATAAAATAAAATTGGCAAGATGCAAAATAAATAGGGATTTTGTTCTTTAACATACTATTATTCAGATAAGAACAAAAGTAACAACTAATGAGGAGTTTAAGTTGGGAAGTAAAGTGAGGAATCTAAATATTGATATATAAATGGTTGAGATCCGCCACTTTTCCTTCTTAAGTGAACACTGTTAAACTATAAGGGACATGGAACAGAGTTGTTCAATCCCTCAACAAGAAAAATAATCATTCCATGGAACAGAGCTGTTCAATCCCTTAACAATTGTTATGAACTTTCGTGTAGGAGCCTCATGGACCTAGAAATAGAGTAATCCTTCTTGTGACTAATGGTGAAAGCATTATGCAGACTCATCCATGACAGAACCTCCTAAACTATCACAATTTTTCTGAAAATTATTTCTCATTGATAATATTCTAATCAATTCTGCTGTTTGAAAATGCTACATAGTTATCACTAACAATTATTCCAATTGATAAAATATAAATAAAGAGATCCCTTAGGAATATAAGATCACATCTAACAATCATCCTAGTTAATAAAATAGGGAACTAAAAACTATAGATCTTATTAGGAAGGAAAAGATAGAGAGAAATAAATAAAGATTTAAAAAAAGATATATGATAATCTCAAGTAGTGGAACATGGTGAGCACTAAATGCATCATATCTAGTTACGATTTAGATACTAAACATGGCATGTCACAACAAAGAGCTTTTGTTTGATGTGATACAGAAGCAAATGCAAGAGACATAAGGATTCTTGCACGTGAAACACTAATCTCCAACCCCGCATTCCAACCTGAAATTAGATGTTTGGGACAGAATAATGTTGAATAAATTAAGTGTAGTAAAACTCAAAGAAGTTCCTCAACATTTTAATTGCTTTGGATTAATTAATCTTCATTTTTTAAGTAACTAAATCATCTTTATTCAGTATTTTTCGCTGGAATTTTCAACACACACCAGCAAGCAAAATACATGTAGCAGGGAGCAATACAGTGTTGTATGCTTGGAGAATCCACCACCTTATTCCAGTCACCAAAACAATTTCTAGAGAAGAATACCACTTTTATGTAAGAGACTTTGTTAGAATCCTTGAATTGATGTCTATATTGTTTCGAACACCCCATGTACTTATCACCTGAGTTAGTGCGTATCAAAATGGAACATTTAGATTAACAAAGTTACAAGATAATAGGAAAAAAGGTATTTGCTTCATGACCGTAAAAGGGGAAATCAAAAACTCTTTGTTGTTAGTACAAATACAAGAATTTACCACATCTATTGTGCAGTGAACACCGTACACATACATTTCATCTTTTGGATTGTCAAATAAATTTTCTATTTTCCAGATTGACAGGCTAAAAGAAACATAAGCCATTGTACAACAACATTAAGTAGTTTCCGCCATTGATCAACTAAAGCTCTAACAACTATCGGTAGAAAAAAAAATCAAACAACTATCGTTAATCCATTAGAATCCCTAAATAAAGAGAATCTAACACATCCGCAAACACAATCCAAAAGAATTTCAAAAACAAAGAAAGGAAGAAAGGAACCTAGGGTTTCACGGTCGAATCTCACACGGCGGTCGCTGTTGAGTATGACGGTTGGTGCATCAATCGCTCAAGCTCAGTCGAAAATGCTCTCAGTCGAAATGAGTTCACGCACCAAAAATGAGTTCACGCACCAAAAAGGAACATAAATGAGTTTTCAAATAAATGAATTATTTTCAAATAAATGAGTTTTATTTAATTTTAAAATGCATTAGCGTGGGCTTAACCTTCAAAACTTTAAATAGTCATAGCGGGGGCTTAACCTTCAAAACTGTAAGTAGAAAGGCGTGGACTTAACCTTCAAAAATTTAAAATTTTTTTATTATTATTTTTTTATTTTTTTTTTAAAAGTTCGTGTGGGTATAACCCACGCTTTTTCCCCACTTTATTTTATTTTCTTTAATTGTGGAGGCGTAGCTGACACTATTTAGTGTCACAAGTGTCACCCTCGCTTTTCTTTGCAGCTAAATGTACTTTTTTGTGTAGTGTTTTAAATTAATACGTTTTTAACAAATTTAATTTAATTTATTAATTTTATATTATTTATTTAGTGTTACTATAGGTATCAAAAGGAATTGGAATTCATTTACTGTACAAATTGGATTGGATTAAAATATAATTTTTTATTTATTATGGGTCAAAATTAACCTAACTTACTTAATTGGAGAGTCTAATGGGTTTGATAAGATGAGTTATGTGATTCACTTATTTTTATATTAAAATTAATAATTATGATTTGAAAATAAAAAGTTATATAAACTTTAACCAAACATATATTACTATTCCTTTTGTTAAATAACTTCCCAGCATATAAAATGTTCTCAAATTCAATTTTTACTAAGAGAATATAAATTCAGACAAAAACTTAATAAGAACAAATAAAGGAAATACAATAGGATCTCACAACCTTATAATTCAATTCTTTCACATAAAATTTGTTATAATAAACTAAATGGTCACAAATAGAATTGCTCACAATAATCATTGACTTGATTAGAAGATGATAAGGAGGAAGACAAAGGATGATGGAGATAGCTCAAAAGTTGGAAGAAGAAAAATTTCATGACCTTGATGACTTGTGCAATAAGAATTCATGATTTGTGCAATAAGAATCCTCTCAAAACTTTGTTATGTTTTGTGTTTTATAAGAAAGAAAAACGTTGTAAACTATTTATATTTGACACAAAAAGACAAATTTGTTAAGTGAATCCCAATCTATTGAGCGGATCACTAAAAACATTAGAATGTTGTCTTAAATTTGTTGAAGGTGATGGAACGTCCTTAATCAAAATACCAACCATTAGAGCATAGAAGAATACAATAAAAGTGATAATTAGCTGACCTCAGCAAGATCGAGTGAGACTCAGCTGACCTCAACAAGACCAAACTTTTAAAATCTTGGGATACACTTTAGAATGTGCAAATGTATAGAGTAGATTAGGATTTTCTTGGTCTTGTATTTGCCAAATAAATTGAGCCTTATAGTTAGGCAAAATAGAATAAGTTTTTGGGCTTGTATTTTAGGGTTGGAATTAGGGTTTCTTAACCTAACTAAGGTTTCAATTGGGCCTTCCATTAGCCCAAGAGAAACCCTAGACCGGTCATTGAACCTTCACACCTCAATCATGTACCTTCACACCTCAATCATGTGGAAGATTGATCCTTTAATGTCAAGTTTGAATGCTCTTCAAACTTGATTTTTTCCACCTATTTTCTCCTTTGCTTGGTCAAGTTTCTATACTATAAATAAGTGTGTTAGGTCATTGTTGTTAGAATTGTAGACCTAAAACAAGAGGGGGGTGAATTTTTTTTAAGCGTTTTTCGTAAACCTCAAAGGTATGGAGAAAGCCAATGAAGAACCAAAGCAAGAGGAATGAAAATGCTCAAGTTACAAAACTGTTTTAGTTGATTTTTCATAAAATCAGTCGGTTGTTTTTGCGATTCAACCGGTTGTTTTTATCATCAGTTTATATAAACAACTTAAAACAAATATAATTGAGATTAGGGAAAGAGAGAATCACATAAACAGATTTATATTGGTTCACTTTTACACCAAGAACTACATCCAGTCCCCAGAAACCACTGGGTATTCCACTATGTAATCAACCACAAATTACAACCGCACACACACCAAAGAAGTGATCTTGAACCCCTCAAGAACACACACTTCCTTTGACAATACAACACACCACAAATTAGAACAACCTTTGACTTTGTGAATCACAGTTCTTTACAGAAATACAGATCAAGAGAGAATAAGGAATGATCACACCTGATACAGTTTGAATCACTAAAGATTACACAATAGTCATATTCCACTCTTAGCAAGTTCAATCAAAGCTTGATGTAAATCTAGGAGAAAAACTGATTTCAAAAGATTAATCTCAGATCATTGCATCCAGGAGCGTAAAACTAACTATATAAAACTCCAAAAGGCAGTTAAAACCATTTAATTAAGGAGCCAAATCAGTTTTGAATGAATTAAAATAGATTTACCAAACTTAATAGATTCTGTTAAGAATTTTCAAAAAACAACCGGTTGAATCGTCGAAACAACTGGTTGAATTGTCGAAACAACCGATTGAATTGGTTTGACAGCAAGTCAACCAATTTCAAGCTTTATCAAAAATCTATTTAAAAACCACTAAGTGTCAAATAACTTGAAATGATAAAACAACTGGTTGTTTTTCCACTTCTTTGCAAAACACTTTTTTTTTTTCAAAAGGAGTTGATTTAAACAAACTTTGAATCCTAACTAAGAGTGAATTTACAAATTCAAACTACTCAAAACTCACACACACAAGCTATATCCAACCTTCTAGCAATCCATATAAATTTGGAGACATCAAAGCTCTTGTTCAACAATTGTAATTTTGAGCTTGAATGAGTATTGTTATATTGTCCAAAATTTAGTCATACATCTTGTTCTTGAGCTCTCACTAGGATAGTCTCCTAAGTATCTAACCCTAGACTCCTTCCTAGTGAGTTGACCTCACCTATCACTTAGCTTCTTATCCTAATTTCACTTCAAACACGAAACTTTCTCCTTTGTTTATCATTGCTACCATGTCATGTATATTCCAATTCTCTATCCAAAGAAAAAAAATACAAATCATGCAAGAAGAAAAAGACTATAAAAGGAGATCCCAGACTACTTATGAAGTCACATTGAAAACAAACTCATAATAAAAAAAACTTTTTTGAGTGAGTATTTGATTTTAAATAATTGAATTTCACTTATCGAATTTGAAAAGATTAAAAGTGACTAAACAAAAAGTAAATTGAATCTCGCTAAAATAATATTAAAATTGTTTTACTTATTATTACGAAGTGAACTTTAAGCCTAACTCAACCCCATAAAATCAGCTCATGAGGTGAGGTTTGCACCCACTTATATACAATGAAATGTCCTAATCTCTAGTCGATATGAGATCTCCAACACACCCCCCTAACAAACACTCGCTAGGATAGACTCAAAATAGCTCTGATACCAAATTACGAAGTGGACTTTAAGCCTAACTCAACCCCATAAAACCGGCTCATGAGGTTGAGGTTTGCACCCACTTATATACTATGAAAAAACCTAATCTCTAGTCGATGTGAGATCTCCAACACTTATTCCTAATATTATCATATAATTTTTTAAAAATATAAAATATAAAATCAAACAAATATAATAATTTTAAATGGATATTTTTCTACTCTAGCATGCGATAAAATTGATTTGATTTTCTTAAGGTGTATTTTTTGTATTCCACTTAACACCTTAGTTCATGAGATTAATGTATTTGGATTAAACCTATTTCATTTTTCTTTAACCA
Organism: Phaseolus vulgaris; assembly: GCF_000499845.2. NCBI lineage: Eukaryota > Viridiplantae > Streptophyta > Magnoliopsida > Fabales > Fabaceae > Phaseolus > Phaseolus vulgaris. Next base: position 19,182,300 of record NC_023756.2, read on the forward strand.
TGATTATGAATGAAACCCAATAAAAGAGATTAACATTTTACAACACAATAACCAAACCTTTAAATTTTATTAAAAAGATGCGTCTACCCATTATACACATAATTTGTTCATATAAAGAACATTACCAAGATTCTATGGTACCCTTTGTCATCTTGTTCTTTGATCTGTGAATCTAGAATTATTGGATTCCATGGCAACCCCACAACTCCAATGGTTTTTGCTTCCAATTCAAAATACAATGTACACTCAATAGATAGTTCTGAAAGGGGTGTCACCATCACACAAAATTTCTAATATTTCAAACGAACATTCACCACCCCACGTCACTCACATTGACAATGAAGCAATGAACAAGTGTGCCATTGATGATCGTCCACAAAGGCAACTAGAGAGAGTGATTGTTCCAAGTGGGTCATACCTCAATTAATCTTGTTTTGTTTGGATGGGTGGCTCATTCAATCTTTCATTTTCTTTCATCTTCACGTTTTGTGACTTCATGCATATTACAAATATCTTCATGTGGGTGGAGAATTCATGTCAGTTTTCTCTTTAGGTTTATGTGGGTTTTTCTTTTTCACCCGAAACGTAAGCAGAATGAAGAAGCAACTACTTGACAATAACGGGTAACCCCTCCATTGACTACTTACTTTTTTTAGACATAGATGGAACTAAAAATAGAACATGAAGCTACTACCCTCTTATTGTACTTAAGATTCTTTCATGTTCACAATTTCATGATATTTGAACTTGGATAATTATTAGTTAGTTTCACAAAGATTGTAATTAAGAGAGAAATTTGTGCTGAAACCAAGAGAAAAGATGAGGTCACTAATCACATATTGGCCTCTCATATTTGAGTTGGAAAATGAAATATGTGTGTGGGTTCTCACTTTTTGTATTTTTTTTAAAAAATTGATCTTCTTTTATTTGTCAATAGATATACTTATCTACTTTCAAGATGTTGAAACTTGAAGTATATTTAGATTGTTAGAAATATTAATTACTAAATCTAATAGTAGTTTAGTATAAATGATATAATTTGTTAAGTTCGAAAAGTCAATAATTAAATATTTATTAGTAAAAATCCAATAATATATATATTAAATGAAATATTAACTTAATTTTTCTTCTATTCACAATTATTTTGTTTTTAAGCTTTTATTGACTTTTTGAGCATGTAGAATATTTGGTAGATAGAACAATCTAATTGGAGTTCATCTTAAAAAAAACTACAAACTCTCTCAAAAAGAAACTTTGTTCTTTCTACACATTTTTTTAGGATGTTTCACCTCAAATAAAAACAATAAGTATTTTAAATATCAAATTTTAAAATATTAATTCTGAAATGAAAAGAGATAGATGAATATCAATAATTAGTGGCTTAACAGTACAAGAAAATCATGAAATATAAATCAATTTTTAAAAACTAAAAATAATTAGTTGTTATAGTGACTAAATTAGAGACCATTTTAGAGATTAAAAAAAATGATTTCTAAATTAGTTTATATTATTGTTAAATAGTTTTTAAGTTGGTGTCTAATTAGCAATCAAGGTTTTTGCTACCAATTATTTAGATTCTAAATTTGGTAGCAAAAACCTTGGTTGCTAATTAGACACCAATTTAAAAACCATTTAACAATAATAGAAACTAATTTAGAAATATTTTTTTTTAATCTTTAAAATGGTTTTTAATTTAGTGAATATACCAACTAATTATTTTTTGTTTCTAAAATGTTATTTTTATTTTATATTTTGTTATTGTGTATATGACTTGTTTTCTTAGTTGATTTTTCATGTCAAAGCTTATTGCCTGTCTTAGAATTACCTTATAATACAAACAAAAGACACAAGAAAATTTAAAAAGTATAAAACAAGTTGGATACGAAAAGGTAGGAAATTAAAACAGCTTGCTTATAGAATGTGTGGCACTTGGTAAAATATGTGGAGCCACGATCTTCACACCATTAAATCTCATTACTTGATCATAAAATATTTAAAGAAAACATGACAACAATTTTTTTTACTGTGAATCAGTATTCCATTAAAAAACAGTGACTTATTTGGTGTACTCATTTTCAAATAAAGAGATGGAAACATGGTATACAGAAAACGAAAGATATTATGTGTGATGTAGTAAAATAAATAAATAGAAAGAAAGATAGAAAGTTTTAGTGATTTATTCCTTCAATCTTTGAGATTTCTTATTTAATTTCACTATTTTAAAAAAATCTCAACTACCTATTTTTATTAAAAATGATTTAATATTTTTTTTTGTAACCACATGCACTTGTTTAATGTTACACAACCACAAACTTAAAAACTCAATGTTGCTTGGCACACAAAATTATTCATTTGATTTTTTTTATTTACTAATTTTGATAAATTATTTGAATTAGAGAATAATTAATCTTAATATGTAAATTAGAGGCTTACTATTAAGAAGTTAGTTTAAATCTAATTTAACCTTATAAAAATCGATTTGTAAGATCATGATTGTCCTCACTTATATACAATACTAATACTAATACGTTGACCCGTGTAACGCACGAGAATTTTTTCAATATTTTATATGTAAATATTAATATTAAAATTAATAATTTTATTTATTTATATATATATAAATAAATTATAAAGTTGATAAAATGAAATTAAATATAGTGCAATAGCATAAGTTTACATACTTTTAGTATATTAATAAATTTAATATAACATAACACATAAATAAGTAAAAATTAATGAATAAATTTTTGCCATAATAAATACATTACAATACAATACAATAATTTGAACAAATACATTATATAAACAATTATCTAATACTATGTTCCCATAACGTATTTATGGTGAAAATAAAGTCCTCTTCACCAACCTCATGCTATCTTCATGCTATAATTTAATCTGCAAAAAACCTCTCAGAAAAATTATTACAATTAAAAAAAAATATTTCATTATATTATACCGAGTACAATTATTGCAAAAAACTATCAGTAAATGTGTGTTTCTTCGAGAAACACATTGTAGGCAAAATCATATTAAATTATGAAGTAACCTTTTATGATATAAATTAAATTAAAATGTAATATAATACAAATAAAACATGATGAAATATAAATACAATGTAACACTATTTATATAAATAACTAAAGATCTTAAAAATCATACAACAATAATAAACATATATTCATCATCAGGTTTCTAGATAAAAACGACAACCATTAATACTTCAATGACTAATTAATAATAAACAATATACAAAGAATAAAATGAATATAAGCATTCTATAATGTTAACACAAAATATATAAAATAAAAAATATGATCAAAGATTTTTATGACTTTAATATACTGACAATTGTTATAGCGTTAAGCATATGTAATAATGTCAACCTATTATAAATATACCAGATAATGAAACAAAATTGTACTAATTTATGTATTCACATTGCAAGAAATGCATGAACAAATAGAATATGAATACTACTAAACAGAAACACATAGTGAATATAATATAAACATAAAGAGTACCTAACTGTTCAGGTTTCCAAAAAAGTCCAAGCAGAAAAATAAATATGTCTAAGCTTTCTTAATCACGGGTAACTATTATCCTAATCGAATAATAAAAGAAATTATGCAGGATAACTTAAACTGTGAATAGAAGTAGGTAACAAAACCCTGATATGAGAAGAAGGATTTCTAGTATCATATTCAAAGATAATCTTGTCTTATTTACGAAAAGAATGAAGACGACAGAAATTCTTCCACCCTTTGTCAAGTTTAATCCATCTAGAAGGAAACTTCCCTTTCAACACCTTGCATTCCACATCCATTAGTAGACCATGCAGAGTAACCTTATTGAATCTCCCTTATCGAATATATTGTGAACTGAGTTAAAAACTCTGATAATATATTAAGAACTGAGTTAAAAACTAACTCATTATCTCAAAACCAACTTATTTATTGTAAATTCACCATATCTTCCAAAACTTACATATTTTTTTAGTTTTCACGGAGGGATTTGGTTTCAACACTTATTTTTCTAATTCTTTTTTAAGTTTTCTTTCATTTTTAGTGTATATTAACTTTTTTTTTAATTAAACTTGATGATTGTAACGTCAACATTATAATATGATGACATCATTATATAATGCGTCAAATTAACTCAATAGTAATGATACTATAAATAAAGTGCGATCTCAACATGTGATATTTATAAAGATTAAAATAAAAAAATATCTTATTTGTGGGAACTATTATATAAAAGTTAAATTTTTTGTTATATTTTAGAAGGGCAAATGCTTAATTACATTACAAGAAAATCATGAAATAGAAATTATGTTTTGAGATAAAAAATAATTAGTTGCTATAATGACTAAATTAGAGATATTTTAGAGACTAAAAAAAGTTTTGATTTTTAAATTAGTTTCTATTATTGTTAAATGGTTTCTAGATTGGTATTTAATTATCTATCAAAGTTTTAACTACCAATTATTTAGATTCTAAATTTGGTAGCAAAAACCTTGATAACTAATTCGATACCAATTTAGAAACCTTTTAACAATAATAGAAACTAATTTAGAAACCAAAAGTTTTTTTAGTTTCTAAAATGCTCTCTAATTTAGTCACTATAACAACTAATTATTTTTTGTCTTTAAAATTAGTTTTTATTTCATGATTTTATTGTAGGGTTACTGGGAGAAATTGTATATTAGAATAATCATTTATAATTAGTTCAATTTTTTTTATGATGGACGATTAGACCTGTCAATTTGGCCTATGGAAACAAATATGTAAGGCTAAAAGTTAATATAAGAAAATAATAAGATTAAAATGTTAATAAAAGTCTCATGGGCAAGATTAATCCATGTGCTATTTTTTAAAGTAAAAAATATTTAAAAATGAAAATGATAAAAAAATACTTAATTTTTTTTTATACACTTAAAAAGCATTTACTCAATTTAAATTAAACTCACTATGATCAATGTTGGGTCGAACTTAAGTCAAGTTAGGTCATGATGACATCATGTGAAATTGGTCGAGATGGGTTCTAGTCAACTCGAGTATAGGACAGGCTGATTTAGGTATGACCTAATTCATGTCGAGTTGCACCAAGCACGAGTTAGGAAGAGTTAGGTCGAACTAAGTCCAGGTTGGGTTTCGACCTTTTGTTGTTCAATGTTCATGCATTCATTAAGGGTGTTTATCGGGGTGGGAATTGTTTGCTGGATAACTGTTTCATGTTTATTTATTCGTTTGCAGCTTACCAACGTTGAGAACAAGTCGGCCCGGGATTTGTCCTGTCGGCGCATGTGTTACAAGCTAGAATTCTTGAAACCGAAAATCAATTCGACAACTTGGTGGTAGTACTTTAGAAGCAAGAGGTCTTTTACTTGAAACTCATCATTGATGTGGCCTACTAGAAGTTGGGAATCACTCTTGAAACAAACTTTTTGTGCTTCCATATCCTTGACTATATGAGGGCATCATATTCGGTATGATTATTGGACGTTTTAAAGTCAAAGTGCAAGGTTTGATCAATTAAGAGGTTCCCTGGTCCTTCCAACAAGATCTTGGTGTCGCTACCTACTTTCTTGGACGATCCGTCAACATACAACGTCCCCTCTGCTTCCAGTCGGGTATTGTCTTATAATTCTGCCACGAAGTCCCCCAAGCATTGAGACTTGATCGACCCTCTCGGATCATACTTCATTCTAAACTAAAGCATCAACCGACTAGACTATTATTCGTCCTACCAACCAAGGCTTCCAAACCACCTTGTATATTGCGCAATTAGTTCAAACAATGATATCGTGGCTCTAGAAGTGTAGTCTAAGTCTTCGGGATGCATGGATGAGGGCTAATATCACCTTCTTTATTAGCTGATTTCTCGTCTTGACATCTTCTAACACTCGGCTAATGAAATAATTTGGTTTTTTCTTGTTCATTCCTTGAATGAGGGTGATATTAAATTTTTTGGGAGACATTGTGAGAAAGAAGAATAAAGGTTGTCCTGATGTAGGCTTGCTGAGGATAGGGGGTGTTGAAAGGAGGCTTTTAAGGTTGAGAAAGCCCTTTTCAAAACGTCTTGGTTTTCTTCATAAATTTCAAGATAGGTTTTATTTTTTCATCTAGCCTCGTCATGAATCGAGCCAGAGATGTAAATCGAATCACCAATCATTGCACCTTCTTAAGGTTTTGGGGATTCCACATGGTTACCAACACTTTGCACTTGTTGGGGTTGGCCCCTAATCCCTGGTGAGTTAGCATGATACTAAGGAACTTTACCCCTTGAGCACTGAAAACATACTTCTCAAGATTGAGTCTCATATTGTACTTTCGTAATTGGTTGAAGATTTCACCTAAGTCAGTCTCATGTTACTTAATGGTTTCGAATTTTACAACCATGTCGTCAGTGTAAACTTCCACGATTTTTTCTATAAATTCTCGAAATACATTATTCATTAACCTCTGATAAGTGACTCTCACATTTGTTAGGCTAAAAAGCATGACCTCGTAGCAAAAGTTGGTTGCTTTTGTAAAGAAGGTTGTTTTCTCCTTATCCTCGATGTACACCATAATTTTGTTATATTCAAAGTAGGCATCTACTCAACATGTTATGTCCATCAGCTCATTCACCAGCCAGTTAATGCTCGACACATGGTAAGCATCTTCGGAACAAACTTTATTGTGGTTGGTGTAATCGACGTACATATGCCATTGTCCATTATTTTTCTTCACAAGGACCATGTTCGCCAAGGTGGTATACTAAACTTCTTGGATGAAATCGACTTGTAATAACTTCTTGGTTTCCTGTTCTATAAGAACGACGTGGTGTCTTTACATACGGTTAGCTTGTGTGTCTGTTCCTGATGTCAGTCGTTGTCTAGGAAAATAGGTCATGATTCTTCAACAATGTTTTCTTTAGCATCCCCTCTCGGCTTTTGCCAAGTTTTCCACCAAATGAGTGTTTTGACCCTCAATCCCTATTTGCCATGGGACTGTCTCCTCTCCAGGTTCCATTCTCTTGTCATTGTTGAGGTGAGAGTCGAGGTTTGTTACAACGACTTTGTTCATATCGACATATCGTCAGTCTTGGTCAAGTATACTGTGAGGAAAAATCTTTAGGCTGTCCGTGTAACATTCTCGTGTCGTTCTTTGATCCAAATGTATGGTTATAATGTCCCCCCGCTTAGAAGGGAACTTCATGGCACAATGCAAAGTTGATATGATCGCCCTTAATTTGTTTAGTGATGGTCTTCCGAGAATAATGTTGTATGAAGTGTTGGTGTCTATGATAATGTATTGTATCTTAATGGTTTTGTAGTCTTGACTATGATGACTATTTTACGACAAGTGTACCATGTCAAAAGTAATAATTTGTCCCTAAGGGCGAATATCGAACCCATAATGAATAGTTGAATTCTAAAGTAAAATATTCACTAAATATAAAACAATAATTAAAGTTTGTTGGATGTTAGTTGTATGTGAGATTGCGAGAATTGTAAATAAACCAAAGTAAGGAGTTGGTTGATTGAATTGGGAAAATTGAGATTGGAGTTCATCATTCTCATTCTTTTGTATTTTGAAAAGCATAATAATATTCTATCTTTGATTGATATTGATGCCTATATAAAATTCATTCATATAGATTTCTCGCATATAAAATTATTAAGATAGTCTCCTAAATATCGATTCCTCGCATATTTATAAAAACTCTTTATCTTACGAGCAGGTGTTGATAACAATTAACATTTCAAATCTATTCCTAGCATTCAAATATGTTAAGCATTATCATTTAGGTAAAATGCTTAAAAGTATTTCTCAGTCAAATATAAGGATCAAAATCATGATAAATCAAGCATTGAGAATAAAATGACAATACCAATCATCAATCAAGAACAAAATATTATATTTAAATATCACATCAATACATAAGAGTTTGGAGAGAAAGAGAAATACTATGTAATGTAATATGTAATGTAAAGGATATGGAGAGAAAGAGAAATACACAAGATATTTTTACATTGGTTTATCTAACAAAGCAAAATAAGTCCAAATCTCAATCAACAGATTGAGTTCCACTAAGGAGACTAAAGTTGTGAAGTACAAATCGAGTATTACTTAGCCCGTAGACACTTCTGATTAACCCATTGAATATTCTTTGGGCTCGTAGCTCCTCTTTGATAACCTCTTTGAGTATTCTTTGAGAATGTAGCCACTTAACCCTTTTGACTATTTTTTGTGCTTATAGTCACTCCTGGCTAATCCTGTTCAAGTATTCTTTGACACTTAGTCACTCTTGGTTAAAATAGAGTATTCTTTCATATCTTAGTCACTCTTGGCTAACCTGTTTAAGAGTATTCTTTGAATTGCTTGAAATAGATTCTCTTAAACAAGTACCAGATGAGACAAAGGAAGATGTTCAATAAAAAAAATTGATATGTATTGGAAAAGATAGGCCAAGAAGACAAAGTAGACAACCTCAGTGGTATGTTGATGTTGTTGCTTTTGCACTCAATACAGAGAAAGCATTGAAGAAGAGGAATCTAGTTCTTTCTATGAGACTACTAATTGTAATGAAACATCGAATGTATTGGTGTCATGAAATAAAAGCTTGAATACTTCTACAAGAATCAAACTTCGAAGCTCGTTGAGAAAGTAGTTTGTCAAAAAATTGTGGATTGTAAGAGAATATTCAAGAAGAAAGATAGAATAAGATTCATAACAAGGATTATATCAAAATGTTTTACACAAAGACATGCTATTGACTTTAATGAAGTTTTTTTTTTCTCTTATTGTGACTCACAATTCCATTTGAGTGTTTCTTACTTTGGTGTATATTGATGTGATGACAACCTTTCTCCTTAGTGATATGGAGGAAGAATTTACAAGAAATAGATAGAACGTGTCATCCATTAAAATCATATCATGTTGGTCTATTGAAGAAGTTTTTATATGAGTTATAGTAGTCACTCAAACAACGATAAAATGATTCAACTTATTTATCTTTAGCATTATGTATATAAGAAATGATTATGATAATTGTGTTTATCATAAGATATTATTTGATGACTTTTATATTAACTTTATTCTTTATGTTAATGACATGCTAGTTGTATGTAAGTCAATAAGTGAGATGAATAAGTTAATGACACAATCAAGTGAATTTGAGATGAAGAATTTGGGTTCGGTAAAAAGTATCCTTAGCATGGAGATCATTCGAGAATAAGAAAATAGAAGGATGTGTTTATCTCAAAAGAGATCTATTGAAAACATTTTAGAGATATTTTGAATTCACAATACAATACAAATTAGTACATCTTTTTCAAATTATTTCAAGTTATCTACAAAGATGTTACTCTAAACAAAAAAAGGAATATGAGTTTATGTCTTGAGTACCTTACTCTAATGCAATTAGAACTTTGATGTATATCATGGTTTGTTCTAGACCAAATATCACACATATAGTGATTGTTGTTAGTCGTTGGATGACTAATTTTGAGAAGATTCATTGATTGTGAAGTGGATTCTTGAATATTTGAAAGGTTCAAGTAATGTTAGATTGATATTTGGCAGGGGAGCAAATAAGGATATTAATCATGACACATTATTTTGTGACTTAAATTATATTGGTGATCTTGATCGCATAAGATCCTTAATAAACTGTATTTTTATACTTTAAGGTAATGTTATAACTTGACATCCAACTTTACAATCCTCTATTGCCTTGTTGTCAACAATAGACAAAATATATGGTTATTGCAAAAGTTGTTAAAGAAGCTTTACGATTCAAAGGTCATGTTGGTGATCTCGATATGAAAGAGAAAAATATTATTATATATTGTGATAGTCAAAACATAATTCACTTAACCAAAAATAAATGTACCTCAAAAGAACAAAACATATGTTAGAATACATTTTATCAAAACATATGTTAGAATACATTTTATTTGTGATGTAGGGGTACCAGAAGATGTGTTGGTGGAGAAGATGAAAATAAGAAGTAGTGTACTTCTAATAATCCAATATATATGATAATAAAAAGATGGACTTAATTGACATTACAAGTGTGGCAAGAAGTTGGAAGCCAAATGCTTCAAAAATTCAATTAAAAAGACAATTTGTTGTTTTTTTAAAAAAATTATTTTATATTTTTTATATATAAATAAAAGTCACAATAAAAAGAAAGGTATTACAACTAGAAGTCCCTATTCATTGTTTAACAAACTTTGTAATATAAATATGTATAAGAACAAGAGTCACAATTCCTTTACAAAAAGTGATATCTTAAAGAGAGTTACTTTGTTATACATATTCTTTTATCATAAACTTTCTTATACAATTTACATTAAGTAAAATTTTACTTTAGAGACAATTACACTATAAAATTTATAGGATAGAAAAATTTAGTAAAAAATAATTAAATTAGATCTCCCTAAACTAAAATTAACTAATACATAATCTAATCTATAAAAGTTCTCTAGTATAATTTTTCCAAAATTTTATTTTAACTTTTGTTTGTTAATTTTAGCAATTTTATTTTTTTTATATATTTTTCTCTTAGAAGTCTTTTTGAGAAAATTCATCAAAACATACTCTTATTAAATGTGTTAATTTTTTTAAAAAAAACAAGTAAAACTTGTATTTAAGATGCATGGATAATAATAATTCTAAATGATTTGTGATTAGTACGATAAATAAATAGAAAGACAACGATTATAAGTAATTCTAAATTTTGCTAAAATTTATTTCATTAAAATTTTAAACATTAATATTGTAACCAATGATCGTAAGTCCATTTTATCCTTGCAATGTAACTATGAAATTTATAAAGGATTTGATTCTTTTAATGAGAATAATCTTTTCAGAGAAAAAAAATTAATAACCATAGATTACAATTAGTTGTATTTAATTATATTAAATATGTACTTAATTTTATATAATTAAAAATTTATAAACCGCTAAATGTGCATTAAGAGAAAAAAAAAGGTATCTATACTATTTATACTAGCGAAAACACGTTCATATTCACATTTTTATTAAATTAAAAAATGTATAATTTATTTATTTATTGTTATCTTATTATTTTTATGAATAACTAATTAAAAATAATATAATTTAATATATATATATATGTATATATAATTTTTTTATAAGTATTAAAAAATTATTTTTCTAAAACTTATTTAATTATTTATTTTATTAAATAAATAAATTATTTTTTTTATTTATTTAAAGGTAAAATTGTCCAATTATTTTTTATTTTTATTGCGGATAAATTTTTATACGAGTAGTTTTTAGTTTAAGAAAACATTTATTCAAAGGTAAAATGTTAAAAATTTGTGTATACCAAAAGGAAGAATCTTGTTTGTTAATGTTATTATAGATTAACCTAGTGTTTAAATAATTTCTATACACTATCTTACCAATGAGACGATTCAAGTTTTGTATAAAATTAATAATAATTTAAAAAATATACATATATATATACATATATATATATATATATATATATGTGTATATATATATATATATATATATATATATGTTAATCTATAATAACATTAACAAACAAGATTAATAATAATTTAAAAAATATACATACATATATATATTAACATACATATATATATATATATATATATATATATATATATATATATATATATATATATATATATATATATATATATATATATATACTGTAAAGTCATTTAATTTCCTTCTTTGTTTTACCTGAGTTTGGCAAATACAAAATCCCAAACAAGCTTGATATATTAATTCCAAATAATAATAAAAGTGCCTACAATCTGTGACTTAATTTAGAAGATCACAGAAAATATATGGAAGAAACATTGACAACAATCTAGCATCATGATTTTCTTTCTGACAGAAATCTGGCATCAGTTATTTACAGCAATATAGAATATGGCCAGATTCATAGATCTTATGTAACTACTGATCCATTGTAGACTCCAATTCCTTCAATGCTTCAAAGAGCATCGTAATAACCACCAACACTTATATGAGCTCTGCTCATAGGAACACCTCTTGCTGCAGAAATTACATCATTTAATTTGGTTGCATGCTCCACCACTTGCTTAATTCTCTGAAATCACAACCAATTAAAACAACATTGGACCAAAACCATTCAAACATCAGACTTTTTCTTTCCTTCACATTTCTTAAAAAGCAAATAACATAACCTATACTAAATCATTCGCAAAATTTCACTTATGATCTATGATGTTGTCAAAAGTTGTGAACTAACAAAGTTGACTCAGTAACAATTACAGTCACAAATGTACTGAATATTTCAAAATAGATCATTTATATATAGTTTTTAAGGTGATTTTGGTGTTACTTTTAAAACAAGAGTAGAGTTCTAGTTCAGTGTTTGACTCTATAAAGGTTTTCATTACATGTCAACATTAATCACCGAGTTGAATCTTCATTCCAACAAAAAACCAACATTGAAAACAGTTATGAAACTCCAAAATCTTGTGCCAAAGTGATATTTTTAAAAAGTTGATTTCAGTTTCACAAGCAACAAAGTCAGTGAAAAAGAACTGAGATTAGCTGACCTTGTCATCAGCATAGATCTGGAACCGAATCTTCTGATCCTGCTTTAGTTTGTTCCTTTGCTGGCTTCCAAAGAAGAGAACACAAATAGTAGCAGCAGCAACACCAAAAGAACATATGGCTCCAACACCTGTCAAACTCCACTTCCACAAGTTGAAACCACTGCTGTTCTCTTCCTCCCAGGTGGAGTTCTCTTCTTTGTCACACGCATCCTTCTCAATAACCCTTCTTCTGGGAGAGGTGATGATCTCTATGGTCTCACCTTTGTCCTCATATTTGAAACCTCCTGCATCAATTGGAGGCAAGATTCCCCTACTACTTAACTTGGGGGAGTCCATTTTCACGTCAGCAAACTCACTTTTCTCCTTGATCTTGAAAAAAACCTGCACCCTATCAGCCTCCACTGCTTCAAAATCCCTTGTTTTCTCTGATGGGACAACTACGTCCAATCCCAAAGGACTATTTTTCATGATGTCTTTCACCAAAACATCTTCTGGGGCCTTGCCAATTCTTGGCTCCAATTCAATTGGCAAAGGGACTAGTTGAGTGCTCACCCTTGGTGGTGGTGATGAGCAAAAGTAGTCCATGTCAAAGACACTCTTTGAGTCCAACTTTCCCTTTCCAAGGGAATTTTTTTGCTTTTGCTTCCCACCATCTTCGTTGAAATCAAGGTAGACCTCATCAGATAGAAACTCCCACTCATCTATATCCATTAAATTGCTTCAAGAGTGGTAACAAAAACCAAGGTTGGTTGATCGGTATGGTATGATCAATAGAAAGAAAAACTGATGAGAGGATGGAATTTGGAAAATTGGGTGTTGAGTTATTGAACCAAAAGAAGGTGGCTTTATGGGAATTTCATCAGGAATTGAAAGAACATCCCACCATGAATGTGCCCTTATGCAACTCTTACATGGTTTGAGTGCTTATCTTTGTTGAAGATGACAATTTTGAGCATGGTCCAGGTGGGTCCCACCAGGGTGAATTACCTCTCAGATAGGATTCCTTGATATTTCTTTTCAATTTTCAATTGGGTTCTTAAACTCTATTGTAAGTGAACCATAAAGAAGTATTAAAGTACACCAACAAAACAAAATAAAACTAAACCCAAACTCTATTATATACCTAAACAATTGGAAATAGTTAACTTTGGATAAAGCTCAGTTTTGATTCTGTGCCTAAAACCAGAGAAGTAATGAGTAATGACCAAGTTAATCAAAGGTTCTATATTTTAATTCTTATTTGTTGCTATCACTTATTGATTTTGTTTAACAAGTACAAGTAGAGAGAAGAAAAAGTAAAAATTTCTTTTGTTGCTTTTGCTCTGATCAATGAAGGAGATTGTCGGTTGCTTGTTGATGAAGACACACAGAAAGTAAAAGAAGGTAGAGTGAGGCCACATCACAGCACATTGACATTGTCCATGAGTTTCTTCTCGTTTTAATCAAGTAGTTTAGATTTATATTTATGAAGTTATTTTGATAGGTTTCATATGTTGACAATTCTATTAATGAATTTTTTTCATATGTTGACATTGTCCATGGAGATTTTTTTTTAATGAAATGTGAAATTAAAGAGTTGAAGCAATTTTTCATAGTTGTGAACTGCTGATTTTTATTATTCAAATATCAAAATAACACTTTTCTTTTAATATAGAATCAGTTATATTAAGATAAATAATTTATATTAAAAGATAATGTTGTTGAATGGGATTTTCACTATTTATAACTATTTTATTTTTGTACATGATTATATCTTACTCTAAACAATGTTAATAGTCAAAAGAAGGGAAGTAGAAAAATTGCTACAAGTAACATTAAATGTTAGTTAACACGTCATTATTAAAATTTTTGGAGAAACATACTACATAGCTTTTGTATTTTTTTGAAAAAAAAAATGTTTTTAGTTCTCAAACTTCAGAAAATAGGTAAATTTAATCCCTGTTTTAACCTTATGATGATAAAAATGGTTACTAAATATTAAATTTAAACATGAAAAAAAATACTAATTTTACACTTTTTAAAACTTGAAAACTAATTTATTGATTGAAATTTATAGAAAGTGAAACCAAATTTAATGAAAAGTATAGTCATTAAAAACACATTTTTCCTGATTTTTTTAACTATGATTATTGAATCTTAAATAGATTTCTTTTTATTATTTTTTTTCTTCGTTATTTATACACGTAATATACAAGTTATAGGCTTCAGATGAAACAAGTAAAGACAAATTAGAAAGAACATAAAATTGAAATCTAGTAAAGTCTTTCCCTTTCAACCTTTTTCTACAAAAAAGTTAATCACTTAATTACTTAATATTCTGAACACTTGAATATATTTTCATTTTTTGAAATATAGTTAAATCTTAAACTTAGTTCGATAATTTCATTTCTTTGTGTGTCCTATAAAATTTCCTTTTTTATTTCAGTTTGTAGTCTATATGAAATATTTTTTTCATACAATATTTCTTCATTTTTAATTAACCCTTTCAATATTTACAGGGACTACAAGCAAATAATCTACATATTATAAAGATAAAAAAAAAATACTTTCGAGATATACCAAAATATAATAACAAAACCAAATTAGGGGAAAAAACTAGGAGAAGAAAAATAGGGACAAAAAACAAAACATAATCATATTTCTTTGAAAAATATATTTAAACTAAGTTAATATCATGACATGTTAGACCCTGAAAATATTTTTGGATTTTTTTTTCGATTGGACTTTAAGTCAATATTTTATTATCTTTTCCATTTTAATTAATGTATACATATGAAATAGCCTATGAATTAGATTGAACATGTAATTGTATAAGGTCTAGATAGTACTTATTATTGGGTGAATAATTGTTATTGTCACTCGATCGTTTCTCTTTGTTTCCTTTCTCGTATCCCTTCCTTAGTCCTTGGTTGGGAGTGGTCCTGTAAAAGGTTCTCTGACAATCAAGTAAATACTCTGTATGAGAGTGTGTAATGTTAGAATATATGGCCTTAAACGAGAAGGGGGGTGAATTGTTTAAGAAAGATTTTAGTAAACTTTTAAGCTTAGAATGAAAATTCTTCAAAAGAACCTTGATTAAGGATTCAATTTTTCAAATCAAAACAACAAAAGCACAAAGCTAAAAAAACAATCGGTTGTTTTAGCGAAACAATCGGTTGTTTATACCAGTTTCAAAATATCAAAACTGAATTAAAGAGATAGGGATAGAGAGATTGTACACAGTTGTTTATACTGGTTCACTCCAAACTAGAGCTACATCCAGTCTTCTCAGAAACCCTGAGGATATCCACTAAGCAATCACCACTTGATCACTTACACCACAACCAAGAGAATGACCTTGAACACCTCAAGAAACACACTCTCCTTGGCCAACACTAAGATTGTTGATCTTGAACACCTCAAGAACACACAGCCAATCTCAGCAAAACACACAAACGAATTGTTCAGCAGTTTACAAAGATTACACTTGTTACAGATGAATATCTGAAATCAATACAAGTAGAATCCTATTCCAGCACCTTGATCAATCTCTAAACTCTTAAGCAATCTCAGAACTCTTTGAAAAACTCTTAGTAAAAAAAAACTTTGTCTCAAGATTCTTATTTCTTAAAAACAGTTTTTTCTGAAATTATACAAAGATATAGTTTGTTATCAAATCTTAACAAACTCTTAATTGCATTTAAAATAGATTGGTCAAAGCATTTAATGACTGGAGCGTATTCAGTTAAAGCATTTAAAGCTCAGTCAAAGAAAATAGTTTTTCTGTTATGGTTATAAAACAAACAATCGGTTGTTTCCTCGAATCAATCGGTTTTTTGTTACTTAACAGTTTTAACCATTTAAAAACAGTTTTCAAACTTTCTCAAAACACCTAAGTGTAAACAATCGGTTGTTTCAACTTAAAGGTGTATGGAATCCTATCACAAATTGCACAAGAATTGTTCAAGATCAATTGAACAAAGTGCACCGGTTGGATCTTCCAAATAGCACACCAAAACAAATTAAAATGTAAAAAACAGCAAGACAATTATGGAAACAGGAAGAACAACATGAAATAAAGAAGAACTAAAAATGAAAAGACCAAGAACAACTCATCTTTGAAGAACCTAAGCTCATGATACCAAATGATGGCAAATTCATGAAGCTCTTCTTGGAATCATGTGTAAAATGGTGCGGAAGCCATGGATGTAAATGTGCAAGATCCTCCTAGGAGCTATGGTGATCTTGAAGGTGCATGATGTGTATGGAAGTAGGGAGGTTCGGCCAGCCCTATGGTAGGTGAGGAAGATGAAGATTAGAGCCTAGAAACTAGGTAGAAGCAAAGCATGGCACAATGTTGGCAGCATAACTTTACTCTCATTAATCTTGGAAAATACAAGAGATGGCCTTCCTATTTATAAGCTATAGGGCCGTAAAAGCTAAGCTAATGTCTAATGAAATGAAAGCCAAATGAAATGCAAATCACAAAGCACATGGCACATGTGCTCATGACCGGCCAAGCAAAAGAGATTCTAGAATGTTCACTCATTTATGCTTTCTACACTACTCTAATTACTAAGCACCCCTAATGGGCCTCCATGTAACATGTACAAGGCTTTCTCTCTTCCATCCGTGGCTTCATCCAATTGGGCGTGAATGTGCTTAGCCATTGACCTTGTAATAGGGCCTAGACGGTCTAGGTCTCTTCCTAGACGCTCCATGTGTAGCCTTCCCTCTTCACGTCCTAGACGCTCCTTCCTTGAGTCTAGACGCTCATCACGGTCTAGCTTTGGGTCTTGGCTTCCATGGTGGGATGTGCTTGGCCCTCCTCCATCACTGGATGTAGCTCTTGGTGTAAGAGTGAACCAGTATAAATTGCTTGCGTGCTTATCTCTTACCCTTAACTCTTTAAATTCTGTTTTTAAGTTGTTTTTATAAACTGCTGATAAAAACAACCGATTGTTTCGAAGAAACAACCGATTGTTTTTCTGATATCATCTTGAAACAGTTTTGGTTATTTGTTTCTTTGATTTCTTTCTCTGTACTTCAGCATTGATTTTCATTATACCTTCAAAGTTTGCGAAAATCCCTCTTAAACAATTCACCCCCCCTCTCGTTTAAGGCCATATATTCTAACAATTGGCATCAAGTGCTTGGTTCTTGAAAGATATTCAAGTTTTGATCCTAATTTTTTTTTTTAAATGGCTGAAAAGTTTTCTTTTGGGGAAGGTGCCTGTTTAAGCAAACCACCTTTGTTTTGTGGTATGAAATATGAATTGTGGTGCATAAGAATGAAATTCTTTGTTGAATCTATAGATAGAAAAATCTGGAATGTTATTACAAATAGCTATCGCATGCCTATATCTGAAAATGTTTCTTCTGAAAGAGAACATCTTGATTGTGTAGCTATGAACATCATTGTATCTGCACTTGATTCTAATGAATTGCTCAAGGTTTCAGAATGTAGTTCTGCCAAAGAAATGTGGAATACCTTTGAACAGTATCACAAGAATCCAAGGAGTGCCTTGATGGACAAAGAAGAATCTTTTGTTGAATCTTTCTCTTCAGAATCCAGAAAAGAGGTTTGTCTTATGACAAAAGAAGAATTTGGATCAAGTCAATCTGCTGGGAACAAAAAATGTCAATACTCAAGTGATGAGAATGAAGAGGAAACATTTAGGTTGCTATTTAAGAAATTCAGCAAGTCCCTAAAGAAGAGAAACAACAAAAGTGACTCATTCAACAAGTATGATAACAAGAAACCTACTGAGTTTAACACTAACAAATATACATGCTTTGGATGTGGTGAACAGGGTCATATTAAAACTGAATGTCCCAACAAAAAGAGGAAAAACTTCAAGAAGCATGAGGAGAAAGGAAAATCAAGAAGAGCTTATAATGATGACTCATCAAGCTCCTCTTCAAGTGATGAAGAAGAAGCAATCTTATGTCAAATGACAAGACAAGAAAGTGACACAAGCAGTGTAAGTTCAAGCTCTTCCATTAATGTTGAAAACTATAGTCAACTTCTTGAGGCCTTCAATGAGACTCATGAAAAAGCTAATAGGTTGGCCCTTTTGAATAAACGGTTGAAAGATTTGAACAACTCATTGGAAAATAGAGTCAAGATCTTGGAAGAAGAGTTGAACAATTCAAAAACTGATTTTCAAAATTTGGAAATGATTTACCAAAACTCTTCTTGTAAGTGTGTTGATTCAAGTTTTTGTGAAAATTGTGAATCTCTTCAAAAGAAGGTTCAATATCTTTTGAAAACCATGGACAAGTTTTCCAAAGGCCAATCCAATCTTGAAACTGTTCTTGCTTCTAAAAAATGTGTTTTTGGCAAGGCTGGGTTGGGGTTTAATCCAAACAGCAAGAACAAATCTGTTTCAAGACCCTTTTCAAGTTTCTTTGAAAAACAACCTGTTGTTTTATCGAAACAACCGGTTGAAATTTGTCATTACTGCATGAAAAGGGGCCACACTATTAGATTCTGCAGAGTAAGAAGGTTTTCTGTTCCTAAAGGTATTTTGAAATGGGTTCCTAAGGTTTCTAAGGTTCCTACTAACATCATTGGACCCAAATTCATAAGGGGACCAAATCTTGCTTCTTAATCTTTTCTTGTAGGTATCCTTGGCAGCCAAGAATCACCTTTGGGCTTGAAGAATGACTGTCAAAGGGAAAAATGACAAGAGTAAAGTCAATCTTTGTACCTACACTTTCAATTGTATATGTCTTGCAAGGTTCTTTGAATGTCAAAAGACATCTTGGCACATGCATAGTGGGTGCTTAAGAGTGAAACTTCAAGAATAAAGAGATGAATCTATTGGGGTTCTCTGTGCAAAGGACCCTTCAAGTACAGGTGCTATGATGAAGAATGATCAAAGTTCTACAAATGTTTATGTAGAAGAAGATGAGCAGAACATCACCTTGGAAAAGCGGGAATCCTGTCCAGAAAAACAACCGATTGATTCTGCGAAACAACCAGTTGAAATTCTGCAAACAGGAAGAGCTGCCAAAGGAATGGAGAATTCCAAGGGATCTTTCAGTGGAGAACATCATTGGATGCAAATGGGTTTTTCAGAAACAAGCTGGATGAATCTGGAGTAATTACATGGAACAAGGCAAGGCTTGTGGCTAAAGGTTATAATCAAGAAGAAGGCATAGATTATGGTGAAACCTTTGCTCCAGTTGCAAGTTTAGAGGTTGTAAGGTTACTGTTGGCCTATGCTTGTTTGAGTGGATTCAAATTGTTTCAAATGGATGATAAGAGTGCTTTCCTCAATGGAATCATCAATGAGGAAGTCTATGTTGAACAACCACCGGGCTTTGAAGATCATCAACATCCTAACCATGTATACAAGCTGAAAAAAGGCCTTGTATGGATTAAGCAAGCTCCAAGAAAGTGTGAAGAAAGAATATTTCTACCAAATCCGCCTCTTGAACAATCATTTGACCAACTTGAATTGCTAGATGAAGAAAAGATAAGGGGAGAAATTGTGGTCTCCTTGCTGAAATTTATGGGGTTTATGGTACTTTGATTTTGCTGCTGTCATAGCTCTGATACGCCATAGATCTTTGCTGCAAATTTGATATGGTATCAAAGATTTGTTGCTGCAACGGTGCTGCTACAACACACAGGTTTTCTGGTTTATTATGTTGCTGCTATATGCTGGTTTTCAATGCTGGAAATTCTGCTGTTTGTATCCCTTCTTTCATTCTATTTGAGAAGACAAATAGGGGGAGAATGGTGTGGTTTTATGTGTTGTGGTGCTGCTGATACACTCTGGTGTTATCTGGTTTTATCATGGTTTAAAGTCTGCTGCTGCCATGTTATTATTCACCATAGTTCTGCTGCACACAAGTCTCATTTTGGCACTGGTTTTTATGGTTATTTGACTGGTTTTTCTGCTTAAAGGCTTATGCAGAAAACTGGTTTTGTGTGCCTTGGTATCCTGCTGGTGTACTTGCTTTGTATATGCACAAATTCTGTTTTGCAGGACCTTTCAAGTTCAAAAACAACAACACAAACAAACCAGGGATTTGTCTTCATCAAATAGGGGGAGATTGTTGAACAAGATGCTTTGATGTCTCCAAATCCAAGAGGAAGGCTTGAAGACCTTGCTGCTGGGTGTGTGTGTTGTCTAGTTGTTTGAAACTTGTTAATTCACTCCTTAAGATGATCCAAGTTCATTTGAATCTTTAACCTTTTGAAAAGATGTGTTTTCTAAAAAGCTGTAAAAAATTCAACAGGTTGTTTTACCTAACAACAGGTTGTTTTGCCTTAGCTGTTTTTGAAAAACTTGGTTGACAAAACAACCGATTGTTTTCCTGCAAACCTTAACAGAATTCTGTTAAGCGGTTTTAATATGTTTTAAATGATCCTAACTAACTTGGCTCCTTTATTAAATGCTTTTGACCACTTGGTGGGTCTATATAAAGGTAGTTTTACGCTCCTAATCTTGGAGTAACAGAAAGAGTTTATCAAAACAGTTTTTCCAAGATTTGAAAGAGCTTTGGATCATTCTTAAGTGTGTGGAATAGGATTGGGTTGTAATTCTGATCTTTAAGCTTTGTAATACCTAGGTGTATTCTATTCCCTTCTTCCTTGATTACTGTATTTCTGTAATTGTGTTGCCAAGGAGTGTTGTGTGTTCTTGAGGGGTTCAAGATCAACATTCTTGGTGTGGTTTGCCAAAGGTAGTGTGTTTCTTGAGGGGTTCAAGGTCACTACTTTGGTGTGTGGTGTTTGTAATCTGGTTTTGATTGCATAGTGAAATACCTAGTGGTTTCTGGGGACTGGATGTAGCTCTTGGTGTAAGAGTGAACAAGTATAAATTGCTTGCGTGCTTATCTCTTACCCTTAACTCTTTAAATTCTGTTTTTAAGTTGTTTGTATAAACTGCTGATAAAAACAACCGATTGTTTCGAAGAAACAACCGATTGTTTTTCTGATATCATCTTGAAACAGTTTTGGTTATTTGTTTCTTTGATTTCTTTCTCTGTAATTCAGCATTGATTTTCATTATACCTTCAAAGTTTGCGAAAATCCCTCTTAAACAATTCACCCCCCCTCTCGTTTAAGGCCATATATTCTAACAATATCCAGCTTCTCCAAACTGATACTCTGTTCGTCTTCCTCAGCACTGATCTTTGGGTTCTCACTGATTCTGCGATCTACCTCATCAAAGACTACATGAACTGATTCTTCTACAGTCATCAGCCTTTTGTTGTAGACTTTATATGCATGGCTTATGAGTGAATAACCAATGAAAATACCAAGGTCAGCTTTCTCATCAAATTTTCCCAAACTTTCCTTTCCATTGTTGAGAACGAAACAGCTACAGCCAAAGACTTTGAGGTGACTGATGTTAGGCTTCCTTCCATTGAAAAGTTCACATGGAGTTTTCTTCAAAATGGGCCTTATAAGCACCCTATTCATCACATAACAAGAGGTGTTCACTGCATCTGCCCAAAAATACTTTGGAAGTGATGATTCACTAAGCATTGTCCTTGCAAGCTCTTCAAGAGACCTGTTCTTCCTCTCTACAACTCCATTTTGCTGTGGTGTTCTTGGAGCAGAGAAATTGTGTAGAATCCCCAACTTCTCACAGAACTTGACAAACTTCTCATTTTGAAATTCTCCTCCATGGTCACTCCTTATGGAACCTATGTTGTTGTTCTTTGTGTTTTGAAGTCTTCTTGCTAGCTTTTTGAATGCAACAAAGGCATCACTCTTTGATTCCAAGAACAAGGTCCAAGTGTACCTAGAGAAATCATCAACAATAACAAGAGCATAATAATTTCCACCAAGACTCATAGTTCTAGAGGGTCCAAAGAGATCCATGTGAAGGAGTTCAAGAGGTCTCAATGAAGAGACAACATTTTTGGTTTTAAAAGAACTTTTCACTTGTTTCCCTTTTTGGCAAGCTTCACAAATGTGATTCCTCTCAAACTTGAGTTTTGGCAGCCCAATCACAAGATCTTTTGATATTAGCTTGTTCAAATGATTCATGTGAATATGAGCAATTCTTCTATGCCTAAGCCAAGATTCGTCTTGCTTGGATAGAAGACATCCAATTGAACATGGTGAAGAGATATCTAGAAGATACACATTATTAACTCTCTTACCTACCAACATTACCTTTTTGGTGTTGGGTAGACAGATTTCACATGTGTTTGTCTTGAACATCACTTGATACCCCTTGTCACATAGTTGGCTAATACTTAGTAGATTATGTTTTAGGCCTTCAACAAAGAGCACATCATGAATCACCAAGATGCTCTCATCTCCTATGGATCCTCTCCCAAGAATTCTTCCTTTGTTGTTGTCTCCATAGGTGACATGACCCTCTTGCTTGAAGGATATTCTCAGGAACTTTGATTTGTCCCCTGTCATATGCTTGGAGCATCCACTGTCAAAGTACCAAAGTTGTTTTCTTTCCTCCAAGATTTCCTACAAAAAGATTTTCAAGTACATAGGTTTGGTCCCCTTATGAATGTGGGTCCATCTGGTTTATACTCATCAATACAAGCTTTATTTTTCTTGGGAATCCACTTCATAAGCCCTTTAGGAACAACATGTTTTCTGATTTTACAGAATCGCACAGAATGACCTCTTTTCATGCAATAGAAGCATGTAACAATCGGTTGTTTCGATGGTCCAATCGATTGTTTTTCTGGCATTTTCGAAAATGATTTTGAAAATCTATCTTACTTGTTTTGTGGATTAAAACCCAATCCAGATTTTCCAAAAACACAATTTTGAGATGCTAGCACACTCTCAAAGTTTGATTGGCCTTTAGAAAGCTTATCCACTGTTTTAACAAGATAGTGGACCTTCTTTTCAAGATTTTCACAATTTTCACAAACTAGAGTATCACACTTGCAAGAGGAGTTTTTGTAAATGATTTCCAGATTTTCAAAATTCATTTTTGAATGTTCTAAATCCTCTTCCAGTGTCCTTACTCTATTTTCTAGCCAGCTGTTCTTTTCTTTTAACCGATTGTTTAAGAGAGCCAATCGGTTGGCTTCTTCATGCGTTTCTTGAAAGGTTTGAAGTAATTGGCCATAATTTTCAGAGTTTGAAGAGTTTGATGAACTTACACTACTTGAGTCATCCTCTTTTCTGGCCATGAAGCAAAGATTGAGACTTTTCTTATTTTGCCTTCTTTTTCTTCTTGCTTGACTTTTTGTCATTGCTTCCTTTGGTTCATGAGCAGCCTTGAGTGTCTCCCACATTTCCTTAGCAGTTTTGCACTTTGATATCCTGAAAAATTTATTAGCATCTAGAGCAGAAGCTATAATGTTTTGAGCAGACCTATCAAGCTGAGCCATCTTACATTCATCATTTGTCCATTTGGACAAAGGTTTTGCAATAAAAGAATTATCCTTTTTGAATTTTGGAATGTAAGGACCATTCTCAATTGAGTCCCAAATTCTTTGATCAATAGATTCAATAAAGATTTTCATTCTTGCTTCCCAAAACTTATAATTCAATCCACAGAATAAAGGTGGTTTGTAGATTGAAGCACCCTCCTCAAAAGATAGTTTTTCAACCATAGAAAAAAGATTTTTAGATCAACTTGAATAACTTTCAAGAACCAAGCTCTTGATGCCAATTGTTAGAATATATGGCCTTAAACGAGAGGGGGGTGAATTGTTTAAGAAAGATTTTAGTAAACTTTTAAGCTTAGAATGAAAATTCTTCAAAAGAACCTTGATTAAGGATTCAGTTTTTCAAATCAAAACAGCAAAAGCACAAAGCTAAAAAAACAATCGGTTGTTTTAGCGAAACAATCGGTTGTTTATACCAGTTTCAAAATATCAAAACTGAATTAAAGAGATAGGGATAGAGAGATTGTACACAGTTGTTTATACTGGTTCACTCCAAACTAGAGCTACATCCAGTCTTCTCAGAAACCCTGAGGATATCCACTAAGCAATCACCACTTGATCACTTACACCACAACCAAGAGAATGACCTTGAACACCTCAAGAAACACACTCTCCTTGGCCAACACTAAGATTGTTGATCTTGAACACCTCAAGAACACACAGCCAATCTCAGCAAAACACACAAACGAATTGTTCAGCAGTTTACAAAGATTACACTTGTTACAGATGAATATCTGAAATCAATACAAGTAGAATCCTATTCCAGCACCTTGATCAATCTCTAAACTCTTAAGCAATCTCAGAACTCTTTGAAAAACTCTTAGTAAAAAAAAACTTTGTCTCAAGATTCTTATTTCTTAAAAACAGTTTTTCTGAAATTATACAAAGATATAGTTTGTTATCAAATCTTAACAAACTCTTAATTGCATTTAAAATAGATTGGTCAAAGCATTTAATGACTGGAGCGTATTCAGTTAAAGCATTTAAAGCTCAGTCAAAGAAAATAGTTTTTCTGTTATGGTTATAAAACAAACAATCGGTTGTTTCCTCGAATCAATCGGTTGTTTTGTTACTTAACAGTTTTAACCATTTAAAAACAGTTTTCAAACTTTCTCAAAAACACCTAAGTGTAAACAATCGGTTGTTTCAACTTAGTTTGAAAAACATTTTACTTTGATAAAGATTGAGATGCTAATTGCTTGAGATTTAATCTAAGGGTGGATTACAACATTAAACTACCCCAGAACAAAGCTTAAACCAGCACAGCAACATCAAGCAAAGCAGAGGCTTCAACATCCTTCAAAGGATTTGGATTCTTCAAAACATTGAACACCACTTGGTTCAACATGTAATATATTGATAAAAGTGTACATTGTTCTTATATACATGCTTATTTATAGTGGTTGTAATGAGATATCTCGATTATGGATCGTATTTAATGTATATCTTTGCTAAAATGGCATTACCTGATTTGTGACGTATTTCTTTATTTTACCTTGGTGCATTAATTTTATGCGATTGAGCGGCTTCCAATATCGGATGATGTTGTCCACTTGACCCTAACACTTGCTCCCAGGCTCAAGGGAAAACCTTCCAGAAGAGTCTAGATGTGATTGTTTGGTGTCTCGAGGTTGGAAGTGATAGTTTTGATCATTAATGGTTGCAGTGTTAATAATGATTAGACGTACGTTTCTCAATGTTTCGTTTGAGCTTAACCTAATTCCCAATCTAGGAGATCTAACGATTCAGTTGGTCGTTTCGTTTCGAGTTCAATCATTTAAACTTGTTAGATTAGAGTTGATTCAATGATTGAGAGAAGGAGGACATTTCGCTTTCTCATTGTGGGACCTCTATAAATAGTGGTTCATTTGAAACTTTTTTACGCTTTGTTTATTCTCTCTGACTCCGAACACTGAGTGATATTCTAAGTGGCAAGATTTTTTCCACTTTCTTCTAAAGGTTAGTAATATCTTCTTCTGAGCCTTTGCCTTCTCCATCTTCTTCTACACCATTCCGAGTGAATTTATGGGGAATTAGTTGGTTCTAGTCGGGCGGTCAACCTTGTTAGTCGGCCACCTCGTAACCCAGGTTATGAGTGGGTCGATCCTCGCATGGTTGAGTAGATTACCAAGTTTTGAGGTTCTTCTGTTGTAGATGAATTTATCACTAGGGTTACTATGTTAAAACCTGACTCCTCGCAAGATATGGTTACAGTCAATAGTTGTAGTCCTCTTTTAGTATGTTTGTCACAGTCGGGAAGATGGTCCCCAAGAACTTTTTTATGTTTATACTTGTCTTTTTACTGACCTTCATATCACCCTTTCTTCTGATGAATTCACGATGAGGGTCCTTAGGATTCTCAACATATCCCGGACCCAACTCCATCCTAACTCCTGGGCAGCCTTACAAGTCTTTAGACTTATTTATGATTTGTTCTAGCTGAGGCCATCCCCTCAATCCTTATAACTCTTGTCTGTCTCATCTTGTGGGTTGGCTTTCTTTATCAAGTCATATGGGTAGTATTCTTTTTTCCCCCTTTACCTCTTTATATAAAAAATTTAAAGGTAGATACTTTAAACTCTTTGTAGAGTCGGACGATAAACCTTATTTTTATGATGCTGAGGGAAAACCAAAATTTCTTTTTTATTGGACTCAGTCTCCCACCCGATACAAATCTTGGTCGAGCTCTTTTATGACTTCACGATATAAAGAAAAATTTTACATGTTTGATCAACTTTCAAATAGACTTCTCACTCGGAGGATACTTGTTGTATACTAATCGTCCCACTGTTGGGTGGATTTTTTGGTACGTAGAATTTAAACTGATTTTATTTTCCTAAGTTTGTTAACCGTGCTTAATTTGATGTTTGTTTGTAGACATAATGGCTCAAACCGACCCCGAGACGGTATATATGATGAAGCAACTCCATCGATAGGCGACTAGCCGGCAGAGGGGCTCATTGGGCTTGTTAGTGGGGGTTCGTCCACCTCTATCATTGATTTGCTGCCTCCCTCTACTCAACAAACACAAGAAAAGAGGGAGGACCGAACGATCTCCTCGTAGGACCGCCTCTAAATCTTCACTGGGGATCTGCTCGGTTCTTCCACGTTCTTGGGGGAGAACCTTCAAATTTCCTGGGTGTGGAAGTTTCACTTACCCCCGCTGAAGAAGAAGCCATCGTCTCGGCTCTGTTGGAAGACATGGTGTCGGTATTCGTCGACATGATGAGTCATTCTTTGGTTATCTCCCGGGCGATCGGGACTGAGGTCTAGAAGAATCCCGTCGCTGCCACTGAAAAATTGAAGTCAAAGCTGGCCGAGTCGACCAGTTCTCTAAAAGCAGCTTTAAAAGCCAACGATACATTGGAAGAAAAATCCCGCCATGTCAAGGTTGAGCTTGACAACATCTGATCTCAAAACGGCAAGTGGCCTTTTTCCATGATACCTCGGTCTAGGACGACCGTTACGACAACTTGAAAGATGTTGATGTGAGTTGATTTTAGGATTGTTCATTTAGGTGACACTTTAGATTTATGATTAAGATTTTTAGGCAACTAATAGTGAAAACCTAAGGAAAATCCCCACTGGACATTAACTTAACCAAGTGGTTAAGTAGATATGAAGGCTCATTTCACAAAGGCAAAAGGAAAACACAATTATAAGGTGATAATGATGACAAGATATGGTGCAGAATTACAAAAGGAAAACAAGAACAAAATGTAAAAATCGAATAGACATAAGGAAGCAAAATAAGAACATCTTTATGAATAAAATGGAATGATAATGGAAGGAAAAGATGAAGGATTGAGGAAGCTTATGAGCATGGATTTGAGATGTTGAACACACCACTTGGATGATGAAATGACTCTGAGATAAGTGTTGGAAGCCGTTGTTAGAATATATGGCCTTAAACAAGAGGGAGGGTGAATTGTTTATAAGAGATTTTCGCAAACTTTGAAGATATAATGAAATTCAATGCCGAATTACAAAAAAAAGAATCAAGGAAACAAATACCCAAAACTTTTTTAAGATGATATCAAAAAAACAATCAGTTGTTTTGTCGAAACAATCGGTTGTTTTTATTAGCAGTTAATAAAAACAACTTAAAACATATATATATGAGATCAGGGAAAGAGAAAATCACACAAACAGATTTATACTGCTTCACTCTTACACCAAGAGCTACATCCAGTCCCCAGAAACCACTGGGTAATCCACTATGCAATCAAAACCAGATTACAAACATCACACATCAAAGTAGTGACCTTGAACCCCTCAAGAAACACACTACCTTTGGCAAACCACACTAAGAATGTTGATCTTGAACACCTCAAGAACACACAACACTCCTTGGCAACACAACTACATAAATACAGTAATCAAGGAAGAAGGGAATAGAATACACCTGGGTATTACAAAGCTTATAGTTCAGAATACAACCCAATCCTATTCCACACACTTAAGAATGATCCAAAGCTCTTTCAAATCTTGGAAAAACTGTTTTAATAAACCATCTGTCTTACTTTAAGATTAGGAGCGTAAAACCACCTTTATATAGACCCACCAAGTAGTCAAAAGCATTTAATAAAGGAGACAAGTTAGTTAGGATCATTTAAAATATATTAAAATCGCTTAACAAAATTATGTTAAGGTTTTCAGGAAAACAATCGGTTGAATTGACTTGACATCAAAGTCAAGCTTTTCAAAACCTTTTTCAAAAACTACTAAGGTAAAACAACCTGTTGTTTCGAAATTTCAACCTGTGAAACTACTAAGTAAAACAACCTGTTGTTTCAAGCAACCTGTTGAAATTTCAACAGCATTTTAGAAAACTCATCTTTTCAAAAGGTTAAAGATTCAAATGAACTTGGATCATCTTAAGAAGTGAATTAACAAGTTCCAAAAACTAGACAACACACACACACCCAGCAGCAAGGTCTTCAAGCTTTCCTCTTGGATTTGGAGACATCAAAGCATCTTGTTCAACAATCTCCCCCTATTTGATGAAGACAAATCCCTGGTTTGTTTGTGTTGTTGTTTTTGAACTTGAAAGGTTCTGCAAAACAGAATTTGTGCATATACAAAACAAGTATACCAGCAGGATACCAAGGCACACAAAACTAGTTTTCTGCATAAGCCTTTAAGCAGAAAAACCAGTCAAATAGCCATAAAAACCAGTACCAAATATAGACTTGTGTGTAGCAAGACTATAGTGAATAAGATTATGGCAGCAACAACATTACAACACATAAAACTACACTATTCTTCGCCTATTTGTCTTCTCAAATAGAATGAAAGAAGGGATACAAACAACAGAATTTCCAGCATTGAAAACCAGCATATAGCAGCAACATAATAAACCAAAAAACCAATGTGTGTAGCAGCACCATTGCAGCAACAAATCTTATATACCATATCAGAAATTACAACAGAAATTTAAGGGTATCAGAGCTTATGACAGCAACTGAATTTACACAAAATTTAAAGCACCATAAAGTCCAAGAAACCACAATTTATCCCCCTTTCTTTTCTTCACCCATCATTTCTCCAAATGAAAGAAAAATGTCACTTTCTTGCACAAGACAAAGAGATCCGAACAAGTGTAATCTTCACATAAGAAGGCTATACATTCAAAGTCAATGTTTTCTTCAATCCTTTCACCCTTCAAGATAGCATTTAATATCTCAGCCCTTTCCCTTTGATCCAAAACATAAATTCCAAATGCTTGAGGGATACATCAAAGTATTGCTTTCATCAAGTTTTGAAAGACGATTAGTAGTAGTAAGGACCAAAACTTGAGCATTCTGAGCAGTAGTAAAATCATCTCACATAGCTATGAATTCAAATTTAATGCTTATCATCAATCCATGAATCTTCTACCCTGATGCAGAATTTCAATTGGTTGTTTCACATAAACAATCGGTTGTTTTTCTGGACAAGATTCCAGCTTTTACAAAATGATGTTCTACTCATCTTCTTCTGCATAATTCTTTGTAGAACCCTGATCTGTATGATTGATTTCATTAACACCACATGAACAAACTTCTCCACAGTCATGAGTCTCTTGCTGTAGACTCTATATGAATTTCTAGTTGAAGAATAGCCAATGAAGATGCCATTCATACAAAGCACTGAACTTCCAAGAAAACAAAAGACATATACCTTTATGACCAGATTATGAGGAATACATATTGCATATTTGATCAACAGCTGACTTGGAAAAGCATAAACAAATTTAACCATTCATAAGCAATTATAGCAGCTTCATTCAGAGGTGTCAAATGAAAACAACTGGTTGTTTTGTATTTTCAACTGGTTGTTTTTTGTGACAGCAAATAGAATATTTTCCAGAACCAAGTAATCACCTTTTAAAGCGATGAAAAGTGCAGTATGCAATTTGTTCATACTTTAGCAAAGAGAACCCCAAAAGATTCACTCTCTTTATTCTTGAAGATTCTCTTTTTGAGCAACCATTGTGAATGTGCCTAGGATGACTCTTGACTTTCAAAGACCTTTCCAAGACATATGCAAATGAAAAGTCTAGATACAAAGATTGACTATGCTATTGATGTTCTTCCTTTTAGCAGACATCCATCACGCCCTTGATTTGATCCTCTTTGATGTTGTGGGATCCATGAAGGAAAAAAGAAAAACCAGAAAACAGAATGAGACTTTTGGCAGATTTGAAAACCAACAAGACATGTCTCAATGGGTTGTTTTTGTGAAGAGAAACAACTGCATATGAGTTTATATATTGACAGAAAATAGTTCCAATCCTTGGCAGTTAGTGGCTTTCAGTCTTCAAGAAAGAGAGACTGGTCCAAGACTACACAGTGGCACATCACTCAGTGGCAGATTTCACATGAAAGCACATGAAGACTTTGACAAGTCATGAAGATTCTTATTTTCCAAGAAATCATGGAATATATTCCATTTATGACAAAAGTAAGCCTCTTCTGAACGAAATCAAACCCATGATAAGTGCATTTTGACCCATAATTGCTTGGGGAAAGAATCCGCAACACACAGAATGAAAAAACAAATTAAGTCAATTTAATGCAGTGCTGTCAGAGGGAAACGATCGGTTGTTTCATGAAAATAATCGGTTGTTTTTCTGTGATAGCAATTTAAGCATTTCACAGATTCAGAATTGACAGGTAAAGATGAATCAGAAGGATAGACTTCATATTCACATTACATAGATGAAAGATAAAGACATCAATCAATATTTTTCATACTACAAAATTAAAGAAAAATTCAATAGAAGAAAATAAAAACAAGGAAAGTCTTATCCTTTTGACAATGTAGTTCTTTCAATGAGTCATTGTCCATAATCAAGTAACTTCACTTGGCCTTCAAGAAAACTAGGCTTTGTACACAACAGTAATTGGAAGTCCAAAAAGAATCTTTTCCCTTTAGCAGTCATTCTTCAAGTCCAAAGATAATTCTTGGCTGCCAAAGATCTATACAAAAAAGATTAAGAAGCAAGATTTGGTCCCCTTATGAATTTGGGTCCTATGATGTTAGTAGGAGTCTTAGGAACCTTAGAAACCTTAGGAACCCATTTCAAAATGCCTTTGGGAATAGAAAACCTTCTTACTTTGCAGAATCTAATAGTGTGGCCCTCTTTCATGCAGTAAGGACAAATTTCAACTGGTTGTTTCGATAAAACAACAGGTTGTTTTTCAAATAAACTTGGAAAGGGTTTTGAAATAAATTTGTTCTTGCTGTTTGGATTAAACCCCAACCCAGCCTTGCCAAAAACACATTTTTTAGAAGCAAGAACAATTTCAAGATTAGATTGGCCTTTGGAAAACTTTTCCATGGTTTTTAAAATATAGTGGACTTTCTTTTCAAGTGATTCATAATTTTCACAAAAGCTAGAATCACACTTGCAAGAAGAGTTTTTGTAAATCATTTCCAAACTTTCAAAATCTGTTTTTGAATGGTTCAACTCTTCTTCGAAAGTCTTGACTCTATTTTCCAACGAGTTGTTTAAACCTTTCAACCATTTATTTAAAAGGGCCAACCTATTAGCTTCCTTATGAGTTTCATTAAAGGCTTGAAGAAGTTGACTATAATTTTCTGCATTTAAAGAAGTACACAAACTTACACTACTTGCATCATCATCTTCTTCTTTGGCCATCAAATACAGATTGACTTCTTTTTTATTTTGCTTTCTTTTCCTTCTTACTTGACTTGATCCAGATTCTTCTTTGTCCATCAAGGCACTCCTTGGATTCTTGTGATACTCTTCAAGGGTATTCCACATTTCTTTGGAAGAACTACATTATGAAACCTTGAGCAATTCATTAGAATCAAGTGCAGATACAATGATGTTCATAGCTACACAATCAAGATGTTCTCTTTCAGAAGAAACATTTTCAGATATAGGCATGAGATAGCTATTTGTAATAACATTCCAGATTTTTCTATCTATAGATTCAACAAAGAATTTCATTCTAACCTTCCATAATTGATAATTCAGTCCACAAAATAGAGGTGGCCTATTAATTGAGGCACCCTCCCCAAAAGGTAGTTTTTCAGCCATAGAAAAAAGATTTAGGATTGAAAACTTAAGTAACTACAAGAACTTAGCTCTAATACCAATTGTTAGAATATATGGCCTTAAACAAGAGGGAGGGTGAATTGTTTATAAGAGATTTTCGCAAACTTTGAAGATATAATGAAATTCAATGCCAATTACAACAAAAAGAATCAAGGAAACAAATACCCAAAATAGTTTTAAGATGATATCAAAAAAACAATCAGTTGTTTTGCCGAAACAATCGGTTGTTTTTATCAGCAGTTAATAAAAACAACTTAAAACAAATATATGTGAGATCAGGGAAAGAGAGAATCACACAAACAGATTTATACTGGTTCACTCTTACAGTAAGAGCTACATCCAGTCCCCAGAAACCACTGGGTAATCCACTATGCAATCAAAATCAAATTACAAACATCACACATCAAAGTAGTGACCTTGAACCCCTCAAGAAACACACTACCTTTGGCAAACCACACCAAGAATGTTGATCTTGAACACCTCAAGAACACATAACACTCCTTGGCAACACAACTACATAAATACAGTAATCAAGGAAGAAGGGAATAGAATACACCTCGGTATTACAAAGCTTATAGTTCATAATACAACCCAATCCTATTCCACACACTTAAGAATGATCTAAAGCTCTTTCAAATCTTGGAAAAACTGTTTTGTTAAACCATTTCTCTTACTTTAAGATTGGGAGCGTAAAACCACCTTTATATAGACCCACCAAGTGGTCAAAAGCATCT
This sequence comes from Phaseolus vulgaris, assembly GCF_000499845.2. Taxonomy (NCBI): domain Eukaryota; kingdom Viridiplantae; phylum Streptophyta; class Magnoliopsida; order Fabales; family Fabaceae; genus Phaseolus; species Phaseolus vulgaris. Next base: position 19,215,559 of record NC_023756.2, read on the forward strand.
AATAAAGGAGACAAGTTAGTTAGGATTATTTAAAATATATTAAAACCGCTTAACAGAATTTTGTTAAGGTTTTCAGGAAAACAATCGATTGTTTTGTCGAAATAATCGGTTGAATTGACTTGACAGCAAAGTCAAGCTTTTCAAAGCCTTTTTCAAAAACTGCTAAGGAAAAACAACCTGTTGTTTCGAAATTTCAACCTGTTGAAACTACTAAGTAAAACAACCTGTTGAAATTTCAACAACATTTTAGAAAACTCATCTTTTCAAAAGGTAAAAGATTCAAATGAACTTGGATCATCTTAAGAAGTGAATTAACAAGTTCCAAACAACTAAACAACACACACACCCAGCAACAAGGTCTTCAAGCTTTCCTCTTGGATTTGGAGACATCAAAGCATCTTGTTCAACAGCCGCCACTTGAGAGCTCTCAAATTCTCACAAGATAAGACTAAAGACTAAGAGGAACATGCCTCACTAGTATCTCACACAAAATGTGCAGAGTAACTTTTCTCTATTTCATTCAACTTGTCAAATACACTAGGTAGGCCTCCTATTTATAGGTGAAGGAGCCTTGGAGAACAAGCTAAAGGGGTATGATGGGAAAAAAGAAAAAAATGGGCAGCCTTAGGGTTTGACTAAGTCAATCCTGCATCATAGGCTTGTCCTTCTAGAAACTAGGTCAAAATGCCTTCAAATGGGCTAGGAACAAGCTAAAATGCTACCCACACCCCTTATTATATTAAAGGTACCTTATTCTAGCCTATATTCACTATTTGGACCCCCAAAGTGAGCCCAATTATTTACAACATATTTGTAATCATTTAAAAAGACTAGCAGGAAGAACTTTAGGTGCTCTAGTTTATAGCTTCTTCTTCTGTTGATGCTTTCTCGAGGTTTGGTGGGGCCCGACTTTTTATACTGAGATGAATGTCCTTTTTGTGAAGTACTTATTGTGTCCTTAGTCATCTGTCGATTTGTATCAGATGTTATCAATGGGCAACTAATGTCGGTGGGCAGTGCCAACAGGGGAGAGGACGAGGACGGGCAAGTTGAAAAGGTTTCCGACCCTTTTTATCTTTGTTTGTTTTTTTATTTTTTGCAACCCTTGAACCCGGGGTGTGGGTCCCACCTTTTGCGATATAATATAATTAGATTTTGATTTCCTCAAGTCTTTTAAATTGAATTTCCATCAACCGCATACTCGTTTATCTTGTTCCTATTTTAAAACTAAATTCTTAACCTTTGATAAGTTAAATTTTGACCGAACGTATGTTTATATTCATTTTGCCTTTTTTTTTTAATACGATTAACTTGAGAGGTTGTATACTTAGAGTAATTTTTTTTATGGTCCGACTGACCTTGTTAAGGTATTCTGAACTTTATTCGTTAAGTTAAGCTACCGGGAGGGATTGTTTTTCACTATTTGGGAGGAATTGTCATATTGGGGCAAAGCTTCCTTAGCCAAAGTGTAATAATTTTTAGACATTGGGAGGGATTTCCAGTTTTGGGCAAAGCTTCCTTAACCATGCCTACGAAGTAAACTGCTCGTATGTTCGGGAGAGATTGCAAATTTTGAGGCAAAGCTTCCTTAGCCAAATAGTGTTCAATATTCTTCTTAGCTGGAAAATAATAAGAAGTTTGTAAATAAGTGTCTTGTTAAAACCTTCTCGGTCGAAAAACATCCATAGGGATAAAACTGTTGAAGATAGGAAGCTTTGATGTATCAAATCCTCATGAAGCCTGAAGCTGTGTTGTGTTTTAGGTTTAGGTTTTGTTATGGGGTTTAGAATCTTTGTAAGATCAGTCTTGATTCTCAAACAAAGCTTATTTCAATTTTTTTTAAAGATTAAAGTGTTTTTCCATGCAAAGGGAAAAACAACCGATTAAAGTTTCGAGATAATCATTTGTATAACTGTCAAAACCATTCAATCGGTTAAATCGCAGTTTTAACTGATTAAATGTATGTTTTCATAACAGTTTTTTGAAAACCTATTTTAACTTATTTGGTTGTTCAAATCTGCCTTCAACGGTAGCTTCTCAAGTAATATAAAACTAGTCTTCTTTCAAACGTGAAAAGATTGATAAAACAGAAAAGTTTGATACTTTGATTTATGATTAATTTGAGAGATTACCAACTGTTTGTGAATAGGTATTTTACCAAGTTTTAGCGAGATTGCTTTTGAGCTTTGCTGTGATTCAAGTACTGATCAATAGGGTTTCTGGTGTACTGTGATTCCAGGTGTTTTCTAACCTTGTTTAGGTTCTTGTAATTTTTCATATTACTCTCTGTAAAACTGTTGTAAAATCCTGTAAAGTTAGTGTGATTCTGGCTTGAGGTGTTGGTTGTGTGCAAAGAGGGTGAGTAGGCTTTGTGGGATGCAAAGTCACCTCTTTGTGTTGTGTATGTGTAATATGTGATTGGTTACATAGTGAAATACTTAATGGTTTGACTGAGGACTAGATGTAGCTCTTGGATAGAGTGAACCAGTATAAACCTTGTGTGTAATTCTCTCTATCTCTTAATCAATTATAATTATGATATTTGTTTCTGTTTGGTATTTTGATTGGCTTTCTGAATTTCTTTTCTGAGTTGATTGTTAAACTTTCATTCTAAGGAAAAGTATTTGTGAAAATCTTTTGCAAAACAATTCACCCCCCCTTCTTTTGTTATAGCCATCGATCCTAACAATTGGCATGAAGAGCAAGGTTCTTGAAAGTTACTCAAGTTTGTTTTCTTTTTTTTGAAAATCTTTTGATGGTTGATAAAATGCCCTTTGGGGAAGGTGCCTCAATAAACAGGCCACCTTTGTTTTGTGGAGTCAATTACCAGTTTTGGAAAGTGAGAATGAAAATTTTATACACTCAACTGATAAAGGCATTTGGGAGTCAATTGAAAATGGTCCTTTTGTACCTCAAGTTAAGAAAGATGGTGTTTTAGTTGATAAACCTTCATCCGAGTGGACTGAGGCAGAAAGTAAGAAGGTTAAATTTAATTGGATAGCCAAAAATATTATAACATTTGCTCTAAGCTGTGATGAGTTTTTCAGGGTTTCACAATGTAGTTCGGCCAAAGAAATGTGGGACATCTAGGAGGTCACACATGAAGGCACAACTTATGTGAAGAGAGTTAGGAAGCATGCTCTGATCCAAGAGTATGAACTCTTCATAATGCAAAAGGGAGAATCAATATGTGATGTGCAAAAGAGGTTCTCTCACATTGTGAATCATCTTATGAGTCTTGGTAAGAAGTTTGATGAAGAAGAGCTTAACATTAAGGTACTGAAGTGTCTTGATAGAACATGGCAACTGTACCGTCCCGGGGTGATCGACCAAAAGTCAAAGTCAACTCGTAGAAGGACATCGCCCAAGTAAGACATCGCCCGAAGAGTCAACCCGCGTGATAGAAGCATTTCGCAGAGAAGAGGGCCCACACGATGGAATAACCCTAAGTTGGGTGGCGGCGCTATGGGACCCTCCGCACAGAATAAATGATCAAGTCAAAGGGGCACGTGACAATGCCCACATGCTCATTAAAGATCTCCAAGGAAGGCTGCATGCATGACACGTGATTAATTAGGGCACCCACGAAGTATGATGGCGCGAGAGATACGGCGCTCAAGTTAGAACCCAAGCGGCCACAAGGTTATTCATTGCACTCCAGATAAGGGAAGTCCATGTGCCAGATACGCTCAAATCCTAGGAATAGCGGCGCAAGGACCTTCTCCAAGGAACCCTAGATAATAGCAGCAGCACAAAGGTAAACCCTAGTTTTCGTCTATATAAAGGGCACGAAGAACCCTAGTAAGGTACGCTTTCACAGTTACACGAGTTTTAACCTAATTCTCATAGTCACACAGAGCACAAGGCAATTAGGGCAACACAGTTTTAGCCACCCAGTTTCAGTCATTGAGATTATCATACATTTTCAGTCACTTTGGTGTTTCTCGCTGGCTGACTTGATCGTCGGAGTGCAAACGGCCGCGAGGGCGCCCCTTTGTTCACTTCTTTCAGGTACTCACAGACGAAGCAAGACGAAGGTGCCCTAGCTCACAAGGACAAGCCACGCGCAAAGACGATCCCGGTCAACCGGCCGGAACATCTGGCGCCCACCGTGGGGCCGATATAAACATCGGTTCCACCACACAAGTTTTCAGTTCCAGTTCTCGAAACCCAGATAAGTTGAAAAGATCTCCAGAGAGCCATGACCACCCGACTAGCACGCGCCAGGAGTGAAGAGATGACCCTGCAACAACTCGTGGGTATGGTGCAAGGGCTGCAGAACGCAATGGCAGCCTCAAAGGTGGAGCAGGAGCGCATGCAGGCGGATCTGGCAGCCTCTCAAGCAAGAAACGAAGAGCTCCACCGCACCAATGAGGAATTACGCCGTGGATAGCGTGGCAGAGACGAGCCTGACGCTGCATCCCCACCCAGGGAATTCACAACACCGTTTTCGCAGGCAATTATGGAAACAGCGATTCCCAATACGTTCACAGGACCCAAAGCGACCTTCACGGGGGTGGAGGATCCTGAGGCACACCTCACGGCGTTCCACACACAGATATTGCTGGTAGGCGGTTCAGACGCCGTGAGGTGCAAGCTTTTCATGAGCACCTTGACAGGGATGGCTATGGATTGGTTCATCAGCCTCCCAGAGGGCCACGTCACGTCCTTCGCCCAACTTTCACAACTGTTCAGAGAGCAGTATCTAGCCAACAGAACTCCCGCCCCAGTCTCGTATGATCTTTTCGACGTCAAGCAGTTCCAAGGCGAAACCCTAAAAGAATACATAAGCCGTTTTGGGGCACAAGTGGTGAAAGTAGGCACCACGGAGGAACCCATGATTGTATACGCATTCAGGAAGGGGGTACGTCCCGGATCTTTCAGTAAAACGCTTAGCTGCAACCGCCCCAAAACTTTCGCTGAAATAAGGCGACGAGCGGTAGAGCACATTGCCTTAGAAGGTGAGACGTACGAGAAGTGCACGACCACTGCACCCGCGCGACCCAAGGCACAGATACGCACGCAACCTGTTAGGGTTCACCAAGCCGCCACGGAGAGAAAACACTTGGACAGGAAGCGCGCCTACGAGCCAAGGAGGACCCAGCCTAGGGGTCGAGCAGAGGAAAGGAGAGAAGGAAACAGGCCACAGAGGCACAATTTCGCGATGGAACTCAAAGATCTGATCGCGGTGCCCAACATAGCCGACAGGTTGAGGCAACCGGTGAAGTCTGACAAGGTGCTGGGACCCCACAAGGAGTCATGGTGCGAATTCCACGAAGCATTTGGGCACCATATTAACAATTGTTTGGCGCTGGGTCACCAATTGGATGAACTCGTAAAGAATGGCTTCCTGAAGGACTACTTGGTGGAGAAGCAGACAGGACAATCGTCAGTTTCGCAACCGGCGAGTGGCGAGGGACAACAGCACGAGGTGCCCGTCCACGGCGAGGTCCACACCATAGCGGGTGGGTTCTCGGGCGGTGGGTGTACTGCGTCACAACGCAAGAAGTATGTTAGGTCCACAATGTCAGTAGAAGCTTTTGAGGATCATTTGCCCGATGTGGACATCACGTTCACCAAAGAAGATCTCAGGGACGTTGTGCCCCACGGCAACGACCCCATTGTGATCTCGCTGGTCACGGCGGGAAGGACGGTTCATCGAGCATTGGTCGATCAAGGGAGCTCGGCAGATGTGATGTTCTGGCCAACTTTCAAAAAGTTACAGTTGTCCCCAGACCATCTGAGGCCGTATGGGGGCTGCCTATACAGCTTTGCTGGTGACCAAGTGGAGGTCAGGGGGTACATTGAGTTAAGAACGACATTCACAGATGGGGCAGTGTCGCGAACAGAGAAGATCAGGTACCTGGTCGTGAATGCCCCCTCAGCATACAACATCCTGTTAGGAAGGCCAACGCTCAACAGGATAGGAGTCGTGCCCTCCACTAGGCATATGAAGGTCAAACTACCTTCGATGGAAGGGGTGGTTATCACCATCCGCTCTGATCAAAAGGAGGCAAAGAAGTGCTATGAAAACAGCCTCAGAAATAGGCGATCAGTGTGCAATGTAAGCACAACGCCACCCCCTGGTGCAGGTCCCCGCCAGGAGGACCGGCGAGTAGGCACAACACTTCAAGTAATCGCTGAGGGGGATGCGGCGATGCCAGATATGGCGAGCGTCAGTGAAAGGAGGCCCCAGCCGGTCAAAGATTGGCTCGAGAAGGAGATCGGCGGGAAGACATTCAAGCTGGGAAAAACCCTAGATGACGAAACGCGGGACCAGATCGCCAAGGTAATAAGTAGACATCTGGATGCGTTTGCGTGGTCCGCCTCAGATATGCCGGGAATTGATCCCGACCTTCTGTCCCATCGTTTGGCAATGGACCCCCAAGTCAAGCCAGTCCGTCAAAGAAGGAGGAAGTTCAATGAAGAAAGAAGGCAGGCGATTAGGGAGAAAACACAGAAACTCCTGGCCGCAAGCCACATCAAGGAAGTGCAGTATCCAGAGTGGCTCGCTAATGTTGTGTTGGTAAAGAAGAGCAACGGGAAATGGCGAATGTGCGTCGATTTCACAGATCTGAACAAGGCGTGTCCAAAGGATTCCTACCCTTTGCCCAGTATAGATGCCCTGGTAGACAGTGCAGCAGGGTGCAAACTGCTAACTTTCCTGGATGCCTTCTCGAGCTACAACCAGATAAAGATGCACCCCATGGATGAGGAAAAAACTGCCTTCATGACGGAAAGGTCGTGCTATTGTTACAAGGTGATGCCCTTTGGGCTGAAGAACGCGGGAGCCACGTATCAGAGGCTGATGGATAAAGTGCTCGCGCCCATGCTAGGGAGGAACGTGCAAGCTTATGTCGACGACATGGTCGTGACGTCCCCGGAAAAAAATCGGCACGTTGCCGATCAAGAGGAACTACTCGTTACAATAGCCAAGTACAGGCTGAAGCTAAACCCCGAGAAGTGCATTTTCAGCGTAGAAGCGGGAAAGTTCTTGGGTTTCCTCTTAACCGAAAGAGGAATCACAGCAAATCCTGATAAGTGTGCTGCCATCCTAGCAATGAGAAGCCCTGCCATTGTAAAGGAAGTACAACAGCTTACAGGCCGGATGGCCGCTCTGTCACGGTTCGTATCTGCCAGTGGGGAGAGGGGCCACCCGTATTTTCAGTGTTTAAAGAGGAATAACAGGTTTGTCTGGACGAGAGAATGTGAAGAGGCTTTCGTAAAACTCAAGGAGTACTTGGCGAGCCCGCCGGTTCTGTGCAAACCCCAAGTGGGAACGCCCCTCAAGTTATACTTCGCCGTTATCGAAACGGCGTTGAGTGCGGTGCTCGTCCAAGAACAAGATCAAATTCAAAAACCTATCTATTTTGTAAGTACGGTGTTACAAGGTCCGAAACTGAGATACCAAGCCTTGGAGAAAGCGGCGCTGGCGGTCGTGTTTTCAGCGAGAAGGCTACGACATTACTTCCAGAGCTTCGCGGTATGGATGATGACTGACTTGCCCATCCAAAAGGTTCTAAAGAAACCGGATGTAGCTGGGAGGATGGTAAAATGGGCGGTGGAGTTGTCAGAGTTCGACGTCAGGTATGAACCCCGAGGACCGATCAAAGGGCAAATCTTCGCCGACTTTGTGGTCGAGCTGTCCGCTGAAACGACGTATAACGCCGGAAGTGATGATCGTTGGGTACTCTCGGTTGATGGGTCGTCCAACCAGCTAGGAAGTGGGGCTGGAGTCATTCTGGAAGGACCCAACGGTGTATTAATAGAACAATCCCTGAGGTTTGCCTTCAAAGCCAACAATAATCAGGCGGAATATGAAGCATTGATTGCCGGTATTCTTTTGGCAAAGGAAATGGGGGCGAAGGTACTGATGGCCAAGAGCGACTCTTTACTGATCACCGGGCAGGTGACCGGCGAATTCCAAGCCAAGGATCCACAGATGGCAGCTTACCTAGAGTATGTACAGGAGCTAAGAAGTTCTTTTGCCTTGTTTGAAGTGGTGCACGTACCAAGGGAGCAGAATGCCCGAGCTGACTTGCTTGCCAAACTCGCCAGTTCGGGCAAGGGGGGCAGGCAGAGGACTGTTATACAAGAAACTCTAAAGACACCTCGGGCGTTCGCAGCAGACCACCAGGTTCTTCAAGTTTGCAAGTCGACGGAAGGGATAGCAAGGAGTCATCGATCATTAACTCAGGAAACCTTGAGGGCACCGAGAGTTAGGGCGCACCCAGTAGAGGAAGTGAAGACAACGCGGGTTTGCGCCGTTTACCAATCAGATACATGGATAACACCATACCAGCGGTACATAGCAGACGGCGTCCTCGTAGTATATGCAACAGAGGCCAGAAAGGTAAAGAAAAGCTCCAGCAAGTTCACCTTAATCGTTGGAGAGCTGTACAGGTTCGGATTTACACACCCCCTGTTAGTATGTGTGCATGGAGAGAAGTGCGTAAGAATTATGACTGAACTCCACGAGGGGATCTGCGGGAGCCACATCGGAGGTCGAGCCCTGGCAACGAGAACTCTCCGCGCGGGCTATTATTGCCCAACCATGAGGGAAGATTGCAAGGAGTACGCACAGCGTTGCAAACAATGCCAGCAACACGCTGATTGGCACAAGGCGCCCCCAGAAGAGCTAAAGTCAATCTACAGCCCCTGGCCATTTCATACGTGGGGAATCGATATTCTGGGCCCTTTCCGTTGGCGATCAGGCAAATGAAGTACTTGGTTGTAGCGATCGAGTACTTCACGAAATGGATCGAAGTGGAACCGGTAGCCCAGATCACCGCACACAAGATTCAGAATTTCGTATGGAAGAACATTGTGTGTCGTTTTGGTGTGCCCAAGCGTTTGGTATCAGATAATGGGACCCAGTTCGCAAGTCACTTATTGAAGAAGCTGTGCGAGGATATCGGGATGCAACAGGTGTTTGTTTCTATGGAACACCCACAAACGAACGGGCAAGTGGAGTCGACCAATCGGGTTTTGCTGAGAGGACTGAAAAGGAGGTTGGAGAAAGCCAAGGGGTCTTGGGCGGAGGAAGTTCCCCGCATAGTATGGGCATATCATACCACCGAGCAATCGGGAACCCACGAAACCCCGTTTAGCTTGGTATATGGATGCGATGCGATGATCCCAGTCGAAATCCAGGAAAGCTCGCCAAGATTCCAGAACTTCGTAGCAGAAGACTCGAACGCCGAAAGGAGAATGAATTTGGATTTGCTGGACGAGGTCAGGGAGGAGGCAAGGGTAAAGGCCGAAGCAGTAAAAAGAAGAGTGGAACGTAAGTACAACTCCAGAATTAAATCAAGGCGATTCATAGATGGCGACCTGGTGATGAGGAAGGCCCACCAGTACGAGATGCAGAACAAGCTGTCGCCCAAGTGGACGAGACCGTTCAGAGTAACCGAAGCACTCGGTAACGGTGCTTACTGCCTAGAAACACTGGAAGGAGGGGCGATTCCTCGCACTTGAAACGCCACCCATCTCAAGTTTTATTACAGTTGAAACATTGTAAGTAGCAATAAAACAGTTTTTCAAGGGGGCACTCTTTTTCCCTGAAGAGGGTTTTTTAACGAGGTCACCCAATAAAGAAGGTTTCAAAAAGTTATTAAAGTTTCCCAGTTGTTAAGTTTGCATGCTCATCGTTTTTAAGCATTTGGAAAGAAACTTTATCGTCTTTGTTTAATTTAAGACAAATTCAGACCGCATGCATTCAGTACAAGTTTTTCAAGCATAATGTTTTAAGTCCTCATCACCATCTAGCGATTGGAGGCACAAGCACAAAGTTTTAAACCCTCATCGCCACCTAGCAATCGGAGGTGAAAGTTAAGTTTTAAGTCCTACTCGCCTAGAGCGAGTATAGGCAAGAATAGATTAAAGGTCCTACTCGCCTAGAACGAGTTTAGGCGAGAACAGATTAAGAAGTCCTACTCGCCAAGAACGAGTATAGGCGAGTTCAGAGCAAGATGACAGGTATGTCAAGTATGAGTTAAGATCCGGGCGCCTAGTCCTTGAGCAGGGATTAAGGAATTCCTTCGGGACGCCCCCTCCTCAAGTATGAATAGCTAGCCCCGGTACCATAGAAAGTCCTCCTCACCCTCGAGTGAGTTGAGGCAAGATGAGATTAAAAGTCCTCAGTGCATCCAGGGAAAAGGTAGCCCCTGGGCAAGTTGAGGCACAATAAAAAGTCCTTCTCACCCTCAAGTGAGTTCGGGCAAGAAAAGATTAAAAAGACCTACTCGCCGCGAGCGAGAATAGGCGAGAAGAGATTAAAAAGGACCTACTCGCCGTGAGCGAGAATAAGCGAGATGAGATTGAAAGTCCTCAGTGCATCCAGGGAAAAGGTAGCCCCTGGGCAAGTTGAGGCGCCAGAGAAAGTCCTTCTCGCCCTCGAGTGAGTTCAGGCAAGACGAAACCGAAAAGTCAGGGGTGTTGACAATCTCAAGTATGGGAAAGGAGGGTTGGAGAAGAACCATGTTCCCTTGAGTGAGACACCAATATTGACCTAGTAAGACCAGTTAAGTTAGAAGTTAAAGGGTGGTAGGAGAGGTTCGCAGAGGGCACCCCACCACCCAAATCATTGCTTTGAAACTCAGGGAGGTAGAAAAGGATCCGAAAAGCGGCTTTACCCCCAGATGAGGGAACAATGATGTGAGTTATTTCAGGGTAAAGACTCGGGAAGGTAGAGAGAGGTCCGAAAGGCAGCTCTCCTCCCAGATGAGCAAAGATGAAAACAGGAGGTGGTCCCGTTGGGGACGTTCTCAGTTAAGAGGAAGGTGGCGTCGCCAGAAGCCCATTGCACGAAAATGAAACAGAGTAGGATTGCATGACAAGGGCCCATGTTAGCAAAGTTCCAGGTGACGACGTAGAAATGCCTTTGGCCCTTGGTAGATTGGGCGAGAAAGGGTACAGATATTAAGGTCGACCTAAGCCCTTTTTACCGGGTAAGTGATGTTGTGTTAAACGTTATTGTTTCGAGTTAATCGTTTGTTTAAGTTAAGAAGGTTTGCAGAAAGTTAAGTACCAATTAGTACAAAGCACGTTGAGTTGAAAAAAAACCGTGCAGCTAAACAAGTTAATTGCACGACAGATAAGTTAGAAGGTTATACATATATATATATATATATGCATGCACATGAGTATCAGATAGTTCAAACAGAACGAAAATTACAGACCAAAGTCAAGTACAAGAGTTTTCAAGGCGATAAATCGATGGGGGGACGATCTTGCCATCCACAACCTCATTGTATACAGAAAACTCCGAGAGGTCCAGATCGGGGAATTTGCAAGCAAACTGCTCCAGAGCTGCTCCGAAGCCGGAAGTGAGAACTTGGGCAGCGTCGAGCTGAAGCTCATCGACCTTTGTCTTCAACCCGCAGTTCTCTTCGTCAAGCTCGTCAACTTTCTTCTTGAGCCCGCTGTTTTCTTCACGAGATTGAGCAAGCTCCGCAGCAGTTTCAGCTAGTTCCTGGGAGGCCTTGTCCCGATCCTGCTCAACTCTTCCCAGAAGAATCTCCCTCTCGATCGATCTCTTCTCTAGGTTGGCCACCTGTTGGGCATCGGCTTTCTTCGCCTCCTCCAGCTTGGCAATTTTCTCCCTCAAGGGGACGAGCTTGCTCTCCAGCTTGATGGTCTCCTGAAGCTTGTCGTGTAGTTTTCTACGCAATTCATTCCTGTCATTGCGCACACTTTGGAGCTCGTCTTTGAAAGCATTCTCGACCCGCGAGAACTCGATGCCCTGCAGCAGCATGTCGCACTTGATCTTCCCATCTTCAGCCTTCGCGGTGCTTGCGACTTCTTGGTGGATGCAGTAGTCGAGTTCTAGCTTCTCCAAGTGGCCTTTCAGCCCTTCGGCGACGATGTGAGGGAGGCACTCATCAGCCATAGCATGAAGACGCGTATTGAAGCTTTTCAAGGCCTCTTGAAGGGAGCTTGGAAGACCCGGTGTTGATGGAGGGGGCGGGGGTTGGTGCTCACCACCACCCTCGCAAGGTTGGATCACGGGGGGAGCTTCGAGGCGTGGTAGTGAGTTGGGCAGCTCTTCGGCGATTTGGATGGAGGCTTGCGTATCAGCAAGTTGCTCGGGGGCGACCTCAGCAACTGAAGCGTTTGAAAGTGGTACCTCCCCAGCGTACTCGAATGGTGTGGAGGCGTTGGGGGGGTTCTCAATGAAGTTTTGAGCGGCACTCTCAATTGATGGGGGCTCTGCCACCGCCACCCTCTTCCTCTTGCAGATTAGTCCATCCTCAGTGGCTTCATCCGTCTGTTCATCAGACACTACCCTAGGGGCCTTCCTCTTGGCCTTCTTGAGGGGTAGTTTCTTGCGTTGGGGGGCTGGAAGAGCGACGGCTGCGGGTGGATCGGTTGGCGGAGACTGCCCTTGGGCGGCGGCGATCTCCGCAATAGAATTTGGAACCGTTTGGGAGCCCGCCGCCAAAGTGGCGCCTAGCTATGGCACGTAGCTCAGCTATCTTATCCTTTCCCAGCAACATGTCTGCATAGTGGCCCATGGTTAGTCCAGTGGTTAACAATGCAGAGAAAGATGAGTAATGAAAGACAACACATAGGGAAAGCTAAAATTACACACGAGACAAAGGTCGCATGACAGAAGTGTAAGTTGAGAAAGCCCAAGGACAAACCTATATGGATGTCTAGCTGGCTTTCGTGAAACTCATAAGAAATAATGGAGGAGGTGGGGAGAACCATGTTGCAGAAGGCGACTCCTTTCCAGAAATTGCACAAATCCTTGTCAAGTGCCCCCATCTTTTCCGGCCCCCTGGCCTTCCTGAAACTTGACTCCTTCTTCCCCTTGTTCACCCAGTACAAAGGGAACCCGTCGAGAAGAGAAGGGTCCTGGTTGCTGTAGCACACACGCATGAACTTCCCCTTCCAATCCTTGTAGAATTGCTGGAAGATAGAAAGAATGGACCTCCCGGCGATCCATTGAGGCTGACCCATAGACGATCGCCCGGGTTCTTCGCCTCAAACAAGTACAAGAATATGTCCACAGAAGCCGGGAGCCCCAAGTGTGCGCAGATAATCTGGTAAGCTCGCACGAACGCCCAGCTGTTAGGATGGAGCTGGGCGGGAGCTATGTCGAGCTCGGCCAGGAGCTCCCTCTCAAAGCGCGTGAAGGGAAACCGGAGTTTGACCTTCTTGAACATGGTGGTGTAGATGAAGCAAAAGGGGATGTCGTCGCTCCCCTGATCATCAGTGCAGATTGGCTCACCGGGAGGACAAGGCCGCACAACCACTTTGTCATCATGCTCTTTACTGAAGGAGAGGTTTGCCTTGTCACCCCTCTTGAGGCGACAAACGTCAAGGTCGGAGTTGACGAAGGAGGTCTCGCCCAACAAGGTTGCGGAGGCCCACGGGTATAACCGCTTGTAATCTGGTAGGGGTTCTATCACCACACTGGTTTGTGGTGGGTTTGGTTGCGATTGGCTACGGTGAGAAGACGCGGGTCTCACGACTCGGTCGGAGGAAGCATTGGGACCCCTTGGGGGTTCGCGAGAAAAAGAGGGTTTGGCCCTACGGGTTTTCACTGGAGGGTTGCGAGGAGATGGAGGAGGGTTTGGTGTGAGTTTTGAATGAGTCATCGAGAAAGCTGCAAGAAGATGAAAAGGTATGAGTGTTCGTAAACAGAGAGACTCGACAGAAGAAGAGAAGAGGGAAGAACAAGGGGGGCTCGCAGAGAGAGGTTCAGAAACCCTAAACGCAGAAAAGAGAAAAACGAAGCAAAGAAACATCCCACAACGTATGCTCCAGACAAGTATTGGATGATGCAAACCGATCAAAATGCAGCAAATATCAGTAGAAGTGATAAAAAAGTTACCTTTAGACGATCGAAAGAGCGTACAGCAAAAGGGGGATCGAAGAAGTCGAAGAGTCCACCAGGGTGTTTCGAGAGTTTGGAAGTGAAGAAGATAATGGAACAGTGGAGTGGCGCGAGAATTTTAATAATTTCGAACGTTACAAGAAGCGCAAGCGATAAGAAACATTGGCCGTTGATGAGTCCACGTGTCAGCTCGCGGAAGGAGGTTGGTGAAGTGTCAAATCAGTAGATGACCCGGGCATTAGCGCACAAAGCCACGTAGATCGCGGAAGTTCAACTTATCTTCTTTACCAGAAGAATCGCAGCCCGCGTTCCGATCAAGTCATCAAGAGCGACGACGTGATCAAGAAGTGCGCATGATCGCCGATCGTAAAGATGGCGGTCTGCAACATACGAGACCGCCGGCTGTGTCGTTGCCAAAATAAAAGACCAAGCGGTCCAACATCGCTACAAGCCGCACATCGCCGACTTTCCCAATAAGCTCGGAGCGAAGATGCTGGAGGTTCAAATAAGAAGGCTCAAACGAACGAGCATCCCTCACAAATACGAAGGCCAAGCAAAGCCATAAGTGAAATGATCAGAAGCAGGGTGTGCACTGCAGCCCAAAGGGAAGGAATGGGGAGGCGAGTAAATGCTATCTAAGGAATTCATGCCAAACATGGCGAGGGGAAATATTGGGAGTAACGCGTGCGGCATAGCAAGGAACGCAAGCATACAAAAATGAATCGGACAGCATTCAACATAAAGAAAAACGTAAAGCCAGCGTTAGGGTTACAGACAGAGTTCATAACAGTTGCAAGATGAAAATATAATCCTATACACATTCTAATGTTTGCACGGGAAGCGAAAGCATGTCACTCATCAGTGGCCCCCAGAGTTTGAGCAATACGACGAAGAAACCCCGTCTCCGAATCTCAAAGCCTGAGTCAGTAGTGTCCTCTGATGATCGTTTATCTTCGAACCTACGTAAAAAAAGAGGGTCAAGCACAGTGAGAGACAGGCATGAAACAAAGTATTTCCAGACAAAATCATACAAGAAATCCAACAAAAACAGGGAGTAGGAGGGTCATAAAGAAAGCCTCCCGCACAAATATATTTTTCCAGAAGCTCGGCATTATACTCTAAGCTTATTAAGGCAGCCGCGTCAAAACCTCCAACACCCGCCAGGATCTTGCAAGCTTCCTGATCCCTTAAAGACAGCTTCTTAAGAGGCTTAGATTTCAAGGCTCTGGCGTCCTTTGTCCAATACAAAGGAAAGCCGTCCAGAGCAGAAGGCACCAGGCTGGAACAGCACACCTTGAAGAACCTGCCTTTCCACCCTGTGAAGGTTTTCTGGAAAGGGGTCAAAAGAATCCTACCGGGGACGTTGCTGAGAGTCACCCAGAGGTTGTTTCTCTACCTCTTCACCTCAAAGAAGTGAGGGAAGATGTCTACAGAGGGCGCACATCCTAGGAAGCCAAACAGAATGTCAAAGGCCTTAACGAAGGCCCAACTGTTAGGGTACAGTTGGGCTGGGGCTGCGTTCATCTCTGTCAGCAGCTCTCTCTCGAACCTAGAAAAAGGAAGGCGCACGCTGACGCGCTTAAAAACCACTTGATAAAAATAGAAAAAGGGGACCCCATCGTTGGCCCGTTCGTCTCCGCATACCGGCTCCCCTAGGGTGCAGGGAAGCACGACGATGTCATCATCATGCCTCTTTGCGAAGGCATGACGATCATAGGAACACTCTTCACCCACGTGTTCCCTTAGGGTCCTGGTGGAAAGTAGGCTAGAGCATTCGTCAAGAAGTTCACTCGAAGCCCAGGGGTAAAGATCCTTGTGACCCACTCTGGAGAAGGAAGGGTTGGTAGACATTTTAGTACGTAGCTGTCAGTGAAGAAACTGAAGGTCAAGGAAGAAGGATCTAGCAGCAGAATAGAAGGAAAGTTTGCAAGGAAAGAACGCGGAACAAGGAGTTCTTGAGAAGAAGATGAATATCGCAAGAAAGATGCGAAAGAAGTAAAGACAGTGAGTTAAGGTACGGGGGTTTCAAAGATTCGAACGTTCCAGTTAAAACAGTAAAGGACGTTAAAGCGGACGTCTTACGATTGGGCCAAGTGTCACGAGATGGAGGTGCGAACTGAAGTGTCACCTCTCTTGCTCAGAGAATATCACATCGTCAGAGTCCTTGAGGGTACGTCGCACCGGCAACGCGGAAATGTCACGTCAACCGATCGTGGAGTGACACGTCGTCAAATCGCCGCGAGGGCAACAGGGGCGAGGCCTTAGTCTTTTCGCTGAAACAAGCCATCAGCTCAAGACGGGGGGGCTTGTGTACCGTCCCGGGGTGATCGACCAAAAGTCAAAGTCAAAGTCAACACGTAGAAGGACATCGCCCAAGTAAGACATCGCCCGAAGAGTCAACCCGCGTGATAGAAGCATTTCGCAGAGAAGAGGGCCCACACGATGGAATAACCCTAAGTTGGGTGGCGGCGCTATGGGACCCTCCACACAGAATAAATGATCAAGTCAAAGGGGCACGTGACAATGCCCACGTTCTCATTAAAGATCTCCAAGGAAGGCTGCATGCATGACACGTGATTAATTAGGGCACCCACGAAGTATGATGGCGCGAGAGATATGGCGCTCAAGTTAGAACCCAAGTGGCCACAAGGTTATTCATTGCACTCCAGATAAGGGAAGTCCATGTACGCTCATATCCTAGGAATAGCGGCGCAAGGACCTTCTCCAAGGAACCCTAGATAATAGCAGCAGCGCAAAGGTAAACCCTAGTTTTCGCCTATATAAAGGGCACGAAGAACCCTAGTAAGGTACGCTTTCACAGTTACACGAGTTTTAACCTAATTCTCATAGTCACACAGAGCACAAGGCAATTAGGGCAACACAGTTTTAGCCACCCAGTTTCAGTCATTGAGATTATCATACAGTTTTCAGTCACTTTGGTGTTTCTCGCTAGCTGACTTGATCGTCGGAGTGTAAACGGCCGCGAGGGCGCCCCTTTGTTCACTTCTTTCAGGTACTCACAGACGAAGCAAGACGAAGGTGCCCTAGCTCACAAGGAAAAGCCACGCGCAAAGACGATCCCGGTCAACCGGCCGGAACAGCAACCAAAGGTTACTGTCATTTCTGAATCAAAGGATCTCACCTCAATGACTGTGGCATCTCTTTTCGGTAAACTTAGAGAGCATGAAATTGAGATTCAAAGGCTTGATGTTCAAGAAAGTGAAGACAAGCATAACAAGAGCATAACACTTAAAGCTAGCAAACAACAACATGTTTCCAGTGAAAGTGAAGAATTTGTTATCAAGAAAATTCAGCAAATTCTTGAGAAAGAAACAAGCTTCTAAAAGGTATGATTCAAAGAAATCTAGTGAATTCAATTCTAATAAGTATACTTGCTATGGTTGTGGTGAACAGGGACATATCAAGTTTGAATGTCCAAACAATGAAGTCAAAGAAAAGGGAGAAAAAGGGAAAAGCTAAGAAAGCATATATAGCATGGGATGACAATGATGTCTCATCCTCAAGTGCTTCAGATGATGAGGAAGCTAATCTTTGTCTTCTAGCATCAATAACAAGTAGCGTGGATTCTACTTCAACAAGTAAAGGTACCACCTATGATCAATTGCTTAATGCTTTTTATGAAACTCATGATGAAGCCAACTGATTGGCACTTTCTTTCAATCGGTTGAAAGGATTAAATAACTAGTTAGAAAATAAAGTTAAGGATCTAGAGAAAGAGCTATGCAAAACAAAAGAAGATTTAGAAAATCTAGATTTAATCTACAAATCGTTATTTTAACCGATTATAATTTTGATATATGTTTTTGTTTGGTATTTTGATTGGCTTTCTGAATTGCTTTTCTGAGTTGATTGTTAAAGTTTCATTCTAAGGAAAAGTATTTGTGAAAATCTTTTGTAAACAATTCACCCCCTCTCTTGTTATAGCCATCGATCCTAACAAAAACAACCGAGCAAGGAAATAATGCACATTTCATCATTTATTAACTGTAATAAAACCTAAGGTGAGTGTCATTCCACGTCCTTGGTATACCTTTTCCTAAAAGAAATTATAAGTAATAGGCTCCATTGGCCGTTGTGACTCTAACTCGAAAAGGTTCTTCCCCTTTATTTAAAAAGTCTCCTTCAATATTCCTGGCCTGACTCCTCATTTCCACACTATATCTCCTCTTTTGAAACATATGGGTTTCACTTTGGAATTATACCTTCTCGTCGCCCGTATCTTGCATGTTTCCTCTCTAATTTTGCTTCTGTCTTTGTACTCATTGATCACATCCATGTTGGTCATTAAGCTTTCCTGATTCAAATCTATATCAAACATTTGTCTTCTAAAGGAAGGTTTTCCCACTTCTACTGGAATCATTCTTTCAGTTTCGTATGTAAGGCTATAAGGAAATTCTTGGGTAGTTGTTTGTGGAGTGCATTGGTATGCCTATAGGAGTTCAATTAGCTCTTCGGTCCATTTTCCTTTAGTAATGTCGAGTCTCTTCTTTAACTAGTTAAGAATAACCTTATTAGCGATCTCGGCTTGCCCATTAGTCTGGGATGTTCTACGTGATATGTTTGATATCGAGTCTATCATAAAATTCATCCAACTCTCAGTCAATAAATTGTCAATCATTATCGGTAGAATTGTGTAAGTCCATATTTGTCTCATTCTTACACCCCAATCTTTGTTTGTTGTAGTGAGTTAAGGAGAAACAGTGGAGATCAACTTTTGTCTTTGTTTTTAGTCTCTAGCTCTGGATTTTGATCTCATACATTTGATTTTAATTTTTTCTTTCATTCTTATTATTTTCTATTTTTTTTTATTTAATTTGATTTTGGGATTAACTACACGTACTTGGGAATACTTCAGATTGTTGGAAGATATTGGTAGCCTTAGTGGAGTTCATTTGTTGAAAGGTGAGTTCTATGAATTTTTTTATGATGTGTTTTTTTTCATTTTGGATTTTTTATTTTATTTTAAAGCTTTGTTGGGAGCCTAAAGTATTGATAATAGAGTATAAGTTTTTCTTTCAACTATTTTTGTGAATTATTTGAAGTTGTAGAAGTTTTGGGTATCAGCATAGAAGAAAAATAATTTGTTAAGATTAAAGTAAATAATGATTGTTCATAGTTGTTTGTTATCTTCAGCACTAAGAATTAATCTGTGATTTATTAAAATACAAAGAGAGAATCTTTACTTAAATTTAGAGTATTAATTTAGAGTAACACTATGAAATTATTAAATTTTGACATTAAATTAATTAAATTGATATTTTAATGAATTTTATTAGCTTTTTCAAAATTAAATGGTAATGAAACTGAAATTGTTAAAGAAGAAAATATCAATTGAAAGTTTTACTTGATGGTTTACATGTATTTTTAAGAGATTGATTTGTATTTAAATTTCTATTATTGTTTTAAATGAATTGATTTGTGTGTAAATTATTATTTTTTGTCATAAAAACAGTATAAAACTAAGAAAACAAAAATATGGAGACTAGACCAAATTTTTGCGGAAAAAAAAACAAAAAATCAAAAGAAACTTTCAAGAGTAGTATAAGTAACTACATTGAGAGTTTAAACTCAAAAAAATGAAAAAAAGAAGAAGTAAAGATAAGAAGGCAAACAAAAGAACATTCTCTAATGCGTAGCTCCCAAAAAGATAACAAAGAAAAAGATTGAATCCCGAAAATCTAATTAGATGGACCTTCATTTGCATTCAGTAGCGGTAATAAAATCCTATGATATTTTTGCACATCACTATCGTTTCTTTTTTATAGGTTAATCTGGTTTGGAGGTAATCTTATTGGCTTTTGCTCTAGATTTAGGAAGATGTCTCAGTCTTCTAGAAGTTTGAACTAATTCATCGTCTTCACTTCAAGGCTTCTTTTTTCCATCTTTTTAGCTTAGAACTTAGAGACCAAATTGGCTTCTTCTAAGAAAATACCAGTCGAGGTAGATTCAATTATATTTGCTGGCAAGATGGTTGGGAATGACTCTTGAGCCTTTTGTTCAACACCAGAAAGAGATTCAAGATAATTTTGCAAGACTAAATCTTGAGAAATAGATTTAAAAGTAACTTGTTTGGCAACAACTAATTTAGGACTTGTTGCATTAGTTGCATATTTGAGATGAGAGAATCCTTCTAAAGGACCAGAATTTTCAAGAGGCAGTGAGTTTTTATTATAGCAAATCATCTTATTCATGGACATCTTCCAAAGAGGGCATATGAACATAAATATCATTCTAAGATCCATTCTCCACCTGGCCAGCAACAACTTCAACAAGGATATCAAGATCAATAGAAACTCCCTCAACTTCCACCACCCATGTATTACGAACAGGTACATCATATATATGTTCCTCTACCGCAGACTTTTGTTTCTTTGTGACACCAACTAATTCCTTGTGAGGGGCATCATTAGTTTCTTTAGTTTGGACAATCGGGGGTTTATAATTGGCAACATGTTTGGAAAAAATAGCAGACGGTTTAACCGTGTTATTGAGGTTATCAGGATGTCGTTTGCATATAGAAATATCATCCCCTATCATTTTGCATGCAGAGAAAAATGGAGGCAACTTCTCCAATTCAATATCTATAATAAAAGCAAAACCAGGTCTTTCCACCACCAAAATTTAATTAGGCAAAGCATATAGCATATTAATATCAACAAACACTTTAGAGAAAAAAAATCTCTAAATTTATTCATGGTGCAATTATCAAGAGAAAGAAGAGTATCAATCTCTCTCGTTATAGAAAAAATTACTTTTGGTTGCCAATATTTCATAGAAAGACCGTGGATCCTAATCCAACATTGAGTTTTAGTGAGCTTCATGGAAGGTGGCACAAAGTCCTTAGTCCAAGCAAAGACTCTCAAGATACCCGAAATGAGATTACAAGACGCCATTGCTAAGACTTTTCTCATGTCTTCATGGGAAGAAAAAGTAAATTCATAAAATCATTTTCCCATAGCAATATCTTTCCAAGATCCCAGAGATTTCCAGGAAACATTTAGTTTTTTTTCACATGTCCATATGAGTAAGAGTTTGTCACCTTTAGTAATTTTTCCATGAAGGTGATTTTTACAATCTTCAAGATATGTGAGATACACATCTTCATCAATCTGAACAGGTATCAAATCTCCCTTGATGCAAGGAGAAGATAGTTTTGAAAGAGGGATAGCACATGCATTATTCAAGGATTATGAAAAAGTCCTCTTTTGTGCTTGAGTCACATAACATGGTTTGTCTTGTGAAGAGAAACCTTGATCTTTGAGACACCCTCAATGAATATGAAAATCGGAAGAATTTGGACTCATCTCACAACACTTGGGAGAAAAACAACCCTTCCCATTTAGAAGAGATACATCACTGTAGGAGAACAAAACCCTAGCCTCCAACCACCGAATACCCACAAAACCCTACTTGTCATACCTTTTTTCCAAATTCCTAAGAGAGTAATTCTAAAACCACCAAAAAAATGCTTATCAAAATGGTAACTGAAATATAATATTATAATATGGTGCCTCCAATTTCAAATTCATTAACATCTTTATTAGATGGTTCCCACAGAGTTCTATTATCAATTGTTAAAATTCAAGTTAATTAATTCATTAAAACTATTTATTTTATGTTTTTACTCGTTTGTCATAATGTATTTTCAAACATATTTGAATTAAAAATATTTATTGAAACAGAATTTATCACAATTTTTTAATATTTTTCTACATTAAAGTTCCTTTTACAACTTTCTTCTTTCAAATTAAGTTTTAGATTTTATTCTTACAAGGCCAGGTATCCCTCACATAAGGTATTCTCGTCTTCAATTCTCTTGGTTAGTCGGCCTCAGTCTCTTTTTTTTTCCAAGACAACGTACCTACAGGAAATACTATGACGCTCAAGTCAGGTGTTGTTTATATCAAAAATGTGTCAAGGGTCAATAGTTCATTACCTTTCACCTTAGAGGTGTCCTTCTATTTATAGTTTTTTCCATAGGCCCTTACCCATAGGAGAGATCACACTAGGCCCAAGTAGGCTCATGTTGTCTTAATCACTCTTCTAATAAATTATTAAGCTTCCTTAATAATTGATCTCCATCATAAGTTTTACCTTGAGAGGTCGACTGTTACAACATGTTAAGTTTTTTAAGCCGTGTGGCCGATAAGTCGAGGTATCAGGAGGATTCGGTACAGATTCGTTTTTGGTCAACCAGTAGTACACTTCCCCAGACTTAAGCTATAAGCGAAAAAGCCATACTCGAGGGATGGACATGTTTAGAAATAAAATTTCATTTCCTTTGGTTGGTTTCATTGTCATGTTGGTAGTCCAACATGCGCCTAGAATCGATAGGTATACTCCCCCCCCCCCCCCCCCCCCCCCGAAGCCCGAGCAGTAGTAGTCAACGAAAGAGCTTAAAATATGATTACTATTGGAGGTTACGTGTGTCAAAATGTGAACACTTCGTTGATGAATGACTGATCCAATAGTTGAGGTGAGTGATAGTTCGTATTCACTCGGATTATTTTCCTATAAATAGTGGGGGATAGTGGTCTCATTCCTTGCTTGGTTCTTTCTTTGCCTCCCTCTTTGTCTGGGTGTGTGTCAGAGAGGTAATCATGTCTTTCTCTTCCTCTGATAGTTCCTTCTTGGGTATGGTTAGGGATGTCATTGTAGGAGAGTCAAGAGACATGGCCAATGTGTATACTTCGAATTCCAGTGATTCCCGGGACACGATAGTGTCCCCCAGGGTTAGTTGTAAGGCAGTTGACAAGGAAGTCATCGTCGGGACGTAAGTTTGTCGGTGGACTCCGTCGCCGAAGGTGCGAAGTTGGATGAAGTGCCTGCCCACGACATCGAGTACGAATTGGTGGACGTTCATGTCCGGGAGTACTTTTCTAAGTATCCCTGATAAGCCAACTAAGATCGTGCTTGTTATCCCCTTTCACTTCTTCATATAAGAACTTCAATGGTGGTTTCTAAAGGTTGTGGTCGGGAAGGAGGGTCACCATTATTTTTATAATGGTGACAATCATCGATTTCCTTTTATTGGACTCATGAATCGGCACGTGGTCGAGGTTGTTATTAATTGGGGAGGACTTCAAAACAATTTCAGTATTTGATAAACTTCTCTGCAGAATCCCTACTCGGTGACTTCTTATAGCGTATTTATCTTTGACTCAACTGGTTGATGTTGAGGGTCTGTTTCTTGTAAATTTGGTTTCATTCTTGTATTTTGATGTTTGTTGACTTACTCCTTATAGTGTCATTTGTGCATCCGGACGGCCAAAAGGCGTACTTCAAAGAGCGGCTTAAAATGCGTCAAAGTGATGTCGTGGAGGCGGGAAAAGTGTTTGCGAAGATGGTCCAACCTTTGCAGACAATTCCGAGTGTTGAAGCACTTTCTCCTGTCAAATCCAACCCTAAAAAGGCTCATAAGCACATTGAGAAGACTAAATTAGGTTCCGCCATTCCCAAAGGATTCGGAAACTCGTAGAAGAGGTCGCACCGAGACACAAATTTTAGGCCAAGCTGTTATGCCTCTCAATGCCTCTTTACCTCCATTTCTTTATACCTCTTGATGGTTTGGAATGCTGCCCCAAGGTCCCTATTTATGAAATTTTAGAATGAGATTCAAATGGATTCATGAGATTTAGCATTCATGCAGCGCAGGCCAACTCGCTCAACAGATTGGCCTTCTTCATCTTCATGTAATGTTCAAAATTTGCTCAGCCATTTCTTCTCTGGATTACAATTGCATTGGCCTCAATTCGCTCAGTTTATGTAGAGGCGTTCAGCGTTTGAGTGTCTTTTATGAGGCTTGTTCTCTAGACTCAAGCTATTAAGCCATTCTTCATACGCTGGGTGGATTGAATCTTTTTGCTCCATCATTTTTTTCTTTTTTTCAAGATTTCTGCAGATTTCTTCTTTATTTCCATGTCTCTAGGTGTAGTTGGAGTTGAAGAGCGTTTGGAATATTTTTCATTAGTTTTTATACATTTTCTACATTAATCACTTGCCTATTGATATGTGATTTTTGTTTCAATTTGATACTTTTCAACTCCCCAACTTAGCTCTTTTCTTGTCCTCAAGCAAAGCTCTTGCAGGTCCAGATCTTGAGTAGCAATAGCTATCTTGAAATTGTCAGAGAGTTAGTTCATAATTGAATAGACACAATTACTTTTGCTTTTAACATAAGTGTTGCATAATTAAGTACAATACACTTGTAGATTATATCATACAAGGCTATGAGTCATGCATATTTTCCTAATTCAGTCTCATTCCAACCCAGCTAGTTGTTTACACTCAAGTGAATTTCAAAAATCTCAAATAGGTTTTTTGTATTTCAGTTATAACTTTTAAGATAGCACAACAAGAACGGATTAGTTAGTGTGGTCTTTCTAGCTAAGGTAGGTGTATCAAAAAAAATTCACTTAGACCTTGATGGTCTATCTTTTTCTAATTTCACGACACTTGTTATCCCTTCTTTTTCATCCAATCTTTTGCTCATACTACGTTCTTTTTCATGATTCTATTAAGGCTCATGTATGAATCAATTCGCAAGATTTATTTTTTATTTTTTTTAGATTGGCTATTTTGGGCTTTTTGGGTTTGAGAAAACTTAGGGCTAGTTTATATGATTCATGTTATGTGTTATCTTTTGAACTTAAAATTCAACACAAAATCAATTCAAGATTCTAAAATCACTTACCTAATTGTTTTCTTGCTTTGTGACTCTTGATAGCTGTCGTTTTGCTGTCAAATTAATATGATTCTAGCGTAAACTTGTCTAACACTAGAGAGATGATAGTGTAATTGTGGACAAATGTCCCCAAGTCGTCTCCCAACGAATCCAATAGTAAAATCAGTTGATCAGGGTTTAAAATCTATCTGCAAGCAATAAAAGTTAGCAAAAATAATAAAGATGAAAAGGGGATTTGAGATAGTTGTGCAGAAAATATAAAAGAGATTAAAATAGCAAATAAAAAGTGGTTGATCCCAAGTTCTTCCACCATTGAATTCTTCACAGGTTCTCTAAAGATTAATCTTTTCTCAATCCTCCAACAGAGCTAAACCAGATTGAACATGCGCCGATCTGATTCAACTGAAACTCACCAGTAAAGCATGCGTCTACTGGTTTAATCCATACCCACTTTGTTCCATGCGTATACTCCATGGGAATGCTTACCTCCTCTCCCTTGAATCATGCGCCCAAGAAATTAATTAGAACAATGCGAACTAACTAAGAAACCAAAGTTTAAGATAAGGAAGACTCTCAATCATGCGTTCAAGTACAACCTCTCACAAAAACCAGTTTTCCAGGAGATTAGACAATAAAAACAACTGCTATAGAGAATCAAAAATCGAAACTTTTATTGAACAAAACCTCAAAACTCAATGGGGAATTACAAAAGAATCAACCAAAAAGGTTTAGCCTTCCATGCGGAGGCAAAACAAAAGAATTACTAAGAAGAAAATAAACTAAGAAAACCTTATGAAGCTCTCCCTTTTTCTCCTTGATGCTTGTGTCCTTTTATAGGCTTTTCTGCTCCAAGGATCTTGAGAGAATATTGTAGTTTATATTTTGTTAACCGTTTCCAAGTTTCTATCTTTCCATAATTCTTTTTATTTTGCAAAAGATTTGCTTCCAATTCTGTTTCTAGAATCTTGTAGCTTTTATTTTCTCTTTCTTCTCCTCATAATATTTTTTCTGTTTTGGTTCAAGAAGCAACTTGGACTTTTGCATATTTGGCCCATTCACAAAGGTAGATGCTTCCTCCGGATAATTTACTCTAAAAACACAAAATTAACAATAATAATAGTTAAGGCCCAAATAAACCCAATTATAAGAATATTAATTAAAATAATGGATTTATTTATTATTATAGTCCAATAATCTATGAATTAGGCTAATGAGTGTGAATAAATATATGCTCATCAAATACCCCCACACTTATCCTTTTGCACTCCCGGGCAAAACACTCTGAGGTTTAAAAAGAAAAGAAAAAAATGCAAATAAAAAATAGCAAATTCTAAGAATGCATAATGACAAACATGATATAATTTCAAGAAATCAAGGAATCAAGAAAAATGTGAATGAAAATTCCTATATTTTAATATACAAGCAGGTACTTGAAATTGAAGGTTGAGTCAAAATTGACAAAACTTCACTGGACACTCTCCAACTCTCAAGTGTTTAGGGTTTGTAGTTACACTCAACACTCATGCAGACAAACACTACCATATGCTTAGCAAGACTCTAATATTCACAACCATTGAAAAATATGCAATCAAAGATCAAGAGGACTTTATAAGGGATGTAATGAGGCTAAGGTAAAGGTAGGTAAAAGGGGGAAATTAGGCTTAAAACCATAGAAAAACAAAGGAACAATGGAGGATAGGTCTAAAAACAAGTGTAAGTATTATGACAATTCAACTCCTCTTTTTATTTCAAGATATAATTTTTTTTTCATATAATAAACAGTCAATCCAGTGTATTAGAGGATCCACTCTTATTTTCTTTGTTTTGCTTTGCTTTTTTTTTCTCTTGTTATATTCTTTTTTTTTCTACCCCTTTTCTTTTTTTAAAAAAAAAACTGAAGAGGTAAACTATGAAAATGAGATACACCCCCACACTTATTCAAAAACCTATTCCCAAATGATTTCAAAGCTCCTTCATCTTCTAAGGTAGGGACAAACATGGTTTTTCTGTTTTGAGGCTTGTAATGAGGGTTAAAAATAAGAAAAAGGCTATAGGCTCAAAGGGCTAACAAATGGATTATTATCATAAAGGTAGGCTAGTATGGCTAGTGGGTTAATTTAAACAAAGAATGCCTCTATCATATCAGTTCATGCACGTAAATCACAATTGTAAAACAAAGAATCAAGCTAAGTTCTAGAGTATAAGCAAACATGAGTGAAAACACACTAAAAAGAGTATTAAATGATATATCAATTAAGGTTCAAAACTCACTAGGGACATTCTATCAAAAGATTCAACCCAAAATTTCTCATAACCAACTTATTTATCAATTTTTAAGAAAATCCAAACAACAAAGATCAAGAAACCAAGATTTTCAAGAATTATAAAACATGTCAGCCATTAGACAATCCTAAAAAGCTTATTTATTTTAACAAAAGTAAAAAAGAAATTCAAATAAATAAAAGAAAAACACAAAAACAAATCAACAAAAGATAAATCCTAAACTATGATTCTCCTCCCCCACACTTAAATCATACATTGTCCTCAATGTATAATCAATAAATAAATGTGTATAATAAAAGTGAGAGAAGAAGTACTCCCTCATTCAGCTTGAGGGAAGTGGCAGTCGCAACGAATCTCTTCAACCATCCCCTCTACAGTATAAGCCAAGACTCTTCATCCACAGTGGTGTAGAAACACTATCAGCTGGAGTGTCTAACCAAAGCATGCAGTACCTTGGTAAACTATGTAACAAAAATATTATGATGAAGAAGCCTTGAAATAGTGGATGGAATTGGGGTAGGTCTGGAGGGCGTGTGAAATGGTACAGTTTCTTCCATGAATGGATGATGGTACTTTCTAGAGTATATATGGAAGACAAAAATTTATTCATCATAGACGATCTGATATGATTAGCTGTTTGAGGATCATCTAAGGGTGGTGGTCTAAGGCTAGACAGTCTAGCTAGGGTAGACGGTCTAGTTGGGGTGGGAGATGGAATGAAATGTAAGTTAGGAGGTGGTGGTGGCTGGTAAAGGCTGCTTTCAAACGTTCCAATTATAATAGAAGGTGTAGCCAGTGGAGATGATGGAATGAGTGATATGGGTTTCACCTTAAATAGTGGAGGTTGTACTCTGTGAAGCTTTAAGGATGGAAGAATAATATCATCTTCTTCTCCACTATCAGTGTCTACTTGAACGATGGGTAACACCTGTTCTTCCTTTTCTTGTATTACCTCCAAAACTATGTTAGAGCCATTTGCTAGTGCGCAATCTTTTTCAGTAGATTCGGCAAGTATAGCAGCATCAACAACTTCTTTATCAAGACCTGCATGTGTCATAGAGTCTAATGCCTCTTGATTAAGCAATGATTTTTCTTCCATCAGTGGAGGTTGGACATTAGTTGGTAATGGTTCATAGATCCTAACAACCTGCAAATCAACAGTGTCTGCACTGCAAATTATATCATCAGAGGATATGCATTTGGTCATCACAGAACATGTTGCACATGTATCATCAAAATCCTTTGTGTCTTCAGCAGTCATATGCACTTTGGGAGTGTCTGGATAAGGTTTTATTCCTGCAAATGAAATGGAAACTGGAGGCATGGCAGAATTAATCTCAACACATATATCAAGATCACAAGTATAACATGTATCAAAGTTGGAAAGATTTTCTATATCTAAATTAGGATCTTGATGTGAATTCAAACTTTGCTTAGAAATATCTTCAAATTGTCTAGTCAATTGACCAACTTTCTCTTCTAACTTTGATAGAGTAGCATCTATGCTTTGCTGAGATTTCATTGTATTTACCATTAATTGTCTCACCAGCTCCTCTAAAGATGGCTCTTCAAGATTATGAGTAATATTATCAGTTTGAAAAAATGGTTGAAAAGGTGTTTCACTTTCATCAAAATAATATTGCTGATAATATGGTTGCTATTGAGGTAGCTCATATGACGGCTGACAATATGGATTAAAATGCTGAGGTTGTTGAAAATATGGTTCACATTGTTGTTGAGGCTGCTCATAAAACTGTGAACGTTGCTGCAAATATGGCTCATAATAAATATCATAATTGTAAATTTCTTCAGCTAATTTCTGTTCCATTTTAGAATTGAAAACAGGGGATGTATATTATGGACACCAACAGCTATTAGACGCCTTAGAGCAAACTCTTTTTTTTGTTTAAATTGAAAAGAAAACCAAGTAAACTCCCAGGAAAGAGAGGTGAGTCACAAGTGGACAAACTTAGAAACCAAGTCTTTCCTAGCCAGAGTCTTCCCTGAATTGCTTTCAATATTAACAAATCAAAAAGTAGCAACTAAAGTGTCTACCCTAAATGCAAGATCCTAAAAAAAAAACTAATGCAAATGCTACACTTAATGCTTAAAAAAAAGTTAGAGAAAAAAAAATCTTAATGCTTAAAAAAAAAGTTAGAGAAAAAAAATTATGTTAAAATAAATAAAGAAATAAATAAAATATAGAAAATAAAAACAGTAAACAAAAACAAAAATAGAAATAAATAAAGATGACAAAAAAAAATAAAAGAAATAACTAAAAACATAAAAGATATAAAATAAAGGCAAAATAAGATAAAGATAAAAGATATAAAGGAATAAAATAAAAACAAATCAAAACAAAAAATAAAGATAAAAGATATAAAGAAAGAAAATAAAACAAATCAAAACAAAATAAAGATAAAAGATATATAGAAAGAAAATAAAAACAAATCAAAATAAAATAAAGGTAAGAGATATCCTAAATATTAGATTTTTTTATTTTTTTTTTATTATTTTATTTTATTTTTCGTTTTTTTTTACTGCTATAATAAATAAATAAAAACTAAAAGGAAGAAAATAAAGGTTAAATGTGAAGAAAATAAAATTAGGAATATAAAAAAAAATATGCAGATAAAAAGAAAAACCTGATAACCAAAATCAAATTGAATTCCCCGGCAACGGCGCCAAATTTGATAGCTGTCGTTTTGCTATCAAATTAATATGATTCTAGCGTAGACTTGTCTAACACTAGAGAGATGATAGTATAATTGTGGACAAATGTCCCCAAGTCGTCTCCCAACGAATCCAATAGTAAAATCAGTTGATCAGGGTTTAAAATCTATCTGCAAGCAATAAAAGTTAGCAAAAAATAATAAAGATGAAAAGGGGATTTGAGATAGTTGTGCAGAAAATATAAAAGAGATTAAAATAGCAAATAAAAAGTGGTTGATCCCAAGTTCTTCCACCATTGAATTCTTCACAGGTTCTCTAAAGATTAATCTTTTCTCAATCCTCCAACAGAGCTAAACCAGATTGAACATGCGCCGATCTGATTCAACTGAAACTCACCAGTAAAGCATGCGTCTACTGGTTTAATCCATACCCACTTTGTTCCATGCGTATACTCCATGGGAATGCTTACCTCCTCTCCCTTGAATCATGCGCCCAAGAAATTAATTAGAACAATGCGAACTAACTAAGAAACCAAAGTTTAAGATAAGGAAGACTCTCAATCATGCGTTCAAGTACAACCTCTCACAAAAACCAGTTTTCCAGGAGATTAGACAATAAAAACAACTGCTATAGAGAATCAAAAATCGAAACTTTTATTGAACAAAACCTCAAAACTCAATGGGGAATTACAAAAGAATCAACCAAAAAGGTTTAGCCTTCCATGCGGAGGCAAAACAAAAGAATTACTAAGAAGAAAATAAACTAAGAAAACCCTATGAAGCTCTCCCTTTTTCTCCTTGATGCTTGTGTCCTTTTATAGGCTTTTCTGCTCCAAGGATCTTGAGAGAATATTGTAGTTTATATTTTGTTAACCGTTTCCAAGTTTCTATCTTTCCATAATTCTTTTTATTTTGCAAAAGATTTGCTTCCAATTCTGTTTCTAGAATCTTGTAGCTTTTATTTTCTCTTTCTTCTCCTCATAATATTTTTTCTGTTTTGGTTCAACAAGCAACTTGGACTTTTGCATATTTGGCCCATTCACAAAGGTAGATGCTTCCTCCGGATAATTTACTCTAAAAACACAAAATTAACAATAATAATAGTTAAGGCCCAAATAAACCCAATTATAAGAATATTAATTAAAACAATGGATTTATTTATTATTATAGTCCAATAATCTACGAATTAGGCTAATGAGTGTGAATAAATATATGCTCATCAACTCTCTTAGCTCTCCAGGTGGGAACTTAGTTTGATGCAATGATTTAAATCCTTGAGTCAATTTTCTACAGTGTGCATTGCACCTCAATGCGGTTCTCCTTGGAACCCTTGATGCCTCTTGAAAGAAGTTAGTGCAGTAACTCGTGACTTATCAAGCAATATCATACCATATAGTACCAATGCATTATATGTTCTACTTTTCTATATACACACAATAATTTAAAAGTTAACTAATGAAAATCACATACTAAACCTAACACGCTTACTAAACCTTAAACAAACATTTAAAGTAAACAATCCACATGCAGATAATAACATAACAGTTTAATTCATGGACATAAACCTAGTTAATTGTCTTCATTTCGAAAGTTGTTGAATTTGAATTCAACAATTTCCAAACCACAAAAGCTTTTTTTCTACATTCATCAAGGAAAACATAATTCACATGAGGAGGAAGCATTTTTACTTCATCTTTCACAAACTTTTAGTTGTCCTCCACTTTCAATTTCTCTTTGGGTTTGGAACATGCATCTCTAAATTCTTCAAAGCAATCTTCAATGTCTTCTTCCTCTTTAGTGAAATTGTCATATGCTCTTATTGTTTTATCTATAAGACTTGGTGATGCAATCCAAGTTCTTGGTTGATGGAATGAATGGAGTTGCAGTGGAATGAAGTGAAGAGAAAGGCACCAAACGGATGAGAAAGGTGCAAGGATGCTTGAGGTTTGAAGGTGCAATGAAGGGGAAAGAGGTTTGGCCAACCTTCCCTAGGTTCACTAGGCCTAATAGGCTCACTAGCAAGAGATATTTGGGAGAGAATGAGTATTTAAATTCACAACTATTTATTCATTAATTGCAAATCTGAATACATGGGTGAATTTTAGGATTTTTATAGATGAAGGTAACTTGCTCCTTAAGCTACCATAACTCTAGTTAAGTAAGCTTAACTATGGTGAGTATGATGGCTTAAGGAAGTCGTATGTACTCTTTTAAGGTGCTCTAGAAACCCTTACTTTTGTGACAAGTTAAGGTTTCTAGAGTATCCTTATTTCGTCTATAAAATACTCTAAGTAAAATATAAATCCTATGCAATTTATTTCTACTATTGATATAGATATTTCATCTATCTTTTATTCTTGTGTATCATGGTCCTCCATCACTTGACATGTGTAGTTGATTTTCCTTGTTCTCATTTATTTATTGTTGTTTTATATTCTTTTGTATGAGTTCACTACATCTAATTGCCAATTCCACCGTATCTTCTTCTAAAAATTTTGTTTTCTTGGTGAACAATTCTATCGTAAATTTGGCATATTCAGGCATCTGTTCCAAGACTTTTATACAAGGCATGTTTATCTGTAACTACTTCAGGATATCTTTCAATCTTGTACAATACCTTTCTTTCTCTCTTTTATTATGGAAGGTATTGATGAAAGAAGCTCCATCTTCAATAGTTTTCTTCTCGTCCTCTTTATTTTCCAGATTCTCTTCCTTATTCCTTACAACCTCTTCCTAATTTCTTCTTTTCCTTTTTATTCTTTTTCATTTTTTTCTTTCTCACCTTCCTCTCTCATGAATTCTTTTCAACCTTTGCATTTTTGTCAATGTTCCTTCCAATCACTTTGTCACTTCTTATAATAATTGGTTTGCATTGTTTCGTGTTGTGGATTTCAATTTCCACAAATAGTTGATCATGTTGTTGTTCGACTAAGTGATAGATCACTTGACTCGTCTAGCTTTGCCCTCATTGATTGTTCATGTACTGAACTTCTTTTGTTATTATGAGTCAAAGGAACATTTTTCTTACTGTGTCCTTGGCTTATTAGGAGATTGGAGAGGATTGATCCCATGCAACTGATGAGACAACTTTGATATTTACTTAAAATCTAATATGTTGGATTAAGATCTTATTATCGACGAGAAGTGCATCATTTATGTTTAATTTTAGCACTCTCTTCTTATTTTAGTAAAAAAAAATATATAATTACCTTTTTGGAATCAATAGTCAATTTTAAAAAAATTAATTCGGTCCTAAGATTTTTTTAAAAAGTATGTAATTTAATCAATTCTGTTAAATTTTCAAACGATGTTAATTGATGATGTAGCATAAACTGTGTCACTAATATACACACATGCATGTAAGTTAGTACATGTAGGTTTTCTTAAGAGCTCATTAGACAATTACTTCCTGCACCTCTGCAAATTTAAACTTGCACCCCTCAAATGTTGAAATGTCGTAACCTTATGGGTTTTCAAATTTAACCCTAATTTTCTTTTCTCCTTCTCCCTGCAATTTTTATCCCTATCTCATTTTCTCCCTTCTCTGTTTATTGTCCTCCATCTTTGGTTACGATTCTGCCACTACATTTGGATCACCATTGACAACCTTTGTCGTTAACGATTTTCTTTTAATAATTATGTTGCCGGATTTGGGAACACATACAATTTTATTCTGGAAACAATTTTTCCGGCCACATATCCGACCACCTCGGAAACTCCAAGAACATGTACATACAGAATACGATAATTTTTACCTTGTTGAAGATCTAATGATACTAACTAAGACTAAAATGAATAGCCATCGCTTTTAAGAACAACCAAAATCCCATGAGAATTAGCGCATAGCTTCTGGTCTTTGACATAAAAAATAATATATTTTTTAGATTAAATATTTTTATTATCACCCAAAAAAAATATTTATTTTAGGGTTAAATGACATTTAATAATTTAAAAAGATTAGTTAGTAATATTTTTCAATCAATATCAGTTACTATTTTTACTTCAAAATTTGTTAAAAGAAAATTCAAATGATATTAATAAGAGTTTTTTAAAATAATATAGTCAGTATTAAAAAATATCATAATTAAATTTTGACAAAAATAATAGTAATGTCAGTTAAAAAAACAGTTGCATAGACATCTAACAAAAAATAATCCCAACAAATGTAATTGAAAATACAGTAAGAAAATAAATTTATCAGTCAATATTTACTAAAAACCAAAAAATCTTAACCAAGGCAATACTGCATTTACAGATATTTGAATTCACACCTCGATCAAATCTGAGTTGATAATACATCCACAAAAACTAAACTGGACACTTCAACCAGCCAATTAATATTAAAGAAAATTAAAGATGTGAAAATTGAGAATACATGAAGAATTTCAGATTCTTATCTTTTAACTGAAATTTGAACTTGTATAATTTTTGTAATTAAATTACTCTCATACATTTTCTAAATTTTAATTTCTTTCAAAATTTCTCGTTTAAATCACATTTAATCACAAAAACGTTTAAAATTCACTATAAAATTAAATTACCCTTTGAATATATGTCATCTAAACACAATATAAACATTCTTGGGAGAACCATGACAAAGGTAGGAGGATCCAATATAAGGTAAGACCCTAAGAATTGTGTATAGTTAACTAAAATGATCAAATCACCCTGCAGTCATAAAACACAACTATCACTGCGAAAGTCCTGAGTAAGAACTGGGAACTGTTGCAGAAGATCACATAATTGTACCTCCCACTGAAAGTTAAGTTTTGTGTGAAAGTTAAGTTTTGTGTAACATCCAAAGTGTCAAAATATTTGTACTATATTAATTTAAGGAATTTATTTTGAGGTTTTTGTTTCCACAATTACTTTTGATGTTTTATATTAAAAGTTTCTGTTTCCTAAAATCCTAGGGAGAGATCAACATAGGATCAACTTCGATTGTATAACTTAACTAAAACTTTTAACTTCATAAACTTATTGTATAACCATAACTTACAAGAGTCCCAGTCCTGGTGACACGGGTCAGAAAAGCAATACTTGACGATGATGCTCTTTTCAATTATAAGTAATACCAATTGAAAGAAAAAATGTAATAAATGAGATCTTTCCTTCAAATCAATCACGAACACAGGTCAAATTAATTTTTAGAAATACAAAAATATAATTTAAATGACAGATAATTTCAACTATTTCTTTTGGGTGGTTTTGAAGTTACTGTTCCACTATCCTTCCAGCCTGCAAAAATAAAGGCTAGTTGTAATTTGATTTTGGCATCCTAAAATGGCATCTTTTGTGATTTTAGAAACTATATTAACTCCTTCATTCATGGAACTGAATTCTATTGTATGACTCTTCCTGTAATTCCATTAGCCAAAGCCCGAAATTGAAACATCGACGAACTGATTTCTATTGCAAAAGACGGCACCGCCTAGAGAACCAAAATTCCGAAAGCAACCCAAATAAAAACACATGAACCGTATTTCGGAAGCATTAGGATACCAGTATAACAAGAATCACTAGTAAAACTGGTTAAATAAAATGTAGAACCTACAATATTTGGTAGATTCTTATCTATTTCAGACAATTTGAATTGTTTAAAAGAGTATTATAAAATATATATTATTATAAAGATGGGATGGAACGTTATTGCCACTTAGCCATACACGAGATTAGTGGAAAAAATAGTTGATAGATAAAATACCTGCGGTAGTTTTCTCTTTCTTCCAGACTTGGAACATAATGAAGTTGGTTGTGCTTCAAATTGCTTAAGTGGGGCTAATAAATAAGTTGGGGAAAGGTAGTGAGGATGGTTATTCCACAGTAACGTGTATGATTTCATTCAGAAACAACTAATTTACACGAAAGGAAACACTTCTCAAATTTACATGCCTGTTCGCTTCCTCTCAAAGCCCAGCTTAAAACATAAATCAACATTTGGCTATTAGTACTACAACAAAATTAGCAAGAGGGAAGACTGTGCTGCCAAGCTTCACTGCAAGCCTGAGGATATAATATAACTGATAAAGATAAACTCTTAACTACCCTCAAAAAATGACATAGTAAGAAAGTTGTTAATTCAAACCTTGTGTGGATGACCTAGCTGATGATGACTCACCAAGAGAAACAGAAGCCAGAGATGAAGCCCAAACTCGGGCACTCCTTGCCCTTTCCTGAAAAATCCTGATCTTGCACAGTCTTAACCTGTTCCAAATCCTCCTGACATCTATCACCTGAAGCACACGTCCCATCACTTGGCTTGTCTCACCAAATATTTGCAGGTTCAGATGAGGAACACAGGAAACCCAGAATGCTCGGAGACGTGAGACGATCTTGGGGAATACAAAGAGGAGTAACCTAAAACAAAGAAACAATACAGAGAATAACAAGTAGGGGTCCCTGCTCCATGTTTCTTTCAGAGACAAACCAATCTGGTTCATGGTCAAATTTTCATCACTCGTCATGCTGCTAGGTTGTTCAACAATATTAATACTTGCTACAAACCCTGAACAAGCAGAGAGATCAGTCAATGGAGGTAAATTAGATAAAATAAAACTCAGTCGTGGAAGTTTCTAAAGCTTCGTGTTAGTTATTAATTGGGGAGGAAAATTGATTCTCTTCAAATAACCGTAGCATACTTACAAACAAGAACGGGGATATGCTTACCTGAGTTTCTTTCGTAAAATTCAGAAACGGAAAGGAGATTGTTTGGACCATGATATCTCAACATTGATGTCTGGTTCACTAGTAATATTGCAGGCAAGTTATGGATTCCATATCGTGAAAACAAGCTGCAAAAGCAAAACAAATGCAGACATCAACAGACAATTATAAAGGTAGCCTGTTGTGTATGACATAATTTCATCTGAATTATCAATTAAATACAATGTAGAAAAGGAAAGAATACATCTATTAGTTATGACTTTAACCTAACTAACAGAAAATTGATTAATGCTAGCAACACAATGTCTGACACACTATCATTGGGTGAAATCCATGTAGATTCTACTAAATGGTATAGGTTTTTACTCTTTACTTAGCAGCTCATACTCATATTTAGCGGAATGCACATGGATTTCATTTATTAATATATAGAATTTGGTAAGGAGAGTGTGTCATCGACTGTAGCACTAGCATTCTTCAATAGGAAATTAGCAAAACAGCATACAGCAAAAGGAATTAGTTTCATCCTTATCCAGAAATTTAAAATTAAGAGCAGAGCTAACTTCAAAACCTTGGCAAAGCTGATGATTGCTCTAGAATCAAATGTTCTACTTGAGGAAACATGGAACTGACAAGTTCAAATTGAGGAAGCATTTTTTGAGAAAATGGGCACCAGGAAGCATAGAAGAGTATAGAAATATACTCTATACTCTTTCTGCTAGACAGAACTCTGTCTAAAATATTTCCATCCACCTAAACAAATCAAATTGAAAAATAAAATAAATGTCGTCAGAATATGCAATTTAATAAAGTCCGGAAAACATAATTAAATAAATATTTATTCCAATCTATATAAGCAAAGCTATACAGTGTAATAATGACAAACACAGTGTACTTTGTCTATATATCATTGCTGGGCACATGTACTCATTTAGTCAGAAGGAATTGCGTTGGGCTTAAAAACTTATTGAAAATGATAGAAAAGAAACTGTTATCCGCATGTCTCTTGTCATCTTTTCTTTTGACTAACAAAATGATCCAAAACATATATATCCCCAAAGCCAATATGTCCCCTTTTCTGCCTTAACGTGCACACTTCAATTCTCAAAGAGACAAATTTCTTAACACAATGAAAATTCAAGTAACGGACCTTAAAATAGGAAACTTATTACCACTATCAATGTAGCATAAAATCATTTATATCCAGCCAAATAATTTTGCAGGATGGTCAATTACAAACTCAAAATGCAATGTTAAACCAACAACTGTTGTTTCATGATGAGTACATAAAATGGAGACCTCCCTGGCATTTGGGCTTGACCAACATGTGACCTAGCCCAATAAACCAGTTGCACAAGAAATTTATACATGTCTATGTTAATTCAATAGTTAGGTTAATGAAATTATTTCTTTAATGGCAGGGCATTGGGTTTGTTGGGGGGGGGTTACGAATAGCTTATTTGTAATCTTCAATATCATATAGTAGAGCCGTTTCAATATCTGTTGTGGCTGCATCTATAGCAACCATGATAATGGGAAATTACCCCTGAAACAGCAAATATTGTGAATTCTCCCATTTTCTAATGATTTTTTTTAGTCAAAACATTATAGGGTTCAAACCCTTCTTCCACAGTCGTTCATCTTAACCTTTTCTTCAAACTATGTCGAACCCGTTGTTTGCTTGCCCAGCCATGATATTTCCAACCAATGACAGACTGCTCAAAGTTCTCTTCTCTTTTTTTGGTCTTGGTGTGTTTAGAGCTCAGTCTCTGTTTACATCTGACAACTAACAACTACCTTTTATATGTATAGGCAAGGAAATCCACATATGATCTCATATCCAGTACAAATAAAGGAAGAAGATTATGCTAGGTCCTCAACAACCATCATAAAACTTGACAAAACCCTAAACATGGATAGCTTTTAATCCATATAAAAATCTAATCACTTATATATAAGAGTAAAACCTATAATTGGTGGGATAAGAAGGATTACATACTTTCTTCCACGACACCAATCTGTAATGCTCTTGGAAGAATCCATACAAAAGCTTTTTCTCTTCACCTAGTGTAAGAAATGTGGTATTCAATGATTGAAAAGTTGAAAAGGTCATATATGACTATGGGAGAAAGGAAGAAAGTGAAGGTTCAACTTATTGTGAAGTGGTTGATTCCATATTAATTGATCAATGGACTAAAAGTAGCACACCTCAAATAACCAAGGAATTTGTCAGATAAGTAGTCATTTAAATCAACAAAGTTCACAAAATGTAATAGCACTTGGTTGCACAATCAATGACGATGGTTCATTAACATTGATCTAAATGTTCTGTTTGATGCAGAATGGATCTCACACTATAGAAGAAATATATAAAAAAAAAATGATGACCAACCAATGAGCTAGAGGAAAGAAGAGTATAAACTAGAAATTTACAGTCCAAGGTGATCAGGCCTGACTGAAATAATTCCACTAATAAGAAAAAAATACTACTATCTAATGTAATATCAACACTTTTAATTCTGATTTTGTATTTCAGACACCTTGAGCTTCTCATACTTGACTAACTTTATGCAACGAAGAAAATGAGTTAAAAATATACTTTTTGGACTAGATAATTATTTAGTTAAAAATGCTTATCACAATTCCAAGCATATGACAATGGGTCGTGTAAAGGTTAATCAAATGCAAACTATATTCAAGAAATTATTTCGGGGGAGTGCTGGTGGAATAAAGAACGGACTTAATAGATATGGGCAATTCTTCATGGTGAAATAAGCACAGGTTTTACATAATCTGTTTGCTTCACTTTAAACAAATTTTGATTTTGTTGACAGGTTATGTGATTGATGATGGTTTAACAAGGATATGTAAAATGAGGAAATTATTTGGGATTTGGATGAAAGCTTCAGTGTGAATGATTTGATTGAAATCCTCAAAACGAAATTGATTTTCCTGATCAAAATATAATCATTCAAGAGATTCACGGGAAATCCCCTCCCCTCAGTGAAGAGAAATACAATGAAAGTAGGTCCCATCAAATGGTTGAGAAGATGCTAGAGAGCATAATCAAAGTTAACAACACTGTATTGCCAAGCTACCATCTGTAAGACTTTTAATGCTGAGAGTTAAAAACGAGAAATTTATATGTATTTTTATCACAACTTGATTAATTCCATGGACACTTATGGATCATTCTCTAGAGGTTATTAAAGGACATCAAATGGACACATTATTGTTATACCAATGCGACCGTGACATCCAAGTAAAAAATAATCAAGTAAACTAGTTCTTAGTCAGCTACATAAAATACATATTTCAAACTTGTCTACATGCTTGGTAAAAGATCCCAAATGATGCCAAGGAAGGCTTTAAATCCCCCATCCTAAACTCAAAAATAGTCCTCAATTGGGTTGCTTTTAACTAACCGATCCCATATCTCAGGTTGATGCCGAACGATCCAACAAAATCCCAAACAGTATAATAGCTAATTGTTTAAAAGTAGTTAAGCACAGAAATCTTTAACCTAACAAAAATATCTTCAAGGTCCAAGGCAACACACAATAAATTCAGTTGTTTTCCATAAATTTTAAAAATATAAAACAATTAGCCAAAACAAAGAAAATTATGAGGAATTATCTCCATAAGCCTGCAAATCAAGAAGTTCAAAATCATTCTCAGATATGAAAGTATCCCTATCAATGGACATTTAAAAGATGCGAAAACCGAATCCTCATTCCCATGCGTTCAATTCAGAACCCAGGTTCATCAAACCATCCAAACAACAACAGCGACAACAAACACCTTATCCAATCAGGTGAGGTCAATTACACGAATCACACGACACATCGCCATTGTTCCTGACCATTTAACGATCTCTGGTGCGTCAATATCATAATTCCGATGAATTTCTTCAAACAGAAGAAAACTATGCAAACAATTACTCCGCATCTCACTTATCAGATTCCATATCTATCTCATCAGATTCCACGGCCTCTTTCACAATAAAATTTAACGAATTCGCCAAAAATTCATACACAATATTTGCCAGCTAGGTTAAAGATCAAACTACCCAAACATCGAAACAAAATCCAACAATCCACAAACACAGGAGCAAACACACCGCAAAAACCTCAACACGCGAAAATTAACACAAAATCTTACAACCGAGGTACCTGAAGAGGCGGATTCGTCGGGATCGAGATTGGGCACTGCGATTGGAGATTATAGCGAAAGGAAGGTGGTTGGGGAAGGCACAACGAGGAAGAAGAAGAAGAAGAAGAAAACGCAGACGCGAATTGAATCACATACACGCAAAGGAGAAGAAGAAGAAAAAGAAGAAGTGAAGAAGCCATAGAATAACGAGAGAATAGATAGAAGATAACCGAAAGGGCAAAACGGGAAAGAAAGAAAGAAAGAAAGAAAGAAAAAGGAAGAGAAACGAAAGGTTTTAGCGTGTGGTGTTTGTGAGGGAGTTTTGTTTTGTTGTGTGTGACGGCGTTGATAGGGTGAGAAGGCGGTGAAGGTGCGACGGTGAAGGTGGTGGAGTGGGTGGCGATATTTTGTGTGTTGGTGTGAGGAGAGAGGACAAAGAAGAAAGGCTTTGAGCTAATAATTGAAACTATCTATATATTTATTTATGGCTATCATTCTTCTTCACTCTTTCTTTCTCTCTCTCTCTTCTTTTTTTCTCACATACTTAAATATCGCTTTCTCTCTCCTACCCCGAGTATAACTCGTGTGTGTTTTCAACGGCCATTGTTTTTTCAAGAGTGCAAGTTCCACACTTCATTTTAATTTGACTAATTAATTATATTTAATTTAATCTAATTTAATGTAATTAATATTTTTCTATATATTTAATAAAAATTATAAATTCGTTTTATAGTTTCTCGTTTATAAAATGTTATTGGAGAATATATAAAGAAGTGTGGAAAGTTTGACCCAATTGTGTAGTTTCCATGCCATAGACTTTTTCCTGTTTCCACGCGTCATCTTTTTTTTCATTTATTTATTTACCAATTAGATTCTATTTACTATACTTATCAATTCTCTTATTTCCTTTAATATAAAATCTAGAGTATTCTTCTATGCCGTTTCTATTTTTATAATATGATTCAAAGTCATCATTTCCAAGTATTGAATTATGGTTGTTGATGTGTATTTATCAATTTTTATCATAAACTTAAGAAAGAAAAATATTTTTTATTGTTGATAAAATTCTAAACTTTATCACTTAAATTTGACCGTTTATCTTTAATCTTTTTAAAATTTTAAGAATATTAAAAAACTAACTTAATTAAATCTCTAATTTTAAACTAAATTAGCTGCAAATTAAATTTTCAATCAACTAAATGACGTTATTTTATCTCATCATCTTATTTACTTCTTATTTACTTATCATCACATGTTATTATTAGATGTAGTTTTGGTAATAAAATAACTGATGACTTTTATTATTAGACGTGGATAAACAAAACTAAAAAGAAAAGCAAAATGAAAACTTAAATATGATGTTGGGAGACTATGCACAAGTGTGAGGTTGAAGAGAAGAAGAATCACTACATAATAATGGTTATGGTTAAATGTAGCAAAGTTGGTATGATATTTAAGTGTATCTCCAATTTCATTCTTTTAATTTTCCAATGATTTTATTTAAATTTTTATTTTACTTTTCTCTTTGTTTTCGTTTATTATTATCCAACAAGTTTTTATTTTCACTTTCTTTTCAATCTCATTAAACAAGTTCTCACTTGTTATTATATGTTCCATAAATAATCTCATGATTGGATGTTCCATTGTTGTTCAACCACATGTTTAGAATTTAGGATTTAAGATTTTAGTTTCCGAAAATTATATTTAAATTTTTCGTTTTTTTTTTTCATTTTTGTTTGTCCTTGTCTAACACTTAAAAATTACATATAATATTAATTACAAAACTATCTTGTTTAATATAAATACAAAATAATATGTGAAAACCACTAAGAAATGTGACAAAACAAAATAATTGTCACTCAATTAAAAAAATTATGTGATGAAAAATTGATTGAAAAATATAACTTTTTAAGTATTTAAAAGAAAATTTTTTTAATAAAAACTCAATTAAAAACATTTAAATTTAGTAGAAACTTAAAACTTAAAACCTAATTCATGTTTATTTTTTTACAGAGCAAATCTAACACCAAAGTGAAAATAAGAATTTCGTTATGTGAAGATTGTTAACGAAATCTTACAAAACGGGTAAATAAGTGTTTTTTTAGTGTAATGGTGCTTTGTTATGCGCAAAACACAAACGATTTATTGCAACAATGCGTCAGAGCCGCGTAGAAAGTTAGGCTTAGAACAAACTTTAATCACATTACCAACGAAGTGGTGTGTCATGGGGCCGGCCACATACTATCTTCCAAAAGTTTGTTGATGTGATAAGATTTTGATCTTGGTTTTCTATGAGAAATTATAAATTAAATATTTAACTACAAATTTATTTACATTAGTAATGTTTTACCATTTTCAACTTAGATGATGATATTTTTTTGAGATTTTATTAATTTAAAGGAACATATTTAACTTTAGTGTTAAATACCATGAAATAGAAAGAAATTAAAGATAAAAAGACTTTATAAAAAATCTAAAATATTAATATAAAAGAGTGTACTAGTTATTTCCATAAATAAGTGGTGTTAAGGTTTTAATGATAATAAATAATATTAAATTTTGGTGTGTTAATTATATGTTTTAAGTGTGTTAATGGGAGAATGAATAAGAAAGAGATGAAAGAAAGTTTTATTTCTTAGATTTCTTTATTTTTTTTTATTTTTTTTTTTGTATGATTTCAAGAAAAAGTTCATCAAAAGTTTATTATAATAGACGAAGTTAATAAGAGAATATAAATTCAAGTTCAAATTTATCATACAAAAAGATGATAAAAAGCTTGTTGAAGAAAAAAAAAATAGTTGAAAGGAAGAAAAACAAGAAGTAGGATAAAGAAAGACAAATAAGAAGAAATGAATGGGAGAGTGTAATGGAGACTAACTAGAGGCATACTAATGTTGTGTTTGTTTCTGGGTAGTTACTCTATATTAAGAATGAAAGACTGTACTGGTACTGGGCGAGGCCGGGACCCACCTGCCTGCCCGACTCCCAGTCAAGCCTGACCGAGAGACTGATAAGTCAATATCTTCAGAAATCTGGCCGAACGACCGGCAGACCGAGAATATCTTCAGAAATCTGGCCAAACGACCGGCAGACCGAGACCTTTGTATACTTGGCCGATTGACGAATGGCCGAGACCTTTGTATACTTGGCCGACTGACAAATGGCTGAGACCTTTGCATACTTGGCCGACTGACGAGTGGCCGAAACCTTTGGAGACTTAACTGAGATGGTCGAAGACCACACTTATTTGGCCGATGGCCTATCCTCACCATGAGAATGTGGCCGACGGCCGAACCCTATTACGATTAACGCTCAAACCGAGATCAGTAAAGCTAATCCATCATCAAGAATTAGGTAATGCAACCCTAAGCGGTATCCACCTCGATAAACGGGCCCAACAAGGTAGGCCCATTAGAATAATATAAATAGCACGCATTCCAAGGAGTAAGGTATGTCATTATTACTGTTCACCTACCTGAGAGCTAACCACCCGCTTTACTGACTTGAGCGTCGGAGTGCCTTCGCAGGTACCCCCACCATCCGGTGTTCACCCGACGACCGAGTCCCGAGT
This sequence comes from Phaseolus vulgaris, assembly GCF_000499845.2. NCBI lineage: Eukaryota > Viridiplantae > Streptophyta > Magnoliopsida > Fabales > Fabaceae > Phaseolus > Phaseolus vulgaris. The sequence continues at coordinate 19,259,448 of NC_023756.2, forward strand.
GCCGAAAGATAAGCAGAAGGAAGAGAAGGATCCCAGTTCATCACTCAACCACCTGCCCGACCGAAGGAAGGAGAAGAAGACTTCAACAGTTCTCTAGGTCCCATCTCCCTAGCAGGAACAATTGGCGCCCACCGTGAGGCCGAGGGAAACTAGCTGAAGGAAAAAAGTAGATGGTTTCGACAAGAAGCATGGAAAGAATGACTGAAGCCGACCAGACAATGCTATTGCTGTCTCTCCAGAGGGAAATGGCCGAGATGCGAAGAAAGGCCGAGGAGGCCGCTCAGAAAAATGAGCAAGAGCTGCAAGTTCTCCGCAGGGAGAACGAGGATATGAGAAAGAAGCTGGGGGAGGGAGGACCCTCTGTCATACCGACGAACGTGGTCGGCAAGTCCTACACCTCTCCCCCCAACCCGGATGTGGCCGAGGGGACGAGAGGCCGACCCCCTCCCCGTGAGACTGAAATGGGCGACGAGTCGTGCCTAATCAGATCCACTCGGACGACCCTGACGGCCGACCCGAACCGCCGTCACCCCTTTACGAACAACATCATCGAAGTCCCACTTCCTGAGAAGTGGAAGGGTTTCAACCGAGACCGATACGACGGGTCGACCGACCCGGACGAGCATATGGACGCCTACACCACCCATATGAGTCTCTACACCTCGGACGACGCCGTCTTGTGCCGAGTGTTCCCCACATCCTTGAAGGGTGCAGCCCTTAGCTGGTTCACCAAGCTGTCACCCAACTCCATCGACAGCTTTGCCACGCTCGTCGCAAAGTTCGAAACACAGTTCGCGACCAGCCGGCCGCATCATCTGACCTCAATCGCCCTGGTAGGCATTCGCCAGGAGAAGGGAGAGTCGCTGAGAACCTTCGTGGATAGGTTCAGTAAAGTGGCGATGAGCATCCGAAATCTGAGTCCGGATGTCGCCATGCACCACATGCTGACGGCCCTGCGCCCGGGGCCCTTTGCCGACAACCTATGCATGCAACCGGCCGACAGCCTAGATGAGCTGAGAAAGAGAGTCGCTAAGTACATGCAGCTGGAGGAACTAAGAGAGTTCCGCAACCAGGCCCGTGCCAAGGCCGGCGGAGAAAGGAAAGAAGGAAAGGACCGCCAGGCGCGGCCGATACAGAGAACTGACCGGGGACGGGAGAATCGAGACCGACCAATTCGATTCTCGAGATACACGCCGTTGACGGCTGAGAGAGGGAGGATCTTGGACGAGGCCCTCAACGCCGAGTTGATCCCTCCCCCAAGGAAGGTAGCCAGCCTAAATAATGCCGACCGAAGGAAGCAGTGTCGGTACCATCAAAACACCGGACACTCGACCGACGAGTGTCAGGCCCTCAAGGATAAGATCGAGGAACTTATCCAGGCTGGGCATCTCCGCCGTTTCGTCAGGAATGGCCGAGACCAACCCGGCCGGGCGGATCCACCCAGGCGGACGAGGTCACCCCAGCGCGGCCGAGAAAACCAAAATAACAGAGGCGACCGGCAACCCGCAAGGGCCGACCCCCCTCGAAGGGACGATCCCCCGAGGGAAGGCGATAGGAGAGGTAACCGAGAGGTTATCAACACCATAGCCGGCGGTTTCGCCGGGGGAGGAAGCACAAACAACGCCCGGAAGAAGCACCTCCGGGCGGTACACCAGGTAAACGCCGTGGCGTTCCGACCAAGGATACCACCCATAACTTTCACGGACGAAGACTTTAAAGGCGTGGACTACCGCCAGCAGGACGACCCGATGGTGATAGCGGTCGACATAGATCGATTCACCATAAGGAAGACTCTCGTGGACCAAGGAAGTTCAGTAGATATCCTCTACTGGAAAACTTTCAAGGCCATGAGAATGACCGAGGCCGAGATGATGCCATACGACGACCACGTGGTAGGATTCTCGGGCGAGAGAGTGGGTACCAAGGGATATATCGACTTGTACACCACCTTCGGAGAGGGGAAGAACACCAGGACCATCAAAATCCGGTACCTGGTCATCGACGCCAACACCTCCTATAACATCCTCCTCGGCCGACCATCCATCAACCGGCTGATGGCCATAATATCAACCCCCCACCTCGCAATGAAATTCCCTTCAAAGACAGGAGACATTCTCACAGTCCACGTGGACCAGAAAGAAGCACGAGAGTGCTACGCCGAGAGTCTCCGGGTGGAGCCTCTAAGGGCAGACACTTCTCCCCTTCGGGCGAGGAAGTCCTCCCGAAAGGACCGCTCCCCCAGGAAGGACCGGCCGAGGGAGGCCCAGCCAACCGTAGCACTAGTAGACCTTGATCCCCGGGCAACCGAGGACAGGCTAGAGGCAAGAGAGGAGCTGAGGAGGGTCCCCCTCCTCGACGAAGAGCACAGCACGGCTGTAGGGACAGCCTTGGCGGCGGCCGAGGCCGAGGTCATGCACGCCGCGCTTAGAAAGAATGTCGACATGTTCGCATGGACGCCGGCCGACATGCCGGGAGTCAGCCCGGATGTCATCACCCATCGGCTGTCCATATTCAAGGAAGCCCGCCCGATCTCCCAAAAGAAGAGGGACTTGGGCGACGAAAAACGACTCGCGGCGAAGGAGGAGGCCGGTAAGCTCCTATCGGCCGGATTCATAAGGGAGGCCCGGTACACGACATGGCTGGCCAACGTCGTCATGGTTACCAAGCCTAACGGTAACTGGAGGATGTGCGTCGACTACAGAAACATCAACAGCGCATGCCCGAAGGACACCTACCCCCTCCCGAACATTGACCGCTTGGTGGATGGGGCGGCCGGCCATAAAATTATGAGCTTCCTGGACGCTTACTCTGGCTATAACCAGATAAGCATGCACCCGCGGGACAAGGAGAAGACGGCCTTCATGACGGCCGACGCCAACTACTACTACGAGGTCATGTCGTTCGGCCTCAAGAACGCCGGGGCAACCTACCAGCGCCTCATGGACAAAATTTTCAAGGGTCTAATAGGCCGGGCGGTAGAAGTCTATGTGGACGACATAGTCGTGAAGTCCGACTCGTTCGAGCAACACCTGAAGGATCTGGACGAGGTCTTCAAGGCCCTAAGGGGGGTCAACATGAAACTCAACCCCGAAAAATGTACTTTCGGGGTGGAGGGAGGAAAGTTCCTAGGCTTCATGCTCACCCACCGAGGGATAGAGGCAAACCCCGACAAGTGCCAGGCCATACTCAGCATGAGAAGCCCGAACACCGTGAAGGAGGTACAACAACTCCTTGGGCGGCTGACCGCCCTCTCTCGCTTTGTCCCCCGCTTGGCCGAGAGGACGAGGCCGATCGTTCAGTTGCTCCGTAAAGGCAAAAAATTCGTCTGGGACGACCAATGTGAGGAAATCTTCAAAAAATTCAAAGAGTTCCTCACATCTCCGGCCGTCATCCAGAAGCCGAGACCCGACGCCCCAATCCTCGTATATCTAGCAGTCTCGGAAGAAGCAGTCAGCGCTGCCCTAGTGCAGGAAGCCGAGGGCGAGGAGCGACCCGTATACTTTGTCAGCCGAACCCTCCATTCGGCCGAGACCCGATATCAGATGATTGAGAAGGTGGCTCTCGCACTCGTCCTCACGGCAAGACGGATGCGCCCCTACTTCCAAAATCACTCCATAACTGTAAGAACCGACTACCCTATTTTCAAAATTTTATCTAAACCGGACCTTGCAGGGAGGATGATAGGATGGTCGGTCGAACTCTCCGAGTTCGACATACGTTATGAGCCGAGGGGCGCCATCAAGTCTCAATGCTTGGCCGACTTCTCGGCCGAGCTGACACCACTGCCCACACTCTCGGACGGTTGGACTCTCTACGTGGACGGCTCATCAAATAAAACAGCCTGTGGAGCGGGAGTCGTCCTGGAAGGGCCGGGCGACCTCCTCCTGGAACAAGCTCTCCAGTTCGGATTTCGGGCGACCAACAATCAGGCCGAGTACGAGGCCTTGCTGGCCGGGCTGAACCTAGCTTACGACATGGGAGCGCGCGAGGTTACATGCAAAAGCGACTCCCAGGTGATGGTCGGCCAAGTCAACGGAGATTTCGAGGTTAAAGAGCCTTTGCTGCAGCGATACTACCACGCGGCCAAAAACAGTATCGCCCGCTTCAACAAAGCGCCCCTGCAACACATACCGAGGGAGGACAACAAAAGGGCCGACATCCTGTCCAAGCTCTCGATCACCAAAAAGAAGAGCCACCAGAGGTCAGTCATACAAATATGGCTGAGACACCCTAGTGTGACAGAGGCCGAGGCCGAGTGTCTGGCTATCGAAGAAGAAGAGGCCGACGCCGATAACTGGATGACACCCGTCATCCAATATCTAACGGTCGGCACATGCAAGGCCGGCCAAGAGAAGGCGATGAAGCAGCAATGCGCCCGGTACACCATGATTAACGAAGATTTGTATCGGAGAGGCTACTCGACCCCCCTGCTAAAATGCATCACCAACAAAAGGGCCGAGTACATCCTGGCCGAGATCCATGAAGGAATCTGCGGAAATCACGCCGGGACGAGGACGATGGCCGCCAAAGTTTTGAGGGCCGGCTACTACTGACCGACCATACAAGGCGACTGTGCCGAATATGTGAAGAAATGCGCCAAGTGCCAAGAGTTCGGCCCCCTCCACCACACCAGGCCGGTTGAACTGCATAGCATCATCTCCCCATGGCCGTTCGCCATGTGGGGGATGGACATTATCGGGCCATTCTCCCCAGGGAAGGGGCAGACCAAATTCCTCCTGGTGGGAGTCGACTACTTCACCAAATGGATCGAGGCCGAGCCCCTCGCCTCCATCTCGGCGAAGAATGTACAAAACTTCGTATGGAGGAGCATAGTTTGCCGATTCGGCGTCCCACACACAATAGTAACTGACAATGGCCGACAGTTCATCGACCGAGGCCTACAATCCTTCTATGACGACCTGGGCATCAAGTCCGTCACAGCCTCGGTGGAACACCCACAAACCAATGGGCAGGCCGAGGCCGCCAACAAGGTCATACTCAACGAGCTGAAGAAGCGTCTGGGCAAAGCAAAGGGCCGATGGACCGAGGAGTTGATCGAGGTACTTTGGGCGTACAGGTGCACTCCCCAAACTACCACACAAGAAACGCCCTACAGCCTGACATACGGAACCGAGGCCATGATCCCGGTAGAGGTGGCCGAGCCCACCATACGACGGCAGATGTTCGATCTCACCCTAAACGAGGAAAGCCTAGCGGTCAACCTTGACTTGGTAAGTGAGCTTCGTGACAAAAGCAAGATTCGGGAGGCTGCCTGCAAAGCCCGGGCGTCCAGACGGTACAACACCAAAGTCCGGCCGAGAGGTTTTCAGAAGGGCGATCTTGTCTGGAGAATGCGCAGCGACGCAAGAAAAAATGAAGGGAAGTTCTCATCCAACTGGGAGGGACCCTTCCGAGTTCGAGAAGTTGCGCAGGGAGGGGCTTATCATTTAGAATGGCTTTCAGGAAAAATTGTACCGAGGACGTGGAATGCCACGCACCTCAAATTCTATTACAGCTAAAATCAATAAAATCACGCACTCTTTCCTCACCCAATCAGGGAGGTTTTAACGAGGCGTTTTCATCAAAAGTGTTGGAAATATTCTACCGAGAATACCGGCCGACCGCCCTCTCGCTCGATTAACATCGCGAGTGCCGGCCTGCCGAACACCCGCTCGCTCGATTAACATCGCGAGTGCCGGCCCACCGACTGCCCACTTGCTCGATTAACATCGCAAGTGCCGGCCTGCCGACCGCCCCCTCGCTCGATTAACATCGCGAGTGCCGGCCTGCCGAACGCCCCCTCGCTCGATTAACATCGCGAGTGCCGGCCCACCGACTGCCCACTTGCTCGATTAACATCGCAAGTGCCGGCCTGCCGAACGCCCCCTCGCTCGATTAACATCGCGAGTGCCGGCCCACCGACTGCCCACTTGCTCGAATAACACCGCAAGTGTCGGCCTGCCGATCGCCCACATTTCACGCGCTCGAATCCAACATTCGCTAATAGTCGATCGCCCTCATCTTAATTGCTCGAATTTAACATTCGCAATTTTATGGCCGATCGCCCTCATCTTAATTGCTCGAATTTAACATTCGCAATTTTATGGCCGATCGCCCTCATCTTAATTGCTCGAATTTAACATTCGCAATTTTATGGCCGATCGCCCTCATCTTAATTGCTCGAATTTAACATTCGCAATTTTATGGCCGATCGCCCTTATCTTAATTGCTCGAAATTAACATTCGCAATTTTATGGCCGATCGCCTTATCTTAATTGCTCAAATTTTAACATTCGCAATTTTATGGCCGATCGCCTTATCTTAATTGCTCGAATTTAACATTCGCAATTTTATGGCCGATCGCCCTCATCTTAACTGCTCGAATTTAACATTCGCAATTTTATGGCCGATCGCCCTTATCTTAATTGCTCGAATTTAACATTCGCAATTTTATGGCCGATCGCCCTCATCTTAATTGCTCGAATTTAACATTCGCAATTTTATGGCCGATCGCCCTCATCTTAATTGCTCGAATTTAACATTCGCAATTTTATGGCCGATCGCCCTCATCTTAATTGCTCGAATTTAACATTCGCAATTTTATGGCCGATCGCCCTCATCTTAATTGCTCGAATTTAACATTCGCAATTTTATGGCCGATCGCCCTCATCTTAATTGCTCGAATTTAACATTCGCAATTTTATGGCCGATCGCCCTTATCTTAATTGCTCGAAATTAACATTCGCAATTTTATGGCCGATCGCCTTATCTTAATTGCTCGAAATTAACATTCGCAATTTTATGGCCGATCGCCTTATCTTAATTGCTCGAATTTTAACATTCCCAATTTTATGGCCGATTGCCTTATCTTAATTGCTCGAATTTAACATTCGCAATTTTATGGCCGATCGCCCTCATCTTAATTGCTCGAATTTAACATTCCCAATTTTATGGCCGATCGCCCACATTTTACTTGCTAGAATTTGACAAAAAATTTCTGGCCGGCCGACAGTTTAAACTTCTCAAATTTCATGCCAAACTCTGATAAAAGAAAAGATGGACGATGTGTTGATAAAATTGAAAAAAGCACCGGGCGATACATCAGAAACAAAATAAGAAGGCCACGCCCCAGCCTCGGAGGATACTAAAAGAAAAAGGGGAAAGGCCACAACCCGGCCAAAGGTATAAACCTAATCCCGCACTTCAATGCACTCACCCTCATCGGCTTCGGCCTCCCTACCCTGAACCTCGGCCTCCCCTCCTTCGGTCCCGGCCGGTTCAGCCCTTTGAGCAGTCAGAGCGGCCACCTCAACACTCGGCATAATCCGACCCTGATAAACCTCGCAATCAAGGTCGAACTCCCCAGTAGCCGGCGGCCCTCCATATAGCACGTGCGCTTGACGCACGGCCCTTTCAAAACACTGCTTCAGTAACTCCTCGGCCTCGTCATAGTTCTCGTCGAGTTCAGCTTCGACTTTGGCCTTGGCAGTTTTAAGGGCAAGCACCTCAGCGGCCGACTCAGCGAGCTTCTCGTCGGCCCACTTCTTCAACTGGGCGACCTCAGCCGCCGCCCTCCTCCTCTCGGACTCCAGTTGACGCCTCGCCTCGCCGGCCTCACTTTGAGCCAACTCTTTCTCGGCCACCTCCTTGGCAATCTTAGTGGACAAGTCATCATTAGCGGCCAAAGATTGCTCCAAGGACTGAGCGGCCTCCGAGAGCTTGTGCTCCAACTGCGACACGGTCTCCACGTGTCGGTCTTGCGCCTGGAGACCGTGTTGGAAGAGTACGACCGAGCGGCAAACGAGCTCAAGGCCGCTCCTCATAAGCTCTGAAGGGGCGACGTCCCGAAGCGACTCCCGGGACTCATCGGGGAGCGCCACACGCACCCGTCGTGTGAACTGATGGCCGCGCCCCAGGAGATCGAAGGGGGTCGGCCCAGACCTCGCCACGGCATCAAAAGAACCCGGGCGAGAGTGGGGAGAAGGTGGCACCGCCTCGGCCGCCTCTCGACGAGGAGGAGGAGGCGTCGGCATCGAGCCGGGCGACCTGACGGTAGTTGCAATGTTGCTACCCTCCCTCGGCCGCTTCTTGGACTTTTGGGAAGGACCGGCCTGCTCCCTGGACCTGGCCGCAACTTCATGAACCGGAGGCATCACCTCCAAACTACGGCGACCCTTGCGTGCGGCCGCTTTCTGTCGATGCTTGTCAAGCACGCTGACAGCGTTAGGTCGTTCGTTCACCATGGTCTCTGCAAAAGAAAAATTCAAGTTAGAAAAGGCCGAACGATAGAAATCGACTGACCGACTGACTGGTTAACGCAAAAATAAAGCCCATACCCCGAACGGCCGCCCAACGCCCAGGCTTAGCATAAGCCCCGATCAGCGTTCGACAGGGAAGCCTCCTCGGGAGGGCGTCAAAGAGCGCAAGAATTTCTAGCTCATCGGCACCCTCTGTCGGCCTCGGCCACTCTTTGAAGCCACAAGGCTCGCGAGTCCAGTAGAGAGGGAACCTCGATCCACCGGACTCGTCAAAAAAGATGGTCGTCGCCTCCGGCCGGATGATAACTTTAACAAAACGCTCCTTAAATCTCTTATAGGAGCCAGCAAATAAGTCGAACAAAACGCTACCCGTCCGCCCAACCAACGAGTGCCACGAGGCCTTCTTAGCCGGATGAGAAGCATAGTAGCAAAGAAAGCAAGAGGGAGATGGATGGAGGCGCATCACGTCGCACAACAAGCGAAAGGCCTGAAGGGACGCCCAGGTGTTCGGATGAACCTGGGTGGGCGCCACGTTAAGCGCCCGAAGAACGCCCATCGTGAACGTGTCAAAAGGCAAAGACACGCGCAAGTCAGAAAAAAAGCAGGTATACATATAAAAGAAAGGGGGACAGTCGCCCGGTCTCCCCATGCATACTCTCTCCGTTGGTCCGCAAGGAACAACGTCGAAATAACTGGACAGTCCGCCCGGCTTTAATGCTGGATTCTTGGCGAAGAATCGAGCCACGCCCTCCGCGGTACTATAGGTGGAGGATTTCTCAACCACGTTGCGATCCACCCAGCTAAAGTCCATAAGCGGTATGGCCGAGGGAGGAGAGTCCGACCGGTCACACGCAACCGCCGGATCATCCTCCCTCACGACTTCTACCGGGGACGAAGTCTCGGCCAAACCGGTGGTAGAAAAAGAAGAAGAAGAATAAGAGGAAGAAGACGAAGAGAAGGACTGGCCGATTGGGACAATCGAACGACCAACGGGACACACTGGACGGGCGGGGGGAGAAGATGTTCGACCAGATGAAGAAGATGTTGGCCGAGACCGGTTCGACATGACTAACCTTTTTCTGGAAATGAAATGTAGGCGAAAGGTGACTCGGCTATCAGAGATGAGGGCGAGAGATCACTCGGCTACCAGTTCGCTCGCTCCAATAGAAAATACAAGAGTATGACACTGGTGGACCCCTATATATAGGGCCCATGGGCCTCGGAATTCGAAACGTCGTATCAATCTCAACCGTTAGATCTCTTAGATCTAACGGTTCACAAATTCCCCCGCCCAAAAAAACCCCTCATCAATGCGCGTCACGTCGCGCCGTCTGGGGTCATGTCACGCCGCTTAGTCAAATCACACCTCGAAGAACGAAACGACCGCGCGACCAAGGGAACCCAACCGTCTCCCATCATCAAAGACTCATCGGACGTATCTAACACACATCTGTCCTTGAGCCTGGGGGGCAAGTGTACCGGTACTGGGCGAGGCCGGGACCCACCTGCCTGCCCGACTCCCAGTCAAGCCTGACCGAGAGACTGATAAGTCAATATCTTCAGAAATCTGGCCGAACGACCGGCAGACCGAGAATATCTTCAGAAATCTGGCCAAACGACCGGCAGACCGAGACCTTTGTATACTTGGCCGATTGACGAATGGCCGAGACCTTTGTATACTTGGCCGACTGACAAATGGCCGAGACCTTTGCATACTTGGCCGACTGACGAGTGGCCGAAACCTTTGGAGACTTAACTGAGATGGTCGAAGACCACACTTATTTGGCCGATGGCCTATCCTCACCATGAGAATGTGGCCGACGGCCGAACCCTATTACGATTAACGCTCAAACCGAGATCAGTAAAGCTAATCCATCATCAAGAATTAGGTAATGCAACCCTAAGCGGTATCCACCTCGATAAACGGGCCCAACAAGGTAGGCCCATTAGAATAATATAAATAGCACGCATTCCAAGGAGTAAGGTATGTCATTATTACTGTTCACCTACCTGAGAGCTAACCACCCGCTTTACTGACTTGAGCGTCGGAGTGCCTTCGCAGGTACCCCCACCATCCGGTGTTCACCCGACGACCGAGTCCCGAGTGCCGAAAGATAAGCAGAAGGAAGAGAAGGATCCCAGTTCATCACTCAACCACCTGCCCGACCGAAGGAAGGAGAAGAAGACTTCAACAGTTCTCTAGGTCCCATCTCCCTAGCAGGAACAAAGACGAATATTTTTGTTTGTTTGTATCCACTTATTAAAGTGAATTTGTGAGTGAGAAAATGCATGTAGATTATCCTAATTAATCATATTACTCTTCAATTTTCTAAAGCAAAATTAATGTAAAAAAAATCAAAACTATAATATTTTTAAAAATATTAAATAATAAATAAATTCATTTTAAAAATATTTAATAATATTAATAATTAATTATACTAATAAAAATATAATGGTAAAATAATAATAATAAATATAATTATTTATAATAAAAGATGATTTATATAATAATAGTATTAATTATAAAAATAAATATAAAAAAAATAATATTATTTAATATAGAAATAATTTTAAAAAAATATTTATAATTTTAAATATTTGAATATTATTTATTTTTATTAAAATTTATTTTTAATAACAAAAATTAATTAGATAACTTATTTTCTTTTAAATGAAATATTTGATTAATAATATTTTAAAATATATTTTATATATAAATTACTACTTTTTTAATTAATTAAAATATTAAATTATTTAAAAACTAATTAGTTATATTTATTATATAATTTTTTAAATGATTTTTATAATTTTTAATATTATAGTTTAATTTCTAATGAAATTTGTTATGTTCCAACAATGATAAGGAGTTTATATTTATTTTTCAAAAATAATTATTCAACGGTATTGAAAATAATTTATAAAGTTTTAATTAACTTAAATTTAAACAAGAAATACCTCGTATTTTATTATTCAAATATTTAAAGATAAGAGTAAAGTTGTAAAATTTGTATTTTAAACATTTAAAAAAAAACTAAAAATTCTTTCACCATTATCACATCACTCACAAACTCCAATAAACTTTCCTCACAAATTTACTCTACATACCTTAATTCAAACACCCTTACCTTCTTTACATTTTTTTCTCAAATCACTCCAAATTCACTCCCTCAAATCCTCTCCTTAATCCAAAACACCATAAAAGCTTTGGAGGATGAATAGTTTCTTAGTCTTTAACACTGTGTTTGGATTTGGGGGTGACACTGTAGTTGAGGATGGATGAGAGGGAGCGGGGGAGAGAAAGTTCAGTGAGTAAGTGGTCTTTTGAAGGTTGAAGAGAAAAGAGAGATGAGTGAAAAGAAAGTCACATTATAGTATGTGAAATATCATTGTGCCCCCCCTTTTCTTCACTTTTTTTAAAGTGAATTGATTTTACACTGCACCATTGCACCAGTGCCATGTACGAAAACACCACAATTATTCCATTTTAGAGATTCCTGACTTTAGCGACCACCATGAATGTGATGAATGCAACGAATGCACTGTCTCATAGTAGATAGGTCATAAATAATGTTGTTCATTCACAAGTTATATAAAAAAACATGGTTCTGGGAAACACACACTGCATTTGAAACAAACATTTCATTCAAACACACTTCTGCAATGCTTGAGTGGGCTTGGAGAGCTTCGTGAGTTAGTAGAGTGTAAAGACAGTGAGTTTGTCAATTTCAGGTTAGCCATTGTGTGAGTTTTCTACTGTGCCTAATCAATTACCACTGGAAAAGAACACAACACTTAATCGATTATGTTATTTAAAATAATTTATAATCGATTAGGTTGAATACATAATCGATTATGTGTTGTTTTTTGGGAGCATAATCGATTATCTGATGTGTGTAAATATAAGCTTAATTGATTATGTTGTAGCATAATCGATTATGTTTATTTTGTAATTGAAGGCATAATCAATTATGCTTCTGAAACATTTGATTAATTGATTAGGTTGTGTTTTTAAGACATAGTGATACAACCCAACTCAACAAGCAGATGACCAAGGACACCACAAACACTTCACACATAGGTCAGTCATCTCAGCATACAAGACAATACCCCACCAAACCTCTGAAGAGCCTCAGCAAAAGAAAAACTAGACATGGACCGGAATATCAATTGTTTTTCCTTCTAGTCTTTTTACAATAGAAGATTAAGTAAATAAATTGAGCTTACTTTGGGGGTTCAAATAGAAAAATAAGCTAGATTAGGGTGTACTCATTATAAATTGGGCTTGTGCCAAAGCCCACCTTAACCAAGCTTCTAAAAACACACTCATGTGCTCACCTCTGACCTAGATTCTAGAAGACTCCCCCATGTGCTCACATTTGACCTAGTTTCTAGAAGCGTGTAGTCATTTACACCCCTACCCTTCCTCTCTCCCTCTCCAAGGCACTCATCTCTATAAATAGAGTGATTCCCTTCTTGTAAAACACATTGAATTTTGAATAGAAAAGAAACCCTGTTAGTGTTTAGTGAGTTGATTCTCCATCTTGAGTGCACAACACCCTCAAGTAGCGGCTCTTCACCACTCATCTTGGAGTCTCCTTCCCCTCTAAGTGGTGTGACCACACTCTCCCATCCATAAGCTTTCTCTTATCTCTTCATCTTTTCTTTTCTTCCCCATGTGCCATTTCCTTTCCTTCTTATGATCATGTGTTCTTCTTTTCCCTTTTTTGGTTTCTATATTGTTTGTCTTTCTATTTATGCTCTTTAATTTTCGCACCTCATCATCATCAACACCTTATATTGTGTTTTACTCTTTGCCCTATAGAAGTAAACCTTCACACTTACTTAACCACTTGGTTAAGTTCGTGTCCAGTGAGAATTTTCTTTGGGTTTCTCAGCATAATTGTTAATCCAAAAATCATAAATAAAAGTAAAACTCATAAAAATGTGCAATCCTAAAATCAACTCACATCATGTGGTATCAAAGCATGGTTTTAATTGTTCTTATCTTTTTTTAGTTGATTTTCTGCTTTAACATTCCAACACATTTCAATTTTGTCTTTATCTTCCAACAATTTAAATTTCGCTTTACAATTCAAAACCTTTCAATTTAGTCTTTAAATTCCTTGTCATTTACAATTCCGCTTTTTAAATTATTAAGCAATTTAAATTCTGCTTTTAAATTATTTGTGTCAATTTTTGTTTACCTTACCTATTTTGCTTGAGTCTTATTGTACTAGTATGGGACGAGACTGAGTTGACCGAGCCTCGGTCTTCCTGACCGAGTTGACCGAGACCCCTATGGACGGTCTGGCCGACCGACACATTTAACCATTAACGTTCAAACCAAGGTCAGTGAAGCTAAACTATCATTAAGAATTAGGTAATACAACCATAAGTGTGATCTATTCCACTAATCAGGCCGAATAAGTAAGCCCATTAAAATAATATAAATAACACACATTCTAAGGAATAAGGTACGTCATTATCAGTGTACACACCCGAGTGTCGAATACCCTCTTTACTGACTTGAGCATCGGAGTACCTTCTGCAAATACCTCCCCCATTTGTCATTCACCCGAGACTGAGAGCCGAAGGAGTAGCGTGACGACCAGAAGGATCACAGCAAAGCCCTAGCCACTTGCCCGAAGAAAGGAGGAAGATGAAGCCTTCAATAGTGCTCTAGGTCCCATTTCCGTAGCTGGAATAAATGGCACCCACCATGGGGTCGAGAGAAACTAGCTGAAGAAAGAAAGTAGATGGTCTGAACCAGAAGCATGGAAAGGATGATTGAAGTCAACCAGGCAATGTTGCTGCTGTCTCTACAGAGAGAGATGTCCGAGATGAAGAGGAGGACAGAAGAAGATGTCCAGAAGAACGAACAAGAGATGCAGGCTCTCCGAAGAGAGAATGAAGAGATTAAGAAAAAGTTGATGGAGGGAGGACCGACCAATGTGATCGGTGTTAGAATGTATGGCTTTAAACTAGAAGGGGGGTGAATGGTTTAAAGAGAGATTTCGAAAACTTTTAAGCCTTGAATGAAATTTCTTCAAGAATATCTTGATAAAGAAATCAATTTTTCAAAACACAAAGCTAAAAGCACAGCACCAACAAAACAATCGGTTGTTTCGCAAAAACAATCGGATGTTTATACCAATTTACAAAATATAAAAATTGAATTTAAAGAGTTAAGGGAGAGAGAATGCACACAAATGTTTATACTGGTTCACTCTAAACCCAAAGCTACATCCAGTCTTCTCATAAACCACTGAGGAATTCCACTAAGTTATCAAACCTAGATCACTTACAACACAACCAAGAAAGTGACCTTGATCCCCTCAAGACACACACTTCTCTTGGCCAACTCACCAACACTAAGAATGCTGATCTTGATCCCCTCAAGAACACACAACACTTCTCAGCAAACACACAAAATAAACTTGTTCAACAGATACAAGGATTGCACTTGTTACAGAAGCAAATCTGAAATCAATACAAGCAGAAATCCTATCTCACACTCTTTGATCAATCTCAATCTCTAAGCAATCTCAACTCTTTGAAAAATCAGAATCTTGTTGTTCTAATTTTTTTTTGTTATTTCTCAAATCTGTTTTACTGAATTTATTCAAAGATGTTTGTTATCAAATCTTAACAAACTTATTCATTGCATTTAAAGATTGGTCAAAACATTAAAGACTGGAGCATAAAAAGTTAGAATCATTTAAAGCTCAGTCAAAACAAAAACCATTTCTCTGTTATGGTACCAAAACAAACAATCGGTTGTTTCCTCGAATCAATCAGTTGTTTTGGTTTTAACGGC
Source organism: Phaseolus vulgaris (assembly GCF_000499845.2). Lineage (NCBI taxonomy): Eukaryota > Viridiplantae > Streptophyta > Magnoliopsida > Fabales > Fabaceae > Phaseolus > Phaseolus vulgaris. The sequence goes on from NC_023756.2 coordinate 19,274,523, forward strand.
TCAACCATTTGAAAAACAATTTTCAACCTTTTCTAAAAACATCTAAGTATAAAACAATCGGTTGTTTCGACAAAACAATCGGCTGTTTTTCACTTAGTTTGAAAAACACTTTTCTTTTAAAAGATTGAGAATGACTATGCTTTGGATTCAATCAAGAGTGGATTACAAAAAAATTTACCCCAGATCCTATCTAAGACAGCTCAGCAACAGCAAACACAGCCAAGTCTTCAACATCCTTCAAAGGGTTTGGATTCTTCAAAGCTTGAACACCACTTGGTTCAACAATCTCCCCCTATTTGATGAAGACAAATCCCTGGTGCTTGTGTTTGACTTGATTGAATCTGAAGCAGTACCTACAAAAATAGCATATCTACCATCCAATGCTTCTTACAGCAGCAGGTTAGTTTTTCACATATTTAAATCATAAAACCTGATAAACAATCGGTTGTTTACTCGAAACAATCGGTTGTTTCTATCAGCAGCAGCAGAAATTAGTTTTATATAAGAGATTTTAACATATTTAAACAGTTTCAGATAAGGATTCACAAGACCAATTAATTCTCCCCCTATTTGTCTTCACAAATAGACTTTAACAGTAACAAAACAGATTTAGGAGAGATTATTGAGATCAAGAATACCTAACTCATTTCTTAGGAAGAAAAACCTCTCCTTTGGTAGTGGTTTAGTGAAGATGTCAGCTAACTGCAGTTTGGTCTCCACAAACTTTACTTCACAGTTCCCATTGTTTACATGATCCCTGATAAAATGATGCCTTATCTCAATATGTTTGGTCCTTGAGTGTTGAATTTGATTCTTGGTAAGATTGATGGCACTTGTGTTATCACACATCAAAGGAACTTTGCTGATCTTTAATCCAAAGTCTGCAAGTTGTTGTTTGAGCCATAGAATATGTGCACAACAGCTACCAGCAGCTATATACTCAGCCTCAGCAGTAGAGAGAGCAACACAAGCTTGCTTCTTGCTATGCCATGAGATTAGACTTGAGCTAAGGAGATGACAAGTCCCACTTGTGCTCTTCCTATCTAGCTTGCAACCTGCAAAGTCAGAATCTGAATAACCAATTAAATGAATTGGAGAGTGAGAAGGATACCATAACCCAACAGTTGATGTTCCTTTGAGATATTTCAGAATTCTTTTTGCAGCTTTGAAGTGTGACTCTTTAGGATTTGCTTGATATCTAGCACAAAGGCACACGACAAACATGATGTCTGGCCTACTAGCTGTTAGATATAGCAAGGAGCCAATCAATCCTCTGTATTTGGTTTGATCTACACTCTTTCCAGCAGCATCAACATCCATGTAGCAGCTTGATGGCATTGGAGTGCTTGCTTCTTTGCAATTCTCCATTTCAAATTTCTTGAGAATCTCCTTGCAATACTTTGATTGACTTAGAAAGATCCCATCCTTTGTTTGCTTCCCTAGAAGACCAAGATGACCAAAAGGTTAAGTTAGCTTCCCTAGAATTTGAGGATTATGCCATGCAATGGTGACATTAACTTGTAATGGACATTGTGCTAAACAAGAGGCTAGTTGTGGTATCTTGGAACAATTAAAAGTTATGCATGCACGAGCAGTTAGTTCCTCCTCATTATAGGAAGGAACTCTTATTGAAGCTCCAACGGCTTCATCAAGGACCTAGGAGTGTGGATGAATATTTCAAAGATTTAGAAGTTACTTCAACAAATTATGTTCCATGATAATAGATGAAGGTAGTTGTGCTAATGTGGCAAGTACAAGAGTAGTGGAAAAGCTTGAATTATCCACTATTTCTCATACAAAGTCCTATAAATTACAATGCCTTAGTGAATAGGGTGACATAATGGTTAATAAACAAGTCCTCATAAATTTTGCCATAGAAAAATATAAAGATGAAGTTTTATGTGATGTTGTGCCAAAGGAAACAACACATATTCTATTGGGAAGGCCTTGGGAATATGATAGAATTTCTTTTACATGATGGACATACCAACAAGATTTCTTTCACCTTCTAATGGCATAAGACTGTACTAAAACCTCTCTCTCCCAAAGAAGTTAATGGGGATCAAGTAAAAATGAAAATAAAAAGAGAAAATGAAAAAGATGAAGAAAGAAAAAAAAAATCGGATATCATCATCTCACCTCACACGGTAAAAACAATAATGTTTACCCGTACAAAACTACAAATTGCCTCTACTAGGTATACTTCTTCCTTATCTTTTTCATCTCCTAATCATTCTAAATACTTGACCTACTTGACAAAGAAATTTAGGGATAATGTTCACAATCCTCATAAAGGTTTTCACCTTCTAAGAATATTTTCACAAACAAATCATTTCCTCCCTAAATATTCTTTACAAACAAGGTCTGTATATAAAGTTCATCCATACGAACTTCCAAAGCTTATTGAACATAAGTTTGCTTCACGTACTACCTCTCGAAATCTTTCTATCTTTCCCGTGAATAAACTAACTATGTTATTTACAAGAGTTCTAAATTTGAGAGTTACACCGTTTACTGGTGAAGGAAGAACACTCAAATTCAAGAAATTGACTTCTAAGTTCATAGGACCTTATCAAATTATCGGGAGAATAGGTCCTGTGGCTTATAAAATTGCTTTGTCTCCTCCCTTAGCTAACATTCACATTATTTTTCACGTATCCCAACGAAGAAAGTACGTACCTGATCCTAGTCACTTTTTAGAGTTTGATTCAATCCATGTGAAAGAAAATTTGTCATTTGAAGTGAAGCCAATCAGAATTTTAGATTCATAAGTGAAACAACTTGTGGAAGAAGTATTCCCATGGTGAAAGTATTGTGGGATCTCATCTATGGAGACTTCACTTGGGAAATTGAAGAGGAGATACGAGCATCATACCCTAATCTCTTTCTTGGTAAGTTCATTTTTTAGGACGAATTTTTTTGTAGTTGGTGATAATGTAAGAACGTAAAAAAATTAAACGCCACAACCCCTCCCCCCTTCACGCACGAAACTTTTCTTTCTCTCTCTCTCTCTCTCCATCTCTCCCAATTCCTATTTTCTTCTATCTCTCTTAATTTCCTCTCCCAATCTTCATCTATTTTAGAATCTGATCGCACCACGTTGTAGTTGAGGAGTTAAAGAACATTTCTACCCGTTCAGATTTCCAAACAGAGTAAGTTCATTTTTTTCTCTAAATATTCTTTATTCTCTATTTTTTCTTAGGATTTAGTCATCAATCTTGATGAGGTCAATTGAGAAGAGTAATCCTCTCAACTTATTCTACTATATACTGAATTTCTTTTTTGTTTGAATAACTTGAATTAGGCCCTTAAATCTTGAAACTTATCTAGACTGAGAGGATAAAGTTCTAGAAGTTGCTTGAAAAGCAAGTAATTAAGGTAAGGGAAGCTAACTTTAACTTTCAATAGTACTCTAAGTTAGAAGATTTGCATGTGGGGGGGACGTGGTCCAAAGTTTCAATTTTTCTTGTAGGGATGTTAGTTGATAAAATTGCTTGATTTTATGTTGTGTGAACATATGTATAAATATTATATTTTGATAGTTTGAAAAATATTGGTTTTGATGTTGGAAAATTTCTTGAATGGTATGAATTTTTAAATGTTATGTGATTGAATGATATGTATTATATATGAATGATGTCATACATATGGGATAATGTATGAATTGTTGTTTGATGGCATTAAGTATGAAAAAAGCCTATGTTTAATATAGATCCTCTAGCTTGACTGATGATCTAAGTCAAATAGACTAAGATATCAGGTGGTGAGAAGCTGAGAGGGAGTTCATACACACCGGGTCTCGTTGTAGACACTCGGTATTGGATGTTTGAACTTACCCTAATCCTTTCTCTTGGATTTACTGGTAATCTTTGGATCAGGTGTTAGTCTGTGGTAGGGGCATACTTAATGAGTCTTCCGAAGGGGAGGACGATGAATTCAAGTGTATTCAGTGGGATTGAAATGAAATCCAATGATTGTGATTGAAAATAGATCCATGCATGGTTTATATGAATGATGGACTTGGTATTGTAATTTTGTATGACAACATTTAAAGAAATTTTATAAATAATTAGTTTGATTGGTTCTTTTTGCATGAATTAGATATGTTATGAAATTTCTTTTCATTAGCTTACCCTTACTTTTCTTGTTGTGTTTGAACTGCGATGTCTGTACTACATACACGAACAAATGATCATACATGTGTCAGAGGGTCTGGAGAACTTTAGGACATTGTTTTGAAACTTATATTTTAAATATTTGTATTTTTATAAGCTCTAATCATGTATTAGAAATGTTTTAAAAAAACTCTAAACTCGTATAGAAATATGTAAAACTTGTATTGTAATAATTATATGTATTTTTGGAGTGATACATAGAAAATCTCTATATATCATTATTATACTAAATATATAACTAACCATAAAATATGATTAGAAAAATAAATTAATATTATCTTAAAATTTTAAATAATAATTTAATTTTCTACATGCAGATGAAAAATATTTTCATATTATCTACTATTTGAAAACTATCTTTTATATAAATTTTATAAATTTATTGGAAATTATTTTATGCTCATAACTAATTAAAGATTTTGCTGATAAAAAAAACTAATTAAAGATTTTGCTGATAAAAAAAACTAATTAAAGGTTATTTTCTTCGTTTCTATGTGTAAAATTTAATTACATAGTTCATTGCAATTAAAAAATAGTTAATTTTAATTTAGAATTGTGTAAACCAGTACACTAATAAGAGCAGCAGTTAAGAGATTTTAAAGGAATATATTTAGAAACGTATTAAAAAAGCACAGAAGAATGTATTTTTATTCATTTTAATAAAAAAACTCTTTTAATTCTTGAACTAGTTTCAAACAGGGTTAACATTTTTCTTTAGTTTATATGTTACCATAAATATACCCTAACTTTGATTTTAAAACTACTATTAAAATATTTGTTAATATAATTTCTCACCAATTTTAATTAAAGTATTTTAGTCTAAGAATAATTAATACAATGAACGTTATCAACGGGTCTTATAAAAAAAAAAAATCTTATTTTTAATTTAAATTTTATAAATAAAAACAAAGTAAATATCTCGTATATGTCTATTAAATTAATTATTATAAAAGTACACAAAATCATTTTGCAAAATAGTTGTAATAAATAATAATGTAATGTTTTATACTATTTATACTAAATAATTTATTCAGACAAACAGAAAATCACAAAGTATTTTGTTATTTTCAGAAACAAATAAATAAAAAATGTTAAATAGTAAATAATTTTATTTCTTTTTCTAAAAAAGTACACCATATAATTATTTATTAAGTACAGCCAGAAATGAATAAAAATTTATTATTGTCCTCACCAATAAATTACTAGTAACTAGTAATTAATAACACAAAAAATAAAGATATATGACATATACAAAAAAAATTATCCCAGTGAAAAAACTGATTAAAAATAAATTAAAAAAGGTTAAAATATTTCTGAATTGAAGCTACGTTTAAAGGTTAAAAACCCAAGCGAAGTTCATTTCTCTGATCTCAACCTCAACGCTGAACGCAGAAAGGGGAAAAGGGGATTAGGGTTTTGGAAGCAGGGAGCGATTATGGAATTCACAGTGGAGAAGGAATTGGAGAACAACAGCGCCAATAACCCCGAAAACGCTCATCAATCGTTAGATTCTTCTTCTCAATTGGCGTCGGCACTTGATTCAAACAGCAAAGAAACCGAAGAACGACAATCTCGTGAGCTCAAAGCCGGTCTTCACCCTCTGAAGGTTTTTTCCCTGACTTTCATTTTTCGTTTCTTCGCAACTTAATCGCTCTTAGCGGTATCGAAAAATCTTATTATTAGTACTATTATCAGTGTTAGGAGTAGCAGCATTTTTAACTTTGATGCAGTTGTGGTGTTTTCCTCCGATCAGAACGAGTTTCACCTGGATACTCTATGGTGATATCTGTAATTTTTTATCATACGCACCACTAAAGTGAAACTTCAATTTTGAGTAGAGAACGAGATCAAAAGTATATGGAGAACTGCATCTAAGTTTTGTCTGTTATCATGCGATTGTTCCGTATATTATGTTAATTTTGACCCTTAGCATGATCTATGGTTTTTTAATTGGGACGAAGTGTGCAATGGGAAGTTCGGTGATTGATTGTTTTCTAGGATTTTTTTTTTTTTAGTTTTTGGGTTTTATTGGTGAATTAAGGGGTAACCAAGGCTTGCATTAAGTCGTAGACACGATGAAGTGTGGTGTAATGGCTTAATTAGAAGTTTTGGATTGTGGGTATTTGTTTTTTGCTGAAGAATAGGATAGCGAAATTAAAATTCTGGATTTATTTTTGTTGGTTTTGTGTAAGGGTGGCATGCTGTGATTTATCAGTATGTATCAGGGATCTTTCAATTTGACGTTGGGAGTGTTCTAGATGTGGAAGAGTTGATTAAGAGCTGTGTTGGGTGCTTCTTCTTTGTAGCAGATATATATATATATATATATATATATATATATATCAGAGATGGTTATGCAATTTGAATTGGATTTAGGGTCTTGATTTTACATGCTTGTTGATTATTTGTCGAAGTTATGTTTCTTTCGTTCTATCCTTTCTCCTCGTTGGAGGCTGTTAGTGCTACTTGATATTTTTGGTTGTTGATATAGTTTGTGTTTGTGGTGATTTCTGTGAGCAGCACAAATTTGTCTTTTGGTACACTCGTCGAACACCTGGAGTTCGAAATCAGACATCATATGAGGACAACATAAAGAAAATTGTTGAATTTAGTACGGTGAGGTCTTTGCTTTGTTTAGAGTTCTAGTTAAATATTAGTTCACGCTTCATCACATATTTCATTACTTTTGTGATTATATGATTTTATGTTAATAGGTTGAAGGATTTTGGGTATGCTATTGCCACCTTGGCCGTCCGGCTACTTTGCCTAGTCCCACAGATTTGCATCTTTTCAAGGAAGGAATTCGTCCTTTATGGGAGGTATATACTTAAAATTCGTAGCTGAAGTTGCATTTTTTTGCTGATTGAGAATTTATAGGCTGTTCCATTCTTTTGAGAGGACGGGGGGAGGGAAAGAAGGGTAAGTGTGTGTGAGATGTGTCTTAATTTTCACTGACACACCATATTTTTTTCTGAAGGACTCTGCTAACTGCAATGGTGGTAAGTGGATTATACGATTCAAAAAGGTTGTCTCAGGTCGTTTTTGGGAGGACTTGGTAAGTGCAAATATTTTCATCTGTGATATTTTGTATCTTGATAAAATATCTGGAATGATTGTGGAAAATAATAAAACCTTCAATTTATTGAGTGATTATTTAAATTTGTACCTGCATTAAATAGTTTCAGTGAAAATTTGGTTTTTGATAGATCCTAATGGCATGGTTTGATACATGTAGTTGATCCCACTCAATAGTATAAGTCGTGGTTGTGGTCGTTGACATCTAAATTTGCCATTAAAATTAGAGGGATGTTAGTAACACACTAGAAACACTCATTTTAACACTTGATTAAATTTATTGAAAACTACAAAAGTATGGGTGAGACTCATCTAATAAGAAGTGAGACATACCAAAATTTGTGATTTTGGGGGTTCATAGATATTCAGCCTAATTCTATGTGCAAAATGAGATCCAATTGAAGGCAACCAGTTTATTTTTGGACTCAATGGAAACATTGAATCCTATTCCTTTTAGAAACTTCAGGGAGTGGGGGTACCTGGTTTTGTTGCTCTAATAATTTTCATCCATGGTTCTTATAGTTGAATAATTGTTGAGTAGCCAAGACTTGGATTATTTCTACTTATTATTTGAATTTATGCAAACTACATTTTGTATATTTTCCACACTATTAATATAAACAGTATGTAATGACAACTTAGCAAATGATATGCCCTTTATTTGGTTTACACATTATTTTATTGTTCTGTTCTTGAGGTCTTTTCTTACACTTTTGTAAGTTTTAAGGATAACAAACTATTGACTGCTAAATTACCATTTGGAATCTCTTGGTGAAATTGATTTCGTGATCTATACCATCGATTGCAATTATATTTTTTTTCCATGCTTGGAGACTTAATTTTTATTAGTATTACATGGCTAAGTGCAGGTTCTTGCCTTAGTGGGTGACCAATTGGATTATGGGGATAACATATGTGGTGCAGTACTAAGCATTCGTTTCAATGAGGATATATTGAGTGTCTGGAATCGCAATGCTTCAGACCATCAGGTTGGCATTTTAACCGAGCCTATTTGTATATACATTATACATTCATGCATGTCCTTAGTATTGTTCCTGCTTTCTCATTACAGGCTGTAATGGCCCTGAGAGATTCAATCAAACGTCACTTGAAGCTTCCTCACAGCTATGTTATGGAGTACAAACCCCATGACGCCTCTCTGCGAGACAATTCATCTTACAGGAACACTTGGTTGAGAGGCTAGATGTACAACCATGTTCTGGCCAGAGCCCCAGCAATGGAAGCTATATTGCATACTCTTGCAGCTTCCATTCAGCCAGTTAAATCATTGACTGCAGTCAATGATGGTGGTTGGTGTTCCAGGACTGGTTTTGTCTTTTCCATTCAATGTACGACAAATACATTGCTACTTGCTTTAATAGAGTTTCATTTGGTTACTTGGGGTTAACTCTAATTCTGTGTAATGTGTCTCCTAGTTTCTGTAAATAAACTTGCCTGTGTTGTTAGAGTACTCCTGTGGTGCCTTTTTACATAAAAGGCATTAATCCTTTAACCGGAAGAAGTGTAGCAGGGGCTACTACTATCTCCATTAGAAATGTTGCATAACGTTTCAATCCTTCACTCTCTAGAGGGTGATAGTTTCTGAAATTCTAAAAAATGCTATTATAAGGATTAAAATGATTTTGTGGTTTCATATTAAAACAATACCTTGAAACTAAATTGAGTTTGGGTGTATTTGAATGTGGTTTTAAAATATTATTTTGGCATATAAACAAAGTCTCCGTAGATTAGAAAAGAATATGAAGGAATATAAGATTTTCTTAAATCGCGCGTAAGTTATAATTATTTATTTGTCAAGTTATAATTATTTCTCAGTTGATATTTGTTAGTTAATTTTTTCTTGATCAATATTTGTGAAATTATTTCAGTGAATGTCAATAATTTTTTTTTGAAGTCTCTAGTACAATTTTTATATAGATGTTGTAAAAAAATTGACATCAACTCTAATTCAAACAATTTTATTTTTTTTAAATTTAAACTAAACTATCTTATCCAAGTATTTGAAAAATAAAATAATTTAAAATAAAACAATTCAAATTCCATTTATTTAAATTTTCTGAAAATTATGAAGGTTTTGTTTTTAAAAAAATAAAGAAACGCATGGTAAAATATTTGAAAGAATTTATTGATTTATAAGTTTTGAAAGGATTTTATGGATTTTTTTTATGATATATAAAGTCTTAGAAATAAAAAGGTAGACAAAAAAATTAAAATGATAAATTTTGGATAAGAAAGTAAAATTATTATATTTTTTAAAATTTAACAGTTAATATATTTTATTTTGTTGTAAGAATTACACTGAATTAATTTAGTGTCTTCTCCTGTCAAAATACAAATTTGATCTTTACTTGAATTGGTTTGAAATGGGACAACTATTAAAAAAATGTCAGTTCACAGTAGGTCAATGACATTTTTTTAATAAAAAATCTTAATAAAATGTTATAACAATATTTTCTTAAAATAAAAAATGTAAAATTTGTTATTGTTAAAAAGTATTATTTTATGTTGTTGAACCTTAAATTATATCTTTTTATATTTAACTTTTATGTATTTTGTATGTTAAAAGTTTATAAAATGTCATTTTTAGTTCTTAGAGTTATTTCTTTCCTAGAACTAGTGTGATTGGTTATGTTTTCGATACATAAAGAAATGTTGTCCCTTATTTATTCTTTTAAATGGCTTTTGCTTTCTTTCTGCAGTAGATCATTTGTAACATGCAACGTATTACTGAATTAAAATAACAGAAATATGTTCATAATTTTTTTTAAAAACTTAAGATTTTGACTCTTTTTATCTATATGTTGAAGAACACTATTTTGGCGACTGTGAGGATATAAATTTTGCGTGCTTTTAGTGTTTTGTGAGTCCTGAATATTGATCATTCATAAGTGTATATTTGTGATTGTTTTCTGGTGATTCTCTACTGTTTTCTTAGATGAGTCTCCAGTGTTTTTCTCTTATATTCCGAAATTCATGACTAACATTTTGGATTTCTCATAATATATTTTTCATTACAAAAATCTCTTCTAGATTTACATTTTTGGAAAGCAAAAACCCTCTTTTGAAAGAAAATTTTATTGAATAATTATCTATCTATTCCGAATTTAAAAATCTAAAATCAACAACATAATACCCACAAAATGCTTCTGAATTGCTTATTTCGGAACTGAATTGGTGTCAAGAGGGATGAGTTGGTATAAAGAAAAATATGTTATACATTAACAAAAGGAACCTAATTGGTGTCAATTTTTTTTCATTAGATTAATAAAACCCAAAAAAAAAAAAACACTTAATTAAGAATTAGAGAACAAAACTTTAGATCATTCACAATTCAAGAAAATGCAAAGAACATAAAATAAGAGAAATGATACAAAAGAAGAACACCAAAATTTGATTCTTGATGAATATACATTCAATTTCAATCACCACAATCTTAATGAGATTGTTCCACTATTTTGAATATCATGTTCCAAACATACTTCTCATTAAAAAAAAATAAAATACTCAAGATGTGCAACCTTCCCAAAAAACTATCAAGAATACTACCAAATCATAATGTAGAAATATATTATATGAAACACCAAAGTCTAGGTGTAAAATCTAAGAGATCAATGATATTGTTCCTAAAATGGATGGAATCAAGGTCATACATAATTAGAAAGTGGACTTCCAAGGACATTATGTATGTGCTTAGACAAAATTAATGAAAAAATTATAAACATTAAAAAGGTGTCTAAAAAAAGCACACATTGGAAAGGGAACTAATTTTGGAGGAGGAGTGACATTTATTGCCTTCTGCTTTTTATTTGTTGATTTGTTATTGTTGTTTGGCTTTCTATGATGCTCACAAATGAGTGCATGTACTATTGACCCTCTTTTATTACTAAAATGTTACCATGTGCTTATATTTTTTTCCTTCTTATTCTTTTTTTATATGTACAAAAGGGAGAAAATAATTTTATTATTATTTACGGGTATCACATATCACATGAAATTTGTATAGATTTAAAGGATTTGTCGTTATAAAAAAGAGGGAGAATATTGATAAGGATCTTAAAGATCCTTTGAGAATGTTAAATTTGGTTTTAATACTAAAAAACAATTATGAAGTGTTGTTTTGATTTTGTGTAAATGATTTCATGCATTAGTGCAAGTTTCTTTGAGTTTATGCATCTAAAACTTATTCTATGCATTTGTTAAAACTTAATCCTTTTTTTTTTCATTTTTTAAAAAGGTGTTTTAGAACATAATAGTTAATTATGTTAGATAATTGATTATAATAAATGAGATAATTGATTATATAAACTAATTATCAATTATCTGGATTTTGATTTAAATACAAGCTTCACAAATAATTAATTATCATTAAAAATAATCGATTAAATTGTTCTTATTAAATTTTTATATTAAATTAATCACAAAATAGTTTATTATTACTAAATATAATCCAATTTTATCATATGTCGCCGAAGGGACATTACTAAATATAAATCCATTACATTAGTTCTATATTAGTTTACATAAACTATTTTCAGTAGATTTTTTAAAGTAACAAGTATTACACAATTTCAAATAATTTCTACCAGTTTTCAAGAACTCTCCAAAGAGAAGAAAAGTGTTTTGCTTCAAAAAATATTTAAGGAACTTTTGACTTAAAGACATGGAATGATATACTTGCATAAACTCTTACTCTTATTCCTTTTGGATTATCCATTACATTAGTTATATATTTCCATTTACTTTTGATTCTTAGTTGATTTTTTTACACTTAGATTTGGTGTTTTATGGAGTAAATCTTTACATAGTTTGATAGTATATTTTATAAATTTTCAACTAAATGATTGAATTTTAACATATAAATGTATTTATAATATGATATTTAAGATAGTGAAATAATCTCACAGATTTTTAAAACTAGAAGTAGATTCAAAGAGCATCAAACCAAAATAAAATTCTTGGTATTTTTCTTTTTTATAATTTAAAACTAGAAGTAGATTCAATGAGCATCAAACCAAAATAAAATTCTTGATACTTTTCTTTCTTATCATTTCACATATTTTGTGTTCTTTCTATATTTTCTAGAATGCAATTGACTTAAAGTTCTGTCCTCTAATTCTTAATCGAATGTTGTGCCAAAATTTATGAGATTACATTAATTTAATAATAAGTCTTTTTAAACAAAACAACAATTCAACCATCTCTCTTGGTATACGACCCATCTTCTTTACAAAAAAAAAAAAAATACCCTTTGCTAAATTGAAAATTTATTTTTAATTAACTTTCTTTTATTCTCAATGTAAAATACTGAGGAATGGTAATATAAAAAAATTTACTTTCTGAATGAAAGTGATATAATTACATGATGCTAACTAACTAATTAACTTTCTTATTTAGCTTAATATATTTTTTAATCATACATGACATCAAAGGGAATATATGTACTAAACATCACAATCATAGCAAGTTCACTAGCCATCACTAATTAGAGCAGGCAAATCAGTAGCAAACTAAAAATGTAGTAGAAAACTTTCATTTATCATGAGAGTTGCCTTAACAATAGTTAAGGCTTAATTGTAGTTTCACACAAAAGTCAAATTACATTCTATAAGCCATCTATGAATACATCATCTATAGGCAAACTATACTAAAAGGATGACTGAAGCCCAATGATACCTGATCAATAATTAGCCTTTGTCAGGTTTCAACATACAAAGCAATAAGCAGCAGACTATGTAAAACCAAACTGAATACTATGATGTTGGATGCTACCTTTCTTGTCACTATGAGTTTAACCTATCATATTTAAAATATATTAATATATTAAGAAATGAACTTTAAACCTAACTCAACTTTATAAAACCGATTCATAAGATGAGATCTGTACCCACTTATATACTATAAAATATGAAATGTCTCTGGTTGAAGTGAGATCTCTAACAAAGTATGTTTAAATAAACTTCTTAGTAAACACCTATAAGAGAACAAAATAAAACAAACTTCTCCAGAAACTAGGTTTAGCATATACATAAGCTAATTTATAGAAACATTCTTATATTAACTCCTCCAAAAACTTATTTTAATTTATGCACAAGTTATTTTAACTTATCTCACATTTCTTTTTTATTTTCCTCTCATATAAATGTTTGCTAAGTTTATCCAAACAAATCCTAAGTGACTTTCATAATGTGTACACAAGAATGCTATATTTAGCATCACTTCAACTACTGGAATCTAAATATGGATCTTGGAGAGGGTTGGATGTCAATGTTGTGAAAAAAACTGAATCTTGGTGGTGGAGAGATATCAAGAAGTTTTGTGGAGGTAATTCAGACTCCTGGTTTGATAATCATAGAAAGTGGAAGGTAGGTGCAGGGAGTAATATTTTGTTTTGGACAGATTGTTGGGTAGGGAATGATACCCTTAAAAACAGATATCCCAGACTGTATTCAAACTCTGTACTTAAAGATGGATCTGTTGATAAATTTGGGATATGGCATGTGAACCAGTGGGTATGGCAAATAGAATGGAGAAGAGAGTGGTTCTCCTGGGAATATGAAATTATAAATACCTTTATGGATGAATTGAAAACTGTTAAAATAGATGCCTATAGAAATGTTGAGTGGTTGTGGCTAGGTGATAACTCAAATTCATTCACTGTTAACTCTGCTTATAATGTTCTTTTGTGCCAAAATACCTTGTTGCCTCAACTCTCTCCTTCCTTTAATTTTGATTTCTTTTGGAGGTTAAAAGCTCTCCCATCAGCACACTATTTTGCTTGGCGTGTTCTAACTGGGAAAATTGCAACCTATGATAATTTATTACATAGAGGAATTCAGACTGGTGGGGGAATGTGTGTCATGTGTGGGATTGAGCTAGAAACAGTAAATCATCTTTTCTTTACATGCAAAGTAGCTTCTAAAGTGTGGTGTATGACTGATGTGTGGGTTGGTAGAGCTTTTGTACATTGTGATAATGCTACTCAACATTTTGAACAGTTTGGCTTTATGGACCTAAGTTATGTGGGTAATTGTGTTTGGAAATGTATGTGGATATCCATTATTTGGGGAATCTGGAATCATAGAAATAGGATTATTTTTAATAGTGGTGTGGTAGATCCTATTGAAATTTTTGCTATGGCACAAGTAAAGGGTGGGCATGGGTAACTTATAAATTCCCAAAATCAAACTTCTCTTATTCTGATTGGTGTTTTGATGTATATGAATGTTTGAAATCAATGCATTGACGGTTAACAATCTCCCTTCTCTTTTATGGTGGATTCTATTTTGGATGAGAGCACATGTTGCTGAGTGTGATTCAACCTCAGATGTTGGTGGGGAGGAGCAAGGAACCAACATACCTTTGTGGAGATGTCATGCCTTATATCATTGACATGAGTTATGTTGTTGCTTTATTTTTTGTATTGTTGTTTATGTACAAACTTTGGCTAAGAACTAGGCTTTTTGTACATGGGTTGGAATACCCCAAGTATTCTCATTTATATTATTCTTTATTGCTGATTAAAAAAAAAAAAACTATGTTTTTTATTATTTTGACTAAGAATGTATTTCAAAACTCCTGCATATTCAATAGTTTGACTAGAAAAACAATTATACCAGAGGCACCAAGCCACTAGCATGCAATGGATTAAACTCAAGGAAAATATTATAATTTGATAGTGTCCCGAAACAGTATTAAGAAAAGTGAGTATTACCACATGCTATTCTTGCACCTGCATTCCCAGTAGTCTTGCTAAGCTCATGCCCACCTGTTTCATAATAGACGAAAAGTCAAAAACTCAAAAATGGTGATAAGTTACAAAATCAAAACAGTGAGCCATGGTCTTGATCAAGAGATTTTAGTCCATCCTGAAGTCTAGAAATTCAAACAAGCTAAAGAAAATAAAAATCATATGTCCACTCTCTACCCATTTGCTCAAACAAAGCCAGATTTCACATCACTAGGGACCTTAAAGGGGGAACCTACAAGGACTCATCTGAAGACTACAAAAGCATAATAAGGAAAAATTTATTGGGAAATCTGAACACCAATACTAGGTAGTAGCTAGCTTTGGTTACTGTCCTCTTTACCTGAAATGCAGCTTTCTTTATTATTTTTCAACACTAAATGATACATATATAAAAATTAGTCCAACTCTTTTTTTTTTTGCAGGACAAGAAGTTACTATCTTCATATAGACATAATCATTCCAAAAGAAACCTTCAGCTTTTACGAATGTAGTGCATCAAGAGAAAAAAATCTACAGTAATGGACAGTCCACTAACCAGACAGGAATTTAATTTTAGGTTCTCACTTAGAATGGCCCAAACTACTGGAGCTCCATCACATTCTTTGAGTGATTCCTAAGCCTTTAGATCTACAGGGATTCATATCACGCAATTTATGGAATTCATAAGACTCTTAAATACTTTGAAAATATATTTGGACAATAATTAGAATCTTAAAATATGTGACAAATTTCGGAATCACTATTAGTGGAAAGGGTATCCAACTGCATAAAAAACATGAAACTTAGGGGTGAGTGGGTGGAATAGGTAGAAACAACTTTGTTTTAAATAACATTTCATCCATATGTTACAATTTTATGAGCAGAATGGGAATTTAAACAGGAATACTCACCATTTTCAGTCAGTTACGAAACTTTGCATACATGTATTGGTTGGTCCTTGAATTTAGGAAACTTGTTACCAACTTACTATGTTTGTAGAATGTAGGAAGATATTAAGAAGATTCAAGAGGTCTACCACACACACGATTTGATACCTTAACAATAAGAGAAAGACCATAGAGAGATGATAAGAGTTTTCTATTTGTTATGATGAAATCAAAAATAAATTTGGAGTTTATGTTTGAATCTTACGTTGTGATAATGCTTATGAGTATCCTTCTCATTCTTTTAAAATTTTATGGCTTTTCATACCATTTTTCATCAAACCTCATGTGCTTATACACCTCAAAAAAATAGGGTGGTTGCACATGAATAGACATTTCATTGAAATAACTAGCACAATTTTAATCCATGGTTAGGTTCCTCAACGTTCTTGAGGTGATGTTGTTCTTAATGTGTGTGTTATCTCATTAATCGCATGCTTAAGTTTTAGATAACAAAATTCCTCATTCTATTTTATTTTCTCATGAACCTCTCTATCTCTTACCTCTTAAAGTTTTTGGGTACACATACTTTATTCATAATTTTCGTCTTGGTCTTAAATTATCTGCTAGCACACAAATGTGTCATTTTAGGATTCATTAGATCACAAAATGGATATAAATGTTTCTCTCATTTTCTTAACCACTATTTCCTTTCAACAGATGTTACCTTCACTGAGTCTCCCCTTAACTTTAAGTCTTCTCCTTCTCCTAGTGCGTCTCCAAATGATCAATTCAATATCCCAATTGTTTGCAATCCTCCTGTTGTGTCTAGTGCACCAAAAGACCCCCACCTCCACCCAACCTTCGGCGTACAATCATTGAGAAACTCCCATTGTCCATCAGATGACTCTCTTCTGGATTGGTATGTTTTCTCTGCAAATCTTTATATAGCCTCAAGCAGTTTCCTAGGGCTTGATTTGGAAAATTTAGCACTATCGATCAACAATTTGGTATAACTCGCAGTGAGGCAAATCATTTAGTTTTTTACTGTCACTCAAGTGAAGGGTGTATCTATCTAGTAATATATGTTGATTATATGGTTCTTATAGGCAATGATCACTATGACATCTCACAGGTAAAGCAATACCTTTGTCACCACTTTCAAACCAAAGATTTTGACAAACTTAGATATTTCTTAAGGATTGAGGTAGCACAATCCAACAATAGAATTGTTATCTCTCAGAGGAAGTATGCATAGGATATTTTGAAAGAAAATGGATTAATGAATTCAAAATTTGTTGACAAACCCATGGACTCCAATGCCAAACTCCTACCTAATCAGGGGAAGTCTCTCTCAGATCCTGAGATGTACAAAATATTAGTTGGAAAGTTGAACTATCTAATAGTTACTCGTCTTGACATTTCCTTTGTAGTCATTATGGTAAGTCAATTTCTTAATTCTCCGTGTGTAAATCATTTGAATGTGGTCATGTGTGTATTGAAGTATACTAAAGGTTCTCCTGAAAAATGTTTGTTAAATGGACACAATAATCATACTAAAATTGTATGTTATTCAGATGCCATTTGGGCAGGATCTCCTATTATCTCCTTCTAATAGGAGATTCACTTTCGGATATTGTGTCTCCGTTGGTGATAATTTGATATCTCGAAAGAGCAAGAAACAAAATGTTGCGGTGAAATCTAGTGCAGAAGCAGAATATAAAGTTATGACCTCTGCAACTTGTGAGCTAATTTGACTTAAATAGTTACTTAAGGAATTTCAATTTGGAAAGGTCACTCAAATGACACTTATATGTGACAATCAGACTACTTTTCATATTAACTCAAATCTCGTCTTTCATGAAAAGATGAAAAATATTGAGATTGATTGCCATTCTATTCGAGAAAATATTATATCTAAAGATATCAAGACTCAGTTTGTTAATTTAAATAATCAATTAACATATATTTTCCCTAAATATTTATGAGGGCCCAACATTTGATTATATTTGTAACAAGCTTGGTACATATGATTTATAATCACCGGCTTAAAAGGCTTAGCCCATATCTTTTGCATTTTTCTCATTTATAAATACATAACCCTATGCGCTCAATAAACCCAAGGGATTAGTCCTATGCCTCTTTTTATTTATTTTACACTAGCCATAGAGTTGCGTAACAAAGGAAGTATGTATTGGATATTCTTGAAGAGGTTGGCACAATACTGCAAACCAATTGACTATCCCGTGGATCCAAATATCAAGGCCCTTACTCATCCTGGAAGATATTGGAGACTAGTTGGTAAGCTGAATTATGTAACCACATGACCAAATACTTAATCTGTTGTTTCTGTGGTGATTAAGTTTCTCTAATATCTTTTATGATGCATTGGGATGCAGCCATTTGAATTTTGAGGCATGCAAATGGGTTCTTGGTCAAGGTTATTAAGAAGAAGAATGGTCATGCTTAGGCAGTTGGTTATACAGATGCTGATTGGGTTAGGTTCCCTCTTGATAAATGTTCTCTACCTAGGGATATTTTGATCTTGTTGGAGGTCATTTTGTTCTTGGAAAAGTAAGAGATTTGAAATTTTGGCTATATTTAGTGCAGAAGCAGAATATCATGCCATGACCTTGGTTACATGTAAGCTAATATGGATTAAGCAACAAATTCAAGAACTAAAAATTGTAGAGATCTCTTAAATGAAGCTATTGGTGGTAACCAAACAGACCTCTATAATGCCTCTTAACCTGTTTTTATGAAAGAACCAACGTATTGGTGTGTCATTTCATTAGAGAAAATGCACTCTCTAGTGTATTGTCAGAACTACACGAGCCCCAATATGACCAGCCAACTGACATCCTCAGCAAGTCCCTTACGGGTTAACAAGCTGGGTGGAGACAATTTGTATTCCTAACTTTAGTGGAACTGTTTAAATATTTATCTTAACTTAAGTTTCTAAAATTTAGGAAAATATTATGCAGGCTCAACAGGTCCACATATGGTACCATTTCTCATTAAGAAATGATAGAACACTTTCTGAGAACTCTATCTAGTCTCTCATTATTTTAAACTTCTATCATGAACATCAATAGATTCAAAGATTAAACTCAGAGTAATGTATGGGTTCTAGGGACCCACTTGCCTACTTAATTGCCTTGAATATTACGCCAAACCACAAATACTCAACAAACATAAGAAAGGCATAGTTTTTAGACTACATAGCTACTTGGATGTAGCTTTTACACACAAGAACATGCACATATATGTACAAACTAAGATGGCAAAGCAGAAGTAAACTAGGATGGCTATGAAGAGGACAACAGAAAATATATTAGCGATTGAAGGAGCATAGCTATTCGAAGCACACAACATTTGATAATCACTCGGTCAGCAAATAATTAATCTTAAGGACTTCAGATTACTATATCAAAAAATTTGTAATATGAAATGAAATAAATATGAAGCCAGGCTAATGGGTATATAAAAATAAGGGTGTATTTTTAATAGAACGGTATCAACTTGTGCCACACAAGTATTTCATACATTAAGCTTATAATATCAAGCATGAAGGATACTGAATACCGATTTCTATCATAGGAAAATTACTTCAATGAAATTACTATACAAAACAACATGACTAGGGGAAAAGAAAAGCTAGAATTTAAAGTTGTAACAAGAAGAAACCTACTGAGCAAGTTTTGTGGCCAAGTTTTAAAATCTTACCCTTTCCAAGATCATCAGGATCAGCATGCACAACGACAGCCCTCCCAATTATGGAGTGAACTCCAGTTAGTGGAATCTACATATTGAAAGTGAGAAAGTGGAAATTAAGTGTTCTAGTCCCAATTAAATTATATCCAAATTTCATAACAAGAATAATATCAACTAAATGAAAACTATAGAAAGGAAAACCAGCATTGCTGAATGCAAGTGCATTTGAACATGGGATTGATTTAATTGTGCAGAGGGGTAAATCAGATCACATGAAATGATTCTCAAAAAGAACAAATTACGAAAGTAACATTGAGTAACATCAAACAAAACTTAAATTTAAATTTTTTACCTGTGTATCTCTAATAGAAATCTCAGCAACTCCTGCAAAACAGAAGACCCTTTGGAAATTTCCCAGCAGACAATTCGCGAAAACTAGTCAGAAATACCAAAATAAATATGAAAAATAAAGCAGATAATACCATCCTGGCCTGCAACAATGTTGCCCAAATCACCAGCATGACGCTCATCATTTGAAGGACCCCCATGATCCTTCTTCAACGGATTGAAATGAGGACCTGATGGAAAGAAGTGAAAGCTAAAATTTACCAGAAAGTTGCATGTTTAGCTTATAGATGATTTCAAAGAAAGAAATGACTTCATTTTCATAAGTTTAAGTTAATATCACATCGCCAACCAATCATAAATGACTCTATGTATAACTTGCAAAGTAATCATTACAAAAGTTAACATCTTTTAATGATACAACAATCCATGATTGGATTTCAATGTAAAAAACATCTTAAGATTCCGTATTCCAATCAAACTCCTTTATCTTTGTTTCTTCTAGTAAGTTCAATAATTGAATTATAACCCAATTACACACACACAACAAGTAAACTCAAAATGAATTCAGGATTTCTGTCACCCTTGCTTTTTAACTCTTCTTTCTCAGTCTTCCAATTTTAAAATTGTAAACCTTTCTTTTAATTTTGCTACTAAAGATAAGTGGAAGAGGAATTGTTCAAGTTTGATGATAAACAATGATGAAGAGAAGAGAGAACCAGTGGAGTTGCAGCCATTGGTGGTGTCACCAAAAGCATGAATATGGAAGCCATGAAAACCTGGGGACAACCCTGTTATTCTCCCTGTGACATGGGTGGTCCCTACACAATCACAATGAAGCAGAGCAATAAGCAATTCAACGTTCCTATCTGAATATATAGTGCAGACTGAGAGACATGAAGAGAGAAAGAGACCATTGGGGTGCTGAAGAAACTGAAGAGAACCTCTAACGTTGTTGTCTCCGATGATGAGAGCCACTCCTTTGGGAGTTCCGTTTGCAGCTTTCATCTTCTTTTCTGCCTCTTAGGAAAACAACAATGAAGATAGTGGAAAACACTAATCTGTGAGCTTGAATGGTTAAAACAACCAGAAAAGGAAAATAAAAGGGAATTAATATGAGATGTCTTTTTACTCATGAATTGGATTGAAGTTGAAGACGATGAGGAAAAGCATATATTTATTTTGTTTGGTTCAGAGAGAAAAAAATTTGTTTAGGTTAAATACTTTATATTATTTTAATGCATGATGGTGAATATATCTATTACAACGTATAATTATTCTTTTCTGCACATCTTTTTATTTTATTTTTTATTACCAGAGGTACAGACGCTATAGTGCATTCACATTTTTTATTTTTATAATTATTATATATGAATATATTTTTATTAAAATTAACTATAATAAATTTATAATGATAAAATAATTCCATAATAAATTAAATATTATGAAATAGATAATTTACTATTTTTTTATGAAATTAAAAAAAAGAAAAAAAAAAAAGAAAGAAGTAACATTTGACGACTACACTTTCATATATTGAAAATCTCATAAAAAAAATATACCACGTAAGATTAATAAACTACTTTAATAGACAAATAGTAGAACACTTGTAGAGCACTTCCTCTCACAATCCTAGTTTGGGTAGTTATATGCACCACAATGATAGTTTCCATCAGTGGAAGTTCACCATGTCCAGACTCAAACCCATGATAAATGATTATGCACATTATCATATAATGTTTGTTATCGTTTGGTTATATCCACTAGGTACATGAGGTGTTATATTCACTGGGTACATGGGGTGTGGGCTTGTCCAACAACGACAAATTGTTTGGCGGCAACATCGTGCTGAATATGAAGATACATGAGAAGACAAATAAATTATCTAAGTATACCTAATGATATATTGCGAAGGAAACATAGACAACAACAACGTAGTTATATATGATAAATTTACAAATATCTTTAATTTTAAAAATAGAGAAGAAAATCAATTTAAAACATAAAAGAAGTTTTTAAAACAAATGGATCAATACTCAAAATCAAACTATTTCGTGATTAATTTGAATCAAATTGAAAATTAAAAAACTAATAAGAAACATCATGCCATAATCAATCTGATTAAAAACAGTCAACATAAAGCCAATCACAAATTTCATAAATTCAAAACTGTATAGCAATTGAAAAAAATGAGTTTAAAACAACAGTGTACCAATTTCTCCACTCTCCACTCTCTCAAAATAAATTGAAAAAATGAGTCTACCAATTTCTTCACTCTCAAAATAAAGTAGTCCACATTTAGCAACCATTAAATGACAATAAATAAAATTAAAATTTAAAACTTAAAAACTACTTTATTAATTATTAAAATTACAAAATAAAAAAATAACCAAAATAAATTAATAAAATAAAATATTAATAAAGATAAAATATGAACAAAATTGTGTATAAAAAAACAGTTATAAAGAGGAATCTCCTAGGTACAGAAGTATAGATTATAACAATAAATATACACTATTTTATTTGAAATTTTTTCTTCTTTCCTTTTTAAATCCCACTGTACATCCACATAGCAACAACCATAATTCCTTTTTTTTCAAAAGTTTTATTTATTTTCAAAATCATGTAGTATAAAGAAACTTCTAAAAAATTTATTACGTAGAAGACAAACATACTAATGAAACCACTCATGATTGAATTTTAAATAAGAATGAAATTTTAAAAATGACGATAACACTTTTCTAAATACATTTATTTTATTTTAATAATTTAAATTTATTTAAAACTAGAGAGAAAATATATATTTGCTTTTGTTTGGTTCAATGAGAAATTTTTTGTTTAGGTTAAATACTTTATATTATTTTAATGCAGTGATAGTGAATATATCTAGGCAAATGTTTCCTACACCTAATATTTTTAACCTGCACCCAACATATTTTTTGAATTTCCAAAAATAACCTTTATTTTGGAAATAAAAATCTAGAATTGAAAATAATATATTCCGGAAAAATAATTCTGGAAGAGGTTATTGAGTTTTGGAAATAAAAATCTGGAAACAAAAATTCCGGATAAAAAAATCCAGAATATTGAAAATAATACATTTTAGAAAAGAAGATCTGAAAGAGAGATTATTGTGTTCTGGAAATGAAAATCTGGAAATAAAAATGAAAAACCCATTCCGGATAAGAAAATCCATAATACAAAAAATTTGTTTTGGAAAAAGAATCCATAACACATACTCTGGAAAAGGGAGTCCGAAAGGTATTTTTGTATACACCTTCCTTTTTTAAGGACATTTTCGTCTTTCCGCTGGAATCGGGTGTAATGTTATGGTGTAGGAAGCAATTGCCATATATCTATTACAACATATACAGATGATTATTCTTTTGCGCACATTTTTTTTATTTTATTTTTTATTAGTTGTGACATAGACGCGTTTCTACATCTGTATTTTTTTTATCTTTATAATTATTATATATGTATATGTATTTATTAAAATTAATTATGATAAATTTTATAATAATAAAATAATTTAGTAATAAATTAAATATTATAAAATAGATAATTTATTGATTTTTTTATAATTTTTTTTTAAAAAAAACAACATTTGACAACTACACTTTCATATATTGAAAATCTCATAACTAAAATATTATGAATTAAGAGACATACAAAAAAAAGTATACCATGTAAGATTAATAAACTACTCTAGTAGGCAAATAGTACAACACTTGTAGAGCACTTCTTCTCAAAGTTCTAATTTGGGTAGCTATTTCCACGACAATGGTAGTTTTCATTAGTGAAAGTTCTCCATGCCCAAGCTTAGACCCATGATAAATAATCATGCACATTATTAGGCCCAATCATTGTTATTGTTTGGTTATATTCACCGGGTGCATGTGGTGTTATATTTATCGGGAACATAGGGTGTTATATTCACTGGATACATGGGGTGTGGGTCTGTCCAACAACGACATATTGCTTTGCGACAACATTGTGCTGAATATATGAATATACATGTATAAATTATCTAAGTGTACCTACTGATATATTGTGAAGGAAACATAGCCAACATAATAGTTATATATGGTAAATTTACAAATATCTTTAATTTTCAAAATAGAGAAGAAAATCAATTTAAAACAAAAAATAAGTTTTCAAAACAAACGGGTCAAAATTCAAAATCAAACTGTTTCGTGATTAATTTGAATCAAATTGAAAATAAAAAAAAAGTAATAAGTAGCATTATGCCATAATCAATAAGATTAAAAATCGTCAACGTAAAGCCAATCACAAGTTTCATAAATTCAGAACTGTATAGCAATCGAAAAAAATGAGTCTAAAAACATTAGCGTGCCAATTTCTCCACTCTCTCAAAATAAAGTGATCCACATTTAGCAACCATTAAATGACAATAAATAAAATAAAATTTTAAATCTAAAAAACTGCTTTGTTAACGGTTGAAATTACAAAATGAAAAAATAAGTAAAATAAATTAATAAAATAAAATATTAATAAGAATAAAATATGAACAAAATTTGTGTAAAAAAAACCTTTATAATAAGTAATTCCCTTCATATATATATATAGGTATAGAGGTATAGATTATAACAATAAATATACACTATTTTATTTGAAATTTTTTCTTTCCTCTTTAAATCCCACTATACATCCACGTAGCAACAACCATAATTACATTTTTTTCAAAAGTTTTGTTTATTCCATTAGTTATTGTCAAAATAATGTAGTACAAAGAAACTTCCAAAAAATTTATTACGTAGGAGACAAACTTACAATTGTTTTATATTTTTAATTTATAATAAAACTACTGTGATTGAATTTTAAATAAGAATGAAATTTTAAAAATGACGATAACACTCTTCTAAATACATTTGTTTTAATACTTTAATTTTATTTAAAACTACAAACTCAAGAAAGAAAAATAATTAAATAGAATTTGAGTTTCATATTTTTTTATATTTTATTAATTATAAATATATTTGATGAACTTGTAATTGTTAAAATTTATTCGAAACTACAAACTCGATCAAAAAATAATTAAATAGAATTTGAGTTTCTTTATTTTTTAATATTTTATCAATTATCGGAACTAAACCAATATTTTCCCATTAGGCCTATGCACAACCAATTATATATGACAATTAGGTAACATTTGATACTCTTAATCATTGCAACACATGTGACATCATTAAGCAATAAACCAAAAATTCATCCTCAATTATAATCAACATTAATCATGAAAAATATATTATATATAAAGAAGAAAATACAATGAAATATGCTTATCTTTTCTTTGCCTTTGACATGCAGAGAGACGAACTCTTGTTGTTGCTTCTGAAGTTTTTCCTTCTCTTCTTCCTCTATTTTTCTCTTAAATTTAACCATCTACAATTAACAAATTAACAAATAAAGAACAAACAAAACATCAACATACCATATAAAAAAGTAAAGTTAAGAAAACAATGACATACCTTCTCTACATAATGCTATATGGTGTAAACCCACAATTTCTATTTTGAAGGTGGTCTCTTGAATTTGAAATTTATAAAAAGTTAAGATGATTGTACTATCGAAAAGCAAAACCTAAAAGAAGAAAATATAGAAGAATAACATAAAGATAAATGGTGATGACAGAAATTTAGAAAATCAGATTGGAAGTAATATTTTTGTTAAACATGAGGAAACAAGAATATATTTTAGTCACGGTTTTTTATGATTTTACTTAAATTCATAAAATTGTTCCCAAAAAATTCTTATGATCAAGGAATCTCATCATGTACCCTCTGTCTGTAACAACGTGCCTTTTTTTAAAAAGCCAACAGAAACATTCTTCCCACCACAGTACCATTTTTCTTTGGTTTTTCTTCTTTCTCTCTCTCTCTCCATATTCTCTTCTCTCCCTCTCACCTAATTTTCTCTCCCAAACTTCATCTATTTTAGAATCTGATCATACCACGCTGTAGCAGAGGAGTTAAGGAACATTTCTACCCGATCAGATTTTCAAACATAGTAAGTTCATTTTTACTCTAAATATCCTTTGTTCTCTGTTTTTCCTTAGGATTTAGTCATCAATCTTGGTGGGGTCAGTTGAGAAGTTTAATCCTCTCAACTTATTCTATTATATACTGAAATTTTGTTATGTTTGGATAATTTGCATTAGGCCCGTAAATCTTGAAGCTTATCCAAACGGTGGGGAATAAAATTCTAAAAGTTGCTTGGAAAGCAAGCAATTGAGGTAAGGGAAGCTAAATTTAATTTTTAATAGCACCCTAGGATAGAAGATCTGAATGCGGAAGGGACGTGGTCCCAATATTCAATTTCTCTTGCAGGGATGTTGTGTGTTTATTTATATTGGGTTGTTTGTTTATATATTATTTAAATTTGTGGAAATATTGGGTTTTGATGATTTAGTATTAAAGTGTTATTTTTTTATGTCAAATAAACTTTTGAATATTGTGGATAACTTTTTGAATGATATTGTATGACAAAATGGTATGGAATTGAATTCATACATTTGGGATAATGTATGGACTGATGATTGCTGTGTATTAAGTATTGATGCCTATGTGGTAACAGAGATCTCCGAGCTTCACTGATGATCTAAGTCACATAGACTAAGATATCAGGTGGTGAGAAGCTGATGGGGGAGTTCATGCACACCGTGACATATGAGATGCACGACTTGGGTTGTATTGAACTTACCCTGATCATTTTTGTTGGATTCGCTGGTAATCTTTGGATCAGGTGTTAGTCTCTGGTAGGACTTACTTAATACGGGTCTTCCGGAAGACGTTGTTTGTTGAATATTCTGGATGTGTAGATCCATGTGAGATCTATGTGATTGTTTATTGTTGAGATTTGAAGAAAATTGAATAATTTGAGAAATTGATCATGTAATTTGGTTTTCTCTTTTGATTTAATTGTGTATATTATAAAATTCTATTTTCACAAGCTTACCCTTGCTTTTCTTGCTGTGTTTAAACTGCGATGACTGTACTATGTACACGAGCTGATGACCATACAGGTGCAGGAGAGCCTTAGAGGTTTCAGAGTTTTATTTTGAGCTGTGGATATGTAAATATTTGTATTTCTATAAATCCTAATCATGTATTAGGAATGTTTTGAAAAACTCCAAGTTTGTATAGAAACTGATAGAACTTTTATTGTAATAGTTATATGTAAATTATGGGGTGTTACACTGTCTCCTCTTGTTGAATCCTTCTTATTCCTTTAGTCACATGTTTCAATCACAATTTCATAAAAAAAATGTCAAATTAGTGTTTCACAAATTGAAATGCACATAAAGAGAATTACCGATTGTTGTGATGGTGCCCGCAACTCCTTTCTAAAAGATAAAAACCAAAGCAAGAGAAGAACCCTCTTAAGACTCACAAATATATATTTCACAAAGGGCATTTCATATATTTTCCAAGAGAGCCTCAAGCTTCTTTATATAGGAAATTTCATGTTCAAAGAAGGAGAAAATGCACCCAACAAGTGTTTAAAAAAATTAGAAACCCAAATGTGAACATAGTCTACTTAAGCTAAAGTTAACTCAATTACTTCTATCACTACACCATTTTTTACTTTAGACAACAACATAAAATTGTAGCTTAAACATTAGCCAATGGTTTGACCACTATTTTTCAACCGTAGGCGTATCTCAAAGGGACAATTTTTTTCCTATGACCATGTATGTTTTCAAAACCCACCAGTGCAAAAAAGCAAAACGAGTGCGGCTATTTTACATTTATAAGGGCGACTATATAACCGCATTTGATGAGCACACATTTGTAAAGAGATAAGAAGGCGACTATATAGTTGCATTCATAAATTTGATTTATAAATGCGGCTATTTACATAGCCGCATTTATAAATTGCATTTACAAGAGGCGTTTAGGGTTTCTTTTATTTTTCGCTATTGATTGGGTTTCCAATAAAAGTTATCAACTTTGATCTTTTCCGAAAAACATGGTCATTATTTTAGCATTTCTTTTGATCTCTTGGTGCATCCATATCATACCTATTCGTATTTCATCCCAATGGAAGTCCAATAAACACAAATAAAAATTTCCCAATGAAATGCAAATATATGACGGAGTAAGGCGGCAACAACAACGAGGAAGGCACAATAGAAAGCAAACAAAAACCTTCCCAAGCACGACCTTAACAATGACATAAAGAAGAGAGGAAGACAATGCAAAGAAGAGAGGAAGAAAAAAGGAAGCACAGTTAATGGAAGAAGCACATAAGAGAAACGAAGCGCGAGAGAAAGGAGAGTATCAAAACATAAGTGACGCATTTCTAAATTAGGGTTAAAAAGGTTTTAAGAAGGCGTCTATTTGTAAAGCCACATTCGTAAATCAAGAGTTTTGATTTACAAGGGCGGCTAATAGCCGCCCTCGTAAATCCAAACGCTTGATTTACAAGTGCACTTTAGTAATAGCCGCACTTGTAAATGAACTTAATTACAAAAATGCCACTGCGTTTTTTACGAAAGCGTTTGAGCGCAAAGCCGCATTGAATAAACCGCAATTGTTTATACATTTTGCACTAGTGACCGTTGGTTTAAACTAGTAGAATAGGTTACATTTTGTTGTCAACTGCTTTTTCTTTAAACAATGATTTTTTAGGTGTTGAATTTACATTTATGTTTAAAATGTTTAACTTTGACCACCGTGTTGGGATAATTGATGTTTATTCCTTCATACTACATTTATATTATCATTATTATTATTATTATTATTATTATATTATGATTATTATTATTATAGTATCGGTCTATAATAAAATCATTAGTATACAGAGGAGGTTCCTTTGGGAGTGGAGAAGTGAAAAAAGACCCATTTCTTGGGTTAGCTGGGAGACTAAGTGCAAATCTTGGGAGGAAGGTGGGTTGGGAATTAAAGACGTCAGAATGTTCAATAATGCTCTTTTGGCAAAGTGGAAATGACGGCTAGTAAGCAATGAACAAGGAAAATGGAAAGACATCTTGGAGTCGAAATATGGCTTGGATACAAATTGTAGACAAGTTCATATGAAATTCCAGTCTTGGTGGTGGAGAGATCTCTCCAAAATATGTGGTGAGGGAGAAGATGTAAGTTGGTTCCAAGAAACTTTACTTTGGAAACTTGGTTTTGAGGATAAAGTTAGATTTTGGGAGGACAATTGGCTTGGTGGCATCCATAACATCTGTTCGTTGTATCCTAGACTTTTTGCTCTATCTTTGGATCAGGGGAGGACAGTGGGAGAGGTAGGTGTTTGGGAGGATTCAATATGGAATTGGTGGTTAAGATGCAAGAGTGATATGAATGCAATAGCAAGAACACAAGATTCTTTGACATTCTTAGGAACAACTTGAGTTGGTCATGAATTGACACTTTAATTAGAATTGGATAAATGTTCTAATTCAAGAACTCACCAAGACTTTGCACCGAACCAAAGCTCACATGGAAGTCCATGTATTGTCAAATAGAAACAAACAACAAGAATTGAAGAATTAACAATTGAATTCAGCCAAAAAACAGAAACTACCGAACAGAATTTGAAGAACAAGTAAGCTGAAATGAAGAACATGAAAAGGAAACAAAGCTTGAGAATAGAAAACTTATGGAGATGGAAGGAGAGGTGAGTGTTCACGCCACTTAGAGTGTGGATACTCCAAGATTAGTGAGCTGCCGCCACTTGAGGTTCACCATAGACACCCAAGATAAGACTTGATGAAGGCACCAAAGCTCTTCCAATTTCTCTCTCAAATTGAGTAGAGTTTTCTTACTACAATTTCCAAATCTCATTTGTACAAGGGCAACACCTTTATTTATAGCCTATAAGGTGCTGAAATGCTAAGCTAATAAAATGCAAATGTGCCCCTAATGACATACAACTTTCGGCGCCAACTAGTGCATGTAGGAAGTGTGACTTTCCTTCCTAGTTTGGCACCTCCTAACTCATATCTACACTCCCCATAGCATCCCTTACTAAGTTCACACCCCCCTAAGCTTCTACTATTTCTAAACTACAACTAAGGATGCTTTTACAAAAGAGGTTTCTTATGTTTCCCTCTAAGCAGCTTCCTAAAGACTATTCTATATATTTTATACTTAAAGAGAGATATTCAAAATGAAGCCTATTATTTGAGAGTTTGTAGACTTCTTTATCTTTAGGCTTAATCTTCTCTTTGACTTCTTTTAATTTGTGAGAAGACTAGAAGGAAGAACTTCAAATGTGTAGGTGAAAATCCTCTTCCTTCATTAATAAAATCCTCTCCTATTGGATATCCATCAGGGGTTGTGCTTTGGATGGTGATACAAACCGACAGATAACTAAGAACACAACAAGAACTTCCCAAAAGGGCCAGTCATCTCAAGATACAAGGCCCGATCCCACCAAGCCTCGAGAAAGAATCAACAAAAGAAGAAGTTATAAACCCGAATATCAGAAGTTCTTCCTTTTGGTATTCTTAAAAAAATAGAATATGTTTGTAAATAATTTGGGATCACTTTAGGTGTCCAAATAACAAAGTTAGGCTAGAATAAGGTGTCTTTAGTATAATAGGGGGTGTAGGTAGCATTTTAGCTTGTTCCTAGCCCTTTGCGAAGGCTTTGACCTAGTTTCTAGAAGGACAAGTCTAGGATACGGGTTTGACTTAGTCAAACCCTAAGGCTGCCCATTTTTCCCTTTTTCCCATCCTACACTTTTAGCTTGTTCTCCAATGATCCTTCACCTATAAATAGGAGGCCTACCTAATGTATTTTTTAAGTTGAAATTAATAGAAGAAGAGTTACTCTGCACAATTGTGTGAGGTGTTAGTGAGGTTTAAATTCCTCTTAGCATTTAGGTCTTATCTTGTGAGTATTGAGAGATCTCAAGTGACGACTATCTTCACTTATCTTGGAGGCCAATCACACTCCAAGTGGTGTGTTCCACTTCTCAAATCCATCACATAAGCTTTCTCCTACCTTCATTTATTCTTCCATTGTCATTCCATTTTTTACTCTTTGTATCATGTTCTTGTTTGTTTTTCCTTGTTTTCATTCGACAATTCTATTTGGTTTCTTTTCCTTGTTCTTTAATTCCGCACCTTCTAACATCATTTTCACCTTATCAATGTCTTTTTCTTTTCCCTTTGAGAAATGCACTTTCACATCTACTTATCCACTTGGTTAAGTTAATGTCCAGTGGAAATTTTCCTAAGGTTTTCACTCATAAATGCCTAAAAATCACAACCCTAAAGTAAAGTGTCACCTAAATGAAAACTCATAAAATCAACTCAAATAAGATGATCTACTGGCTTTTAAACATGTCTTCCTGCACTGTCATATGTTTTTTTAGAAGTTCTTGAAATTTGTGCTTAATTTTTTGTTTTTAAGCAGGATTTCATGCCATGTCTTTCCTGGTTTATGGAGCTTTCTTCACTGGGTGTTGGTTTTTTTTTTTCTTGGCCTTTGGAGCTTCTATCTCTTAGCTGTAGCAGGCTTGCATCTCTCTTAGGATGCTTTCTGATGCTCGATGCTCCTTTTCCCTTTGAAATCTGCTTCTGGTTTTTTGGCTTGTCTTTGCTACTGTTTTTTTGTTTTGTTTTTTGGGATGTTAAACATATTTGTACCTTTTTACAATAGTTATCTTGTAGCAGTTCTTGCATCCCACCTTCTATGGTTTTTAGGGTGCTATCACATTGGATCTAGGCATGCCTTGGTTGTTAAAAATGAAGTTTTAGGATTCCAACAGCTTGTATTTTGATGCAGGAGGAATGTGACTTTCTGTTTTTGCTGGAAGACTTGGAAGATTCATTGTGATGCAAGGTTTGTTGCAGCGCTGGAGGGAAAGACATGAATTGGTCAATGTGTGTATTGCTGCTGTTGGTGCTTTAGTTTTAAAGAAGCCCTTGTTTTGAGTCATCTAGGATATGGTCTTTTTAGGCTAAGTACCCGTTTTAGGTGCATATTGATTATGGTCCTTGGTATGCCCCCTTTAGGAAGGGAAGTGGTGTCCGTTCTAGACCTAGATGTGTATTATTCTCTTTATGTAAACAGGTTGGGATACCCCTAAAGGATCCCTTTTTAATTAAATTAATTTTTTGTTGATAAAAAACATGATTATTGTTAATATTTTTTATTGATAATAATAATAATAATATTATTATTAATAGTTTGGATTTCGATTTTAAAAACATGGTTTGATTTCAATTTCAATTTGTAAACTAGTGAAATCTTGTGATTTAGATTAAAAAATGTGTTGGGGAATGGAAAACAAAATAAAACAAATCAAAATTGGACATTTGGAAATCCAAAAGCAAAATTATTTTTTCATTTATGCAATGGATTAATTAAATATGGTTTAAAGTATCCATAATTTACAAAATGTGGGCTAAAGTTAAAGGAACAATGTTTCAATAATTTGTTACCCATATGAAAGACAACTTTAATTAAATATAATTTAAAATATCCACAATTAAATGCCATATTTTTTATTATTTTAGACCACACTTTTTAATGTGATTTATTCTTTTTTTTAAAGGTCACATTACAAAATTGTGGCTTAAACATGCATGCCCTATAAAACGTGGTATATAGTGATTCATAAGTCACATTTGTAAAAATATTGCATTTTTCACTTTTAGGCTACAATTATTGTTTAGCCCACATATTCTAAAGACAATACTTAAAAAAATGTGGTATAAATAATCAACGATTTTATCAATGTGGTATTTAGTAGTCCTTAAATCACAGTTATAAAACTATTGTCTTTTCTTTGTTTAAACAACAATTATATATATTTGCGGCATAATTCAATGTTGCTGAAAGTAAAAAATGGTGTATTCCTTGAAACTAGGAAGATACACACAGTAGCTCCTAAAATTAAGGAAAAATTCATCATTATACCTTCAAGAAGTACATGTGGTGCATATAGAAGTTGTAAGACATGTGAAGTAGTTAATACCATTGTTACACTAATGAAAATAATGTGTTGGTTAATAACTTTTCATGTGACTTTCCTGACTTGTATAATTTGTCCAAAATGACTTTTGGATTGTAGAGTATTCTAATAGAGTCAAAGAATATTATTTTATCTAAGAGTTTTACAAAATTGAGATCTTCATTATTTGTTCTTTTATTATTTTTGACTTAATTACTCTTTTTGTTCCTATATTAAGGATCAAAAGTCAATCTAGTCCTAAGACTTTCAAAAAGTTTAATATGGTCCATTTTTTTTAAAAATGATTCAACGTGTTTCCTTTTGTTAGATTGTGGTCATTAAAACATATTTTTACCTTAGTGATTCTCTCAATGCACATCGAATTATATATGTTGTTACAACTGAATTATTTAAAAAAAAATTAAAACTCTCATTGAATTATTTTAAAAATGTTGGGACTACAATGATTTTTTTTTTAAAAAAATTAGGATATGTAATTTGATTTTTTTAAAAAAAGTTAGAACCACACTAAACTTTTTAAAATTTGAAGGTTAAAATTGAGTTTTAGTCCTTAATATAAGATTGTACAAATAGCACATACACATACTTTTATTTTTAAGTTAAATTTAATTGGATGTATTAATTACGTAATTTATATATCATTATCCAATCATAATTTAACACAATTTTTTGATATTATCATTCAATTACCATCCGTTATATAGTATTTCATAACAATTATTTAAAAACTATCTAAATAAATTTAATTAATTTTCATTTATTTTTCAATTTTTATCATCATAAATTAAAAATATAAATTTTTTAATAACGCACTTTGCAATTGATAAAGTCTATTGTCATATTTATTATATGAAACTCATCTGAATGTCATTAATATACAAGTCTGGTTCTCCTAGTTCTTAGTGAGACCAACATAAAGCTTAATCAATGAAAAATGTGTTAAAAAAATAGAATAAAATTTAATATAATTTAGAATAAAAAATATTGAACTCGTTCAATCAATTGGTGCCAAATGACTGGTTCCCAGTTAATATTAATCAAAACCGTTTATTAATTTGAGGATTTAATCAACGGTAAAACTCAGTGCTTATAGCATTTGATTGGATCTTCATGCCCTAATAACATTTATGTTGAGAGAGAGAGAGAGAGAGAGGAAGGGATAAAATCAGAGTTTCTCCTTCTTTTTCTTCTGTTTCTTTGATTTCTCTACTATTTTGTATTCCCTTCCCACTAGTAATTTTTAGTTTTATTCTGTTGAAATTTGTGATTATTGTTTTTCATCAGTGTTTTACATTGTTAAACACAATCACAGAAAGAAAGAGAGTCTGAGAATATGAGAGAAATAATAAGCATTCATATTGGACAAGCTGGAATTCAGGTTGGTAATTCATGCTGGGAGCTCTATTGCCTTGAACATGGCATTCAACCTGATGGAACAATGCCCAGGTCTTGTATTTTTATCATTTTTTTTTTCAATTTTCTATACATTAATTTCTCGTTTTTCTAGCAGTTTTGGAACAAACCATTTTAAAATTAATCTGAGTCTGTGATTCAATTTCTATGTCAGATCTCACGTTTGATTTACTAGTTGCAATGGTATTGGGGTGCCCTAGAAAATTGTTGATTCTGTATATGCTCTTATGATCAGAATCTTGCGATTCAAATACTCGTGCATTGTTGTATATGATCAACGTCGTGTGATGGGTTGCATGCATGGGTTTTGTTTTGGATCATCGTATTTTTATGCTTTAAATTAAGATGGTACTTCTCCTACTTATGCTTCTAATTCGAGTAAGAAATTTCTTGAGTTCTCTCATTTCATGATTAACCGAGAAGAAACAACAGAAAGGCAAGAAGTTAATAAATGTTAACGTAACATTGATGTACATTGCACATTACTTATTTTACTTTTAGAAAGTTTTTTTTATTCATAAAATTAAATATATATATATATATTTAAGAAATGTTTGAACCCATATATATTAAAAAAGGACATTTATGTTTTACATACCACCAAAAGCTCCTATCAACAAATATTCTTACCTCATCCACTAAACAATAAAAAACTATGTGGTTGCACTCCAAGTAAAAATGCATGCAGTCCATTCAAATAAATTAGAGTATATAGTATACCTCCAAATTTAGAAACTAAATAATTGGTAGTTAAAACTTTTGTTGCTAATTAGATATCAATTTAAAAACTAATTTAACAATAATAAAAAATAATAGAAACTAAAATGGTCTCTATTTTAGTTCCTATTGTAACTAGTGTGTCTATTTGCAACACCAATTCAGTAATAGCAAACCAATACAGAGCATAATGACAACATTTAATGTGGTATAACTGTTAAACCAATGCAATAATTCCATTTCATTCCTTCCAAGTAATTAGAGAATAACTCAAGCTACTACTGCATATGTAAACAAATATGTCTATTTCGACTACTACTCATACCACTAAATAAAACAACCTTGTTTCTTGGCAACATTGTTCTCTATCTAAAGTTGGGAAAAGATAAGGGGCTTTTAGTATTTATAAATATTTTGAATATAAGATTTCGAACACAAGTACCGATCATAATAAGAGAAATTTAAATAAGTTACATTGTTCTTCCAAAAACAAGCCTTAAATTGTACTATGTGAAAAAACTTCTCCATGTTTCCAAATTTGCCACAACATTGCTACCCACATAATGTAACATATGTGATGTGATTATCATTTTTTTTAATATCTGAATTCCAAATTGATTCAAGTGTTCCATTGCTTGGTTATCTGAGGTAAATTGTAGTAATTGTACCAATTTATTCAAGAATCTTATCAATAAAACAAGCAACTATTGATATATTAAGTATCTCACTTGTCTCCAAGTGTTTACTTGTGAGATGTTTATCTTCTACCTTTTGAACTAAGTGAGCAAGATAATGATTAGAACTAAGCGAACTATCCAAGAACTCTAACTAAATAAAAGAACTAAATTCTTAACAAGTCTTAAAAAACAATTCCTCTTATAGAAATCAAATTTCAAAAAGACCAACAATAAAACATAATCTACTACAAAAAAAATAAAGAAGAAAACTTTATTGAAAAAAACCTAAAAAATTTAATGGGAAATCATAAGGGAATCACCTAAAAGGCTTAATCGTCCATGAAGAAGATGAAAAAAAAATTATAGAAAGAAAATAAAACTAGGTTTAGAGTGTGTTTTGTTTTATCGTCTGCCTTTCTTCCTTCTGAAGTCTCTGTTTATAATCTCTTTTTCTTCATAGAATTCAAATACAATTTTTTTCTCAAATATAATATTTTAGTTATCTATTGTTTCCATATTTGTCACAGATTAAGTTGCATATATCTTCTTTCCAAATTTGTTGTAAATTTTCATTTTTGTTTTTCTTCTAGATATTTTGTTTCCAATCTTGTTCCAAATGCCCACATTTGATTTTTATTCAATTAAGCTATTCATGAGAGATATTGTAGAATATTTGAAGTATATAGCTTTGTTTCTTATGCATTTTGCAGAAGATCATTTTTTAAAATTGAGAAAATATTTTCGTAGAAGATGTGATCAAAACTAGAACTTGTTTCTTCAAAAAGTAATAAAATCATTAAACCAACATATTTTCTCATTAAGGTTTACTCTGGTATATAAGTTTTAGGAAAATCATTTAACAATATCACCTACAAGGATCGTCTAATATTTTTCATGTCACACTTTTCGATCTTTAGAATGACTTAAATCTTCATTTAAAATGTCACAATCAGGGCTTAGAATCTCTACAAATGATTACAAGATATGAGAACAAATATTCTTAAAATCCAAGTCTAAACAATGATTCCAATCAAGATCTAGTTTAGTCCAGTTATATGAATTCTAATTAAAACAATGATTTTACTCAATTGCAGTTTGAGAAAGTCAATATTAGATGCTCTAAGTGTGAATAGAAATATACTTATCAATCTTCATTTCCTAACCATATCCACATATATTCCTTTGATTTTATGAGTTGGGTATTTCAAATCTCACCTATAATTTTTTTTTTTTTTTCGATTTCCCATTAGAACAAGTTCTATGTCCAACTTAAAATTCATTCCCATGTATTTCCTATCCATCTCCCCATATCCTCTAAACATGTGTGTTTTGACCTGACAATATTGTATAATCTAGGGTATTCCTAGTCAAATGATTGTTAGCCATACCATCTATTGGTCTAGAATCTAATATCCTTACCATATCTCACTTTTCAAGTTATATGACGATCTCTCCATCACCATGAGTAATTTTTTTTTATTTATTTCCTTAATTAAGACCCATTAATTCACAATATTTGGATTCAAGCATATCTTTCCATAATCCATGTTTTTCTTTTCTTAATCTCCACTTCCATTTACCTAACAAAGTTGTATTAAATAATTTATGTTTTTTTATACCTATTCCTTTGAACTCCTTTGGTCTGCATATCGTTTCCCATTTTTATCCAAGCAATTTTCTTTTTTTTCACTCCCTCAACCCTATAAGAACTATCTTTGTATTTTTATGATCACGTTATTGGGTATCTTAGAAAATGATAGAAAAAAAATAATAGTAACGCATAAAGAATTGATCTTATGGGAATTTTTCTTTTTACAAATGATATATGCTTACCTTATCACACAATCCCAATATTGTGGTTCTCTTGGATTTGCCTTTATTGGGATGTCTAAATAGATAAAAGTTATGCTCATTGTTGTGCATTTTTGTGTAGTAGCATATCGACTCAATTAGGTTTTTCCATTCCTATTCCCTTTATCCTACTTTTAGAAAAGTTATTTTTTAATCCAAATGTTATTTCAAAGCATCTTCATAAGGTCTTCAAAGTTTGAATATTGTGTCTCCTCCTCATACATAATAATCATATCGTTTGCAAATTGCAGTAGTTTTATATGTACCTCTTTCTTTCCCACTTTAACTTCAATCATGTATTTGCACTTTACTGCTTGTCTTACCATACCTACAACTAAGAACAAGAAAGATGTTAGAGAATCTCTATGATGCAGACCTTTTTTTGGATTTCATTCTTTTGTAGGGCTATCATTGAAAAATACCGACACAAACATTCTCTAGTCCATTTTATCCATCTTTCACTAAATCTTGATCTTCGCATCATATAAAATAGAAACAATCATATTGTAGAGTCGTATGCTTTCTCATAATCCTCTTTCATTGTTAAACATATTTTCTTTTTTGCGTATGAATTCCTTCAGTACTTCATTTGCAACTACAACTATCTAGTAAGTTGATTGAGTTTTGTTTATGACATTTTGAAGTACCTTCTTTAATCTATTGGACAAGATTCTTGATATGATCTTGTAAATACCTCATATCACATGTATTGGTCTATATTCATTTATCTCTATAGGATTGTTACATTTAGGTATAAGGGTTATAAAATAGGCATTGATTCCTTTTGGCCATCTACCATCATTATAAAATTGTTCTACAACTTTCATTATATCTTCCTTTACTGTTTCTCAATATATCTTAATAAAATAAAAAATTAAAGTCATCTGATATTGGGTTTTTGTCACTCTCACAGTCCATATTGCTCTTCTAACTTAAAGGTCACTAAATTTCTCATTTAAGACTATATTTGGTAGCTAATTAAATATCAATTTAAAAATTGTTCATTAATAATAAAAATTAATTTAGATACCAATAATATTTTTAGTCTCTAAAATAGTATATAAATTTAGTTAATATAGCAACTAATTATTTTTTTCTTCTCTAAAATTGGTTTCTATTTAATGATTTTCTTGTAGTGATATAGATCTTCAAAACAATTTCCTTTGATATGCATACCTTTTATGCCATTGTTTATCCTATTCCAATTTATCAAAGAATGGAAATACATGAAATTAGGTAATTTTATGATAGACAATAGGTTATTAGATGGTTTGGGAACATGAAACACATTTTTTTTAAATGAATGAAAGGTTGAAGGTGGATGTTACCACAACCAGTAACGGAGGTATTGGAACCATTCACAATAATAATATGTTTGTTACTAGATAAAGCAGTGTAGGATGAAAATAAGAGGAATGAGGTGTCATATGGTCAGTAACACCAGAGTCTATAATCCAAATATTCTTAGTACTAGAAGCATTAAAGGATAAAAAGCTAGAACTCTTACCATTCATGGTCAAGGAACAAGAGCTATAAGTCTTACTAAAAGAGTTCATGAGAGCTTGTTAATGTTCCAACTCTTCTTTGTTGAGAGTTGGGACCTCCTCTACTACTTGAGGCAAAGGTGGAGTTGCCGCCCTTTCAGAGTCAAACAATGCTTGATTAGTGTGACGCTTAGCACTTTCAGGTGCACCTCCAAGACCTTCTCCTTTCCATGAAGTTTGAAGCACCTTTCCTTAGTATGACCTGTCTTCTTGCAATAGTTGCACTAACGATCATCAGGATTAGACTTTGTGGGAGGCTTTCCAAATGAAGGAGATGAACCTCTTATAGAGCCCTGCCAGTAGCCAGAGCTGAACTATAAACATAGTTTCCCCCATCCAACATTATTAACCTTCGCATTTCTTCCCCTTGTAAAATGTGAAAAACTTTTGAGAGAGAAGGGAGGTTTTCCTTACCCAAATTTTGAATCTGAATTGGATCAAATTCAGAGTTTAGTCCACAAAGAAATTTAAATATTCGTACCCTTTTAAGGAATTGTGCTAGCTAATGTGGTAGAGTCATTTGTGCATTTCATTTTCAAATTCTGGTATTGATCTAATTCGATCCATAAACCATTCAACATACCATAACAATTTGTTACTAATAGGGATGGCAAAGCGGGTCGACCCGTCCTGCATAAGGGCTAGCCTGCGGGTTTGCGGGATGGCCTGCATTTGTTTTTTTTTTTAGAAATTCAATGATTTTTTTTTTTTTTTACCTTTTGTTCTTGAAAAATTGTCAAATTGAACCTATATTTGCTACTATCAAACATCATATTTTTTTCTTCCATTTTAAACATAGTCAAACATCAATAATTCAATTAAGATAAAAATCTAATATCAATATACTTCCATTTCAAAAACATTAAACATAAACACCACTACAATAAACATAGTTAATTAAAAAACATTAATATTCTTCCATTTCAATAACATTGGATGCAACCTTAGAAGAACTTTCATCCAATTTTTATAATCTACCCCGTCATCTGCATACATTAAAACAATGACAATGAATTAATTACTTTTTCATAAAATTAATACAATAAAAATAAGTGTGCAGCA
Organism: Phaseolus vulgaris; assembly: GCF_000499845.2. Lineage (NCBI taxonomy): Eukaryota > Viridiplantae > Streptophyta > Magnoliopsida > Fabales > Fabaceae > Phaseolus > Phaseolus vulgaris. Next base: position 19,314,684 of record NC_023756.2, read on the forward strand.
TTGGAATGAATGAATATGAATGGAAAAGGAAAACCTATTTATTTTCAATCTAACTTGTCACTCTAAGTCAACACACAATTTTTTACGTGTAGCGGGTTATGCGGGGCGGGCTAAAGCGGGTCAGCGAGTTGAAAAACTGAGCCCGTCCCGCGTTTTTTACTAGCGGGTCGGACCGCAGGCCAGCCCCGCTTTGCCATCCCTAGTTACTAAAAGGCTCATTTGGTTGGTATTGAAGATCTTGTTTTCTATCTCGTAACATATTGTAGTATGCTTTTTCGTAAAGTACGTCTAACTAAGGTTTTCCCAAATCTCCTTAGTGGTGGAGAAGAACATACAATTCCAGCTTATCTCTGCTATCATAGAATGTCATAACCAACAAAGTAGTCAAAATCGAGATCTTACTTAAAATTAGAAAGATGAACATGAATCATAAATCGAAATATCGTAACATAGATCGTAAGATCCTACAAATTTTATGAAAACTTATATACACATAAAATCATTATATCTCATTCAAAATTCATAATTAAACCTCATAATCTATAAAAGAGTACATAATTAGGTGCAAACACCACACCCTATGATAAAAGTAAAAGTAAGTCTTTACTAGTTACGAAACATTGAGAAAATAATAATCTATCTTTGAAGTTAAATTCATATTCAACTTCATCATTTCCATCTCCTTCATCATTCAAATCATTCATGTCTAAGTCATGACTATGTAAAGATTCCCCCTTCTCTACTTCAATTGGAACCAAGTTTTCATCCAAATCAAATGTTTCATTATGCTCATGATCATCTTCCATAATCCACTCTTCATCGATGAACAATCATCAATATTAATTTGAGTTGGTTTTCTTGTTTGCTTATTCTTAGCTAATCTTGAATTAGAGATAACAAAATTCATTATGCTTTACTTTAGCCTATTTCTTCTCTTTGTGTGAACCTAAAAAAATGCAAAGACAAATATGAAAAAAAATTAGTCGATTAGTAGACTACTAATTTTATTCTAGAGATATATTTTAACATTAACTTGTCATCTCAAAGGAACACCAATTACGCTCATATCTAGAAGAGCTACATGTCAAGCTAAATACATGAATGAATTTTTTTTTGGAGTTTTGGATACTCATCATCATAAGACTCCACCAATATGCTGGAGTATTTAAATTTATTGACCTAGTAGTCAAGGGACAACAAAAAAATTTCCTCATTTTTTGAAATCATAAATTTGAAGATCAATGAGCGTTTGTTAATCCTCATCCTTCACCCCCTAGTTATGCATTCCATTAGACCTCGTTTCACTTCCAAATCTACTTTAAATCTAAGACAATAATGCATTTAAGGGTTAAGAAAATAGTCTGCAACATGCAAAGGCCTATGGAGTTGCTTGTCCCACCTTTTACCAATGATGTTCCATAAAGGCCAATAGCTAACCAAAATATATTACATTGAGTTAGTTTTTGTTTTGAATTTCAAAATTACTATCTCAACAAAAAAATACATAAATAGTTAGCCAACTAAAATAAAATACCTTTTTTTTACTCCATTGAAAGCCTTTTGTATCTTCTCTTTAGCTTGGTCCATTTCTTCATAAATGAAGCCCATGGCTGGCTTTTGATCCAAATCAACCAATCAAAGCACTTCAATGAGAGGCAATGAACCCTTCAAACACGTTATGATATTCTTCCAATTTTCTTTTTTCTAAAACCACATCTTCAAATATTTTTCCATCATTTGTTTTAGCAAACCTACTAGACTTCCATTCATCACTACTAAACATTCTAATTAAAAATCCATTATTCTCATGAAGGCACCCTAATATCAAGTAAGATGTAGCAAAGTGAGTAATATCTGGTCTTACCAAATCTCTTCCCTTTGTGAATTGTGGAAGTAGAGATATTAGAGAAGACCTTGAATAGATAAAGGTAGTAATAATTTTAATTTTTGGAATGGTCTCCTCATGGATTGAGATTTTCTTCTCATAATCCTCCAACATTAAGTCAACACAATGTGCAACACAAGATGTCCAAAATAACTTTTTTCTCTTTGTCATCAACATTTGACCAGTAGCTTTGTAGTTTGTTGCATTATTAGTCACAACTTGAATGACATTGTTTTCCCCCACCTATTTAACAATGTTATCCATCATCTCAAAAACTTTCTCAACTGTTTTAGATATAGCAGATGCTTCTATGGATTTTAGAAATATAGTTCCCTTCGGGATGTTCACCAAGAAGTTTATTATTGTCCTTCTTTTCTTATTAGTCCAACCATCAGTCAAAATCGTACATCCCGTTTTCTTCCATTCATCCTTATGTGCTTGTAGAGAAAGTGATGCATTTGTAACTTCCTCCTTTAAATATTTGACTATAATCTCATGATAGGATGGAGGTTTAAATCCAAGACCATGTCTTGAAACCAAATCAAACATAGCAGTGAATTCTTCACTCTTTGCCACATTGAAAGGTATAACATTGTTATAAAAGAACCTGACAATTGCTTGACATGCCTCCTCTCTCAAATCTTTCTTAAACATGTTGATGGTAGCTTGTCTATTCTTAAAAATATTTTTGTCACTAGGGTTGTTTCTCGATTGAGTCTACTCCTCACTAGTTTTTCTTTTCTCACCAACTTTTGCCATTTGCTCATCATCCATACTAAGACTTGATTTCTTATTTAAATTTTGTTGCAAACCAACAACAATTGGGCCCATTGCAGGTATTTGCGTCCATTAAGACAATAATTTCCTTGAAACACCTTCAAATCATTCGGGGCTAAGAAGAGGGGTTCTTTTTCCATCCAACATCAGTAAGAACTGGCAGCAATGAGACAAAACCCATTGGGCTTTGCAAATCGAAAAAATATGGTGGTGGTCCTATTCACAAAAACTCGCCAAATTGTTTTTTCCCGCGACGATAGTCAATGGTCAATGATGGCGATCGACTGTCAACAGCGACAATCAACAATCAACGATACAAGGTGGTCAATGAAAACAAAGGTTGCAACAATGAAGGTTGTACAGAGAAAATGCATAAGCATAATCTTCGAGGATCGGAAGTTCTGATACCATGTTGATAGAAGAAGATTGAATCCATTTCTAAATATGTTTACAAATGTGATTAGAGTCTAAATTTATAGACTATTTACAATCTAATTAAGGAAAGAAATAATAAATAATTAAAGTAAGAAATAATAGGTAATTAAAGTTATAAAAATCAAATCAAATCGTAAAAAGATTTCAAAATCTTTCCTTAATAAATAGAAAATGAGATTTGTACTATTATGCAATAAAAATGATTGATTTTTTTTTCTTATTTTTATGTAATTTGACTTAGAATCTAAAGAATGAAACAACTTGGAGCTCAAATATGTAATATATTGGTTTTACAACTTTTACGCTTTTATTTTCTCATTGGCTAGATGTCAGAACTTAGATTTTAACAAATCTAATCTAATTGTTTCTCCCTTTACTTTTTGTCACAACTAATGATACTGATTCATATACATCTGTTTTCAGTGATGGTTCAGTTGAAACACATGATGCTTTCAACACCTTCTTCAGTGAAATTGGGACTGGCCAATATGTACCTAGGGCATTGTTTGTTGATCTGGAGCCTACTGTAATTGATGAAGTAAGATGTGGTCCTTACAAACAACTCTTCCATCCTGAACAATTAATGTCTGGCAAGGAAGATGCTGCTAATAACTTTGCAAGGGGACATTACACCGGTCAGTCACTTCCATATTTGGTCAAAAGAATTGGGTATAATTCTATCTGGCAGTATCACTAATTTGGTGTCTATGCTGCAGTTGGAAAAGAAATTGAAGAGTTGTGCCTTGACCGTATCAGAAAATTAGCTGACAATTGCACTGGCTTGCAAGGATTCTTGGTTTTCAATGCTGTTGGTGGTGGCACTGGTTCTGGCTTGGGATCATTGCTTTTGGAACGTTTGTCTGTAGATTATGGAAAGAAGTCAAAACTTGGCTTCATCATTTATCCTTCTCCTCAGGTGTAGTGAAATAAACTGTTGTTGACTTTACAACATATCATGTGGCCTTCTATTACAACCTTCCTGAAAATAAAAATCTAATGGAGCATATTAATCCTCCTTCTTTATCTGGGATTGACTGAGATAATAGGAGGAGTAAATGATGCAAATTGCAAATGCATCTCAATAATAAATGATTTTGCTGCATACTCCAATATATGTTGTAAAATTACATGAGATGTTTTCACATATGTTGCTTTGGACACTTGAGGATATCATTGGGTTCCTTAATTCATGCTTTGTGGAGTTTTTTTTTCTTAATAATTATTCACATTTGTGTATTACTTTACCAAATAGTCCAAGTAGAATGCCTTTATTGTAGTGGCATGGTGTTAACTTGCTATTAACATGCAGGTATCTACTGCAGTTGTTGAACCTTACAATACTGTTCTTTCCAATCACTCTCTTATTGAGCACAGTGATGTAGTTGTTCTCTTGGACAATGAAGCAATATATGACATATGCAGAAGATCACTAGACATAGAAAGACCAACTTACACCAACTTGAACCGCTTGATATCTCAAATAATATCTTCCTTGACCACTTCCTTGAGATTTGATGGTGCAATCAATGTGGACATTTCAGAGTTCCAGACCAACCTTGTGCCTTATCCACGCATCCATTTCATGCTCTCATCTTATGCCCCAGTTATATCTTCTGCCAAGGCCTTCCATGAGCAGCTATCAGTGCCTGAGATCACCAGAGCTGTGTTTGAGCCATCAAGCATGATGGTCAAGTGTGATCCCAGACATGGAAAGTACATGGCCTGTTGCCTCATGTATCGTGGGGATATTGTGCCAAAAGATGTTAACCTTGCTGTCTCAAATATCAAGACAAAGAGACAAGTTCAATTTGTTGACTGGTAAGTACACTTCCTTAAAAGAACATCATACTAGTGTATCTTTGTCTGTTATGTTCTTTTTGTTGTGGTCATAACTATCTAATTATGATCATTAATGTGGACTTTCCATAGTATGTTTTTCTAGTTCCTTCCATATTTGAGTCTTTTCTTTGATTTTGTATAGATTAAGATGCAAAATAATTATCAGTATCAAAACTACACTTGAATAATAAACAAATTTTAAATTATTTGAACAATCATTTAATTTCAGAATGTTGTAATTTGCTCTTAAATTTAAAGCTATGTTTGACAACTTCATATATTTGTGTTTAAATTAAGTTAATAACTTGGCAATCATGTTCTTAGATTTTGAAATTTGAAACAAAAACGTAGTAGTTACCCCCTGTAAAAGTAGCCTTTCACAGACTTTTTATTATTTTTAATCTTCATTAAACATAAAAAGTTGCTTTGTAAAAAGAAACTAAAAAGAGTCTGGCCTAAGTGTTACCTACTTCTATTTCTCTTTCACAAAATCTGAATGAATGGTTTTGATGACCAATTTCAGGTGCCCTACTGGTTTCAAGTGTGGTATAAACTACCAGGCTCCAACAGTGGTACCAGAAGGTGACCTTGCAGAGGTGAAGAGAGCAGTTTGTATGATTAGCAACAACACAGCTGTGGTTGAGGTTTTCTCTCGCATTGACCACAAATTTGACCTCATGTTTGCCAAAAGGGCCTTTGTGCACTGGTATGTGAGTGAAGGCATGGAAGAAGGTGAGTTCTCAGAAGCAAGGGAGGATCTTGCTGCCCTTGAAAAGGACTATGAGGAAGTTGGGGATGAAGGTGTGGATGAAGAAGTTGAAGGTTACTGAAAAACTAATCCAAGCCTCCTTCACTAGCTACCTGCATCTTACTATGTTTTATGTCTGGTCATATGCAGTATTGTCCTTGTTAATTGTTTTATGCTTCTTTTTGTTGTATGGTGTCTGCAATCTTATCATTGTTTCAAATATATAAAGTGTTTGAGACTTGAGAGAATTGTTTAATTCATGTACAATGGCAGTGTAATTATCATGGCATTTGGAATCACATGCTTATATCTGTGCAAAATCAATTCTTGCAAAAAAGTCATTCTAAAGTGGGAGAATGGTAAAAAGTAATTTCAATCCTTGACCACAAATGCAATGACTAATGCTTTGTTATTCACAGTAATATTTTTTTTCATCAATTACAGAAAAATACTTGATTTAATCTCTAACATAGATAAATTTAACTTAGCATGATACAATGTATGTTTTAGTTATTGAACATGTGTGGTAAAAAAAATTCCTTGATTTCTTGACTACCTTTACACATGTTTTGGAAGGTTTCCATATGACATTTATCATAATGAAATACTCAATAATAATATAAAAAATTACTACAATGATATGATATAAATACTAAAAAAAATCATTAAATAATGTTAAAAATAAAAAATAATTAGTTACTATAAAAATTATTAGTACATAGACTAGTCTCTATGATTAATAAAATTTTTAAATTGATATCTAATTAGATATCAATGTTATAAATTTAGAAACCTTGATAAGATATCAATTTATAAACTATTTTATAAATTTTATTAATAATAAAAACTACTCTAAATACTAATGATTCTTTTAGTTTATAAAATAATATATAATAATATCTAATTTAGTCGATTAATTATTTTTTTTTTACCATTGATTTTTATTTAATGATTTGCTTGTAATGATAGTTCTCTCGTTTCATTTTTTTCTTATAGTCATATTTTAAATTTGTCAAAATTAATTAATAATATGTTCCATAAATATTGTCCGTGTTAATATATATTCTTATGTTATAATAATCTCTCATAGATCTTTTCTTCCCATTTTTAGTATTGTATCTATACAAAATGTCACACTTCTTCATTATTATTAGATTTATTCCGCTTTGATTCATTGTCAAGTAAAAGACACTTGACTAACTCCACTGCCCATAATTTATGAATGTATCTATCTATTTATCAACACATGAGGAGAGTATATATATAAAGTAAAAAACAATGTACATAAGAAAAGAAATATTAATCTATAAATGCTTTTCACTATTTATCATTAAATATTAACTTCATTAGGCTTTGAATTCGTGATAAATTTAAATATTTTGAATTGAATCTCTATAAAAATAATATTCTATTAAATACCACTACAAGAAAATCACTAAATAAAAATTAATTTTAGAGAAAAAATAATTAGTTGCTATAATGATTAAATTAGAAACAATTTCAGAGACTAAAACAATTGTTGGTTTCTAAATTAGTTTCTATAATTGTTAAATAATTTTTAAATTGGTATGTAATTAGTTATCAAAGTTTTTGCTACTAAATTTAAAATTTAAATAATAATTTAGTAACAAAAACTTTGATAACTAATTAGATACCAATTTAAAAATTATTTAACAATAATAAAAACTAATATAGAAACCAAAAATATTTTTAGTCTCTAAAATGGTTTTTAATTTAGTCATTATAACAACTAATTATTTTTTGTTTTAAAATTAGTTTCTATTTAGTGATTTTAGTGTATTAAAACTTTTGTATATTTTTGAATGGGTATATGTCGTTTAATTTTGTCGTGAATTGATGAGGCAACATGATTTATTATTTTGCATCATCATTTCATAACATCACATGAAAAATAAAAAATAAAACTTTTGTGATATTCTATTTGAGATTATAAAATCAAACGGTAATCTCAACAGGCGACTGAGATTTAACTAAAAGAATGTTAAGATGTTAAATACTTAAAAGAATGAAAATTTGTAATAGAGATTCAATTCAAAATATTTAAATTTTTTAAATTTATCAGAGACTTAAAACTTATTAAATTATTATTTTATTTTCTATAGGATGACACGTAATCAATAACGATACAAATATAAAGTAAGAATCATGTTAACTCAGTTGATACTAAAATCAAACTCAATTAAAAATTATAATTTTTTTAGATAATCAATAAAACAAAATAATTATTTTAATAAAAACTCAATTAAAAATACTCAAATTTATAATGAACTTAAAACTTAATTAAGCTTTATATATTTTACCATTTCCTTAAAAAAACACTCGACAAACAAAAAAAATGTACAAACAAATATATGTTATTAAAATTTTGTCCCTTTTAAAGTTAAATTATGTGCTAACCTACTTAAAAATGATGCTATCATATTAAACCTTTATCAAAACTTTTTTTTCTCATCTATTTTTTTCTCTTTCTCCCCTATTTTCATGTATTTTCAATAATTCAACTTTTTTAAAAACAAAAAGGTAATTTTTTTAAATAAGGGTCTAACCAGAATCTAATTGAAAGATAAATAATTAAATTGATTATATAAAATTCTATTTCAATTAAAAATAATTTTGTAAAGAATAGAGATGATAAAGAAAATCATTAAATAGAAGTCAATCTTAGATACAAAAATAATTAATTAATATATTGACTAGATTAGATACTAAAAAAATTATTGGTATATAAATTAATTTTTATTATTGATAAATAATTTTTAAATTGGTATTTAATTAGCTACCAACTTTAGAATCTAAATAATGGGTTGTTAAAACCTTAATAGCTAATTAGATACCAATTTTAAAACTATTTATTAATAATAGAAACTAATTTTTTTTAATAAAAGCTTTCATGTTAGGCATCACTATGCAACTTGACATTTCAACTAGGCTGACTGTAACCGCGTGGTTTTAAAAAAAAAGCTACAGACCCCCCTCCCCCCCGCTTCCATTTTCTTCTTTCTCTCTCTCTCTCTCTCTCTCTCTCCATATTCTCTTTTCTCCCTCTCTCTTAATTTTCTCTCCCAATCTTCATCTATTTTATAATTTGACCATACCACGCTGTAGCTGAGGAGTTAAGGAACATTTCTACCTGATCATATTTTCAAATAGAGTAAGTTCATTTTTACTCTAAATATCCTTTATTCTCCATTTTTCCTTAGGATTTAGTCATCAATATTGGTGGGGTCAGTTGAGAAGTTTAACCCTTTCAACTTATTCTACTATATACTGAATGTTTGTTCTGTTTGGATAATTTGCATTAGGCCCGTAAATCTTGAAGTTTATCCAGACTATGGGGAATAAAATTCTAAAACTTGCTTGGAAAGCAAGCAATTGAGGCAAGGGAAGCTAAATTTAATTTTTAATAGCATCCTAGAATAGAAGATCTAAATCTGGAAGGGACGTGGTCCCAATATTCAATTTCTCATGTAGGGATGTTGTGTGTTTATATATTGTGTTGTTTGTTTATATATTATTTAAATTTGTAAAAATATTAGATTTTGATGGTTTAATATTTAAGTGTTGTTTTTTATGTTAATTACACTTTTGAATGTTGTGGATCATGTTTGGAATGATATTGTATGATGAAATGGTGTGGAATTGAATTCATACATTTAGGATAATGTATGGATCGATGTTTGTTGTGTATTAAGTATTGATGCCTATGTGGTAACAGAGATCTCCGAGCTTCACTGATGATCTAAGTCACATAGACTAAGATATCAGGTGGTGAGAAGCTGATGGGGGAGTTCATGCACACCGTGACATATGAGATGCACGACTTGGGTTATATTGAACTTACCCTGATCCTTTCTGTTGGATTCGCTGGTAATCTTTGGATCAGGTGTTAGTCTCTAGTAGGACTTACTTAATATGGGTCTTCCGGAAGACGTTGTTTGTTGAATATTCTGAATGTGTAAATCCATGTGAGATCTATGTGATTGTTTTATTGTTGAGATTTGAAGAAGATTGAATAATTTGAGAAATTGATCATGTAACTTGGTTTTCTCTTTTGATTTAATTGTGTATATTATAAAATTCTATTTTCACTAGCTTACCCTTGCTTTTCTTGCTGTGTTTGAACTGCGATGACTGTACTATGTACACGAGCAGATGACCATACAGGTGCAGGAGAGCCTTAGAGGTTTCAGAGTTTTATTTTGAGTTATGGATATGTAAATATTTGTATTTCTATAAATCCTAATCATGTATTAGGAAGGTTTTGAAAAACTCCAAGTTTTTATAGAAACTTGTAGAACTTTTATTGTAATAATTATATGTAAATTATGGGGTGTTACATTTAATGGTATCAGAGCGTTTCATCCTTAGGATAACCTGAGGGTAGTGGGTTTATTGTGTTTCTCCTGCGTGTAGATTTTTGTTTAAGTTTAACTTTAAGACTTAGTTAAAAATTTCTAATTGATGTTTAACAAAGTTGTTTTCTTGAAAATTTGTTTGTGCTTGAGTCAAATTAGTTGTTATGAATAAATATGAAAGTATTAAGAATGAAAAGAATCTTGATAGAGTGGTGAGGGTGAACACTCATGACTAGATCAAGATTATTTTCTATCTTAATTCTAAGTTGCTAGAGTACATTTTAGAGATAAGTTTTTTTTTTTAACCTATTTTAGACTACCTACTCCTCCTCCACCAGTAGATATGCCCAACTTAGCTCGGGCAATAGAGATGATGGCAACAACCTTGCAACAACAAAGTGCTACTATGGCACAACAACATCAGGCCGCCATTCATCAATTAGAAACAGCTAGATTAGCAGCAGAAGCATCTCAACTTAATCAACAACCCCATACCTTTAGTCTGGAGGATTTTCTGAGACATAATCCACCCAGATTTAATGGCAAGGTAAATCCAGATGGAGCAGACCAGTGGGTGAAAGACATAGAAAGAATCTTTGAAGCTACTCAATGCCCTGAAGAGAGAAAGTTATCTTATGCCATCTATATGCTTATTGAAGAAGCTGAGTTTTGGTGGATAGGCATGAAGCAAATGATGGAAGACAAAGGTGAAGATGCTACTTGGGAGAACTTCAAAGTAAGATTCCTGGAGGAGTATTTTTCTGATAGTGTCAGGTATGCAAAAGAAATTGAATTCAAGCTGGAACAAGGAAATCTTTCAATCACTGAGTATGCAACTAGGTTCAAACACCTAGCTAGATTCTACATCCAGACCATGACTGAGGCTTGGAGATGTAGAAAATTTGAGTTTGGGTTGAAGCAAGAACTTAAAGAAGTGGTGATTCCTATGTCCATTAGAGATTTCCCTACTCTAGTGGAGAAAGCAAAAGTAGTGGAGAGTTTGAAAAATAGTAGCAAACTTGCTAAGCCTCAAGTGGGAGGACCTTCTAAAAGCATGCCTAAATATGAAGATAGAAAGAAACCTTATTTCAGACCTCAATCTTATAGCAGCAGAAGATCCAGTTCTCAATCACCACCTAGTTTCAAATGTTTTAGATGCGGTGGGCCACATGTTGTTAGATTTTGCCCTCATTCAGTGTCAAGTGTGACATGTGATAGATGTCACAAGTATGGTCATGCAACAAAAGATTGTCATGTCCAATTGGGAGCTCCAAATTCTGGCGGAGATACAAAATCAACATGATTTGTATACCTCTGAAAGATTTGGAGGTTATATTGGGAATGGATTGGTTGTCTGCTAATCATATCCTTATAGATTGTGGTCGAAAGAAGTTAATTTTCCCTGGATTAGAAGGAATGCAGGTTATCTCAACTAATCAGTTTGAGAGAGAGATACAAGAAGGTGAAAAATGTTTTATGCTCTTGGCTTGTTCTGTAGTTACTGATAAAGTACAAAAAGATATGTTTGTATTTCCTGATTAGATTCCTGGACTTCCACCTAAAAGAGAGATAGAGTTTGCAATAGACTTGATTCTTGAAGCAGGCCCTGTGTCAATTTCTCCATATCGAATGGCACCAACAGAGTTAGCTGAATTGAAGAAACAACTAGAAGACTTATTGGAGAATCAATTCATTCGACCTAGTGTTTCTCCATGGGGAGCTCCAGTGCTATTAGTGAAGAAGAAGGATGGTTCGTCACGTCTATGCATAGATTATAGACAATTAAACAAGTTAACAATAAAGAATAAATATCCTCTTCCTAGAATTAATGACCTGATATGATATGATTCCAATAGCAAGATATAGATGATTCTTTGACATTTTATGGAATCAACTTGAGTTGGAGAATGAAGAGGCACTTTTATAGAAATGGATCAATGTTCTATGTTTCAAGAACTCACCAAAACTTGCGCCAAACACCAAAGCTCACATGGAAGTTCCATTTCTTGTCAATTGAACCGATTAAAAGATGGAAGAATGCAATTGAACCGATTAAAATGCTTGACAATTGAAATGCACCGAACAAAGTAAGCTAGAATGAAGATGAACCGTTTAAACTCAGTAAGAAAGAAGATGAACCGAACAAAATGTGGAATAAAAGGCAAAGCACCGAATAGAATTGCAAGAAAAGGCCTAAGACATGTTTTATGAATTCAATTGGACATGGAAATGGAAGAAATAGATGGAGAAGAAAGCAGACTTATGTGGTTGTAGTTCTTGGTTGATGAACACGCCACTTGAAGTGTTAAAGCTCTAAGATAAGTGTGAATTGCCGCCACTTAAGGGAACCAAGGCTCTCAAGATGAGACTAGGAAGAGGAGAAGGCAAGTTCTCACTACACTCAATCACCAATTTGGGAGAGTTTTGTTACTTCAAATATCAAATCTGAATTTAGAAGGACCTAAGCCCTCCTTTTATAGGAGCAAGGGACGATCATGATGCTACAAATCTTGTAGCACAAGCTACCCAAAAGTCCCCTAAGCTAACGCCTATAATGAATCATGAAGAGTCACTTTCTAGAAAATTCTAAACTAATGCCTAAAGATGCTTTACAAAAAGAGGTTTCTTTAGGTTTCCCTCTTAGCACCTACCTAAACACTATTCTATATTATTTACAAATTTATACAAAAGAAACTATAAAGAGAGACATTAATTAAAGCCTATTCTCGAAAGCTTGTAGACTTCTTTGGCTTTAGGCTTGATCCTCTCTTTATTTTATGTTCTTCTTTAAATTTTGAGAAGACTAGAAGGAAGAACTTCAAATGTGTGGGTGAATAACCTCTTCCTTCATTAATAAAAGCCTCTCCTATGTGATCTCCATCATACTCCTCGAGTTGGAGAGAATTCGACCACGAATTCTGAATCCCTGCATATAACAAAGTCAGTTTATTTTTACAATTAAAAGTGGAAGAAAAAGGCAAACATGACTTAGCATTAGTAAACAGTGGGAGTTCAGAAAAGGAGGTTCTATAAACAAACCAAGTTGGAAAAATTTGTTTGGGAATGATGATATGTTTTGGAAAAAGACCTCTTAAATGGTGAAACCCATTAGGAGGTATGAAAAAATCATCCCTAACACTTTTTAACCAATTTGGTGTTGAAATAGGAACCTTGGGTAATGAAAAAGATAAAGAAGAAGAAGACCTTTGAGGTTCCATGTGAGGCATAGCACGAGTCAACATAATGGATTTAGTGGATAAAGTGGTGTGACTCGGTTTAGTACTTACTTCTTTTTCTTTCTCATTTTCTCTTCTAGTTTTCATTTTTATTTGGTCCTCATGAACCTCTTTGGGAGAGAGATCCTCATGAACCTCTTTGGGAGAGAGAGGTTTTAAGATAACCTTGCGCCCTTGGAAGGAAAAATACATTGTATTGGATAGGCCATCATGTAAAACATGTCTATCAAATTGCCAAGGCCTTCCTAAAAGAAGATGAGTTGCTTCCATGGGTACAACATCACATAAAACCTTATCTTTATACTTTCTTATTGCAAAGTTAATGAGGACTTGTTTGTTCACCATTATTTCACCTTCGTTACTTAACCATTGCAACTTATAAGGCTTGGTATGAGAGATAGTGGGTAAGGCTAACTTCTCCACAACTCTTGTACTAGCCACATTAGTGCAACTACCCCCATCAATAATCAAGGAACATAACTTGTTGTTGATAAGACAACGGGTGTGAAAAATATTTTCCCTTTGAGTATCATTCAAAGATTTTGGAATTGTGCCCAACATACGCCTTATCATCAATAAGTCACCTTCACAAGGACTTTCGCTCTCAATCTCTCTTGATGGCTTAGAAGGTGAAGAATGCCTAGATGAATTGGAATCATGCTCACTAACTACTACCCCATTATGCACAAACATATTCCTTTTAGAAGGGCAATTAGAAGCTATGTGACCATATCCCAAACATTTAAAACATTTTTTACTAGACGATTTGATGGGTGATATATGAGTAGAAGTAGAAGGCTTAGACTCTTTAGGTGTGAAAGAAGAATCCTTAGAAGGAAGGTTTGAAAAAGACTTTTTATTTTTCCAAGAGTTGTTGTAGTAACCATCATTGGGAGAGTTTTTAAAAGCATTTCTTTTAGCAATTTGAGCTTCAACCTTCATTGCAAGGTGAACCAAAGATCCCAAAGATGAATACTCTTGAAGTTCAACAACATCTTGAATATCCCTTCTTAGGCCACTTACAAACCTAGCTATCAAAGCTTCCTCACTTTCTTTCAAATTAACTTTAAGTAATAGCGTTTCTAACTCCTTAAAATAGGCATCCACACTTAGCGTGCCTTGTTGAAACCTTTGGAGCTTCAACATGAGGTCTTTCCTAAAGTGTGGTGGCACAAATCTAAAGCGCATACACTCAACCAAATCGTTCCAAGAGACCACGGGAGGTCTCTTGTTATAACAAATGTCCGTTACATAGCTATGCCACCATTTCATGGCATAATCAACAAATTCTAGGACGCCTAATGTCACCTTTTCGTCCTCCTCAACCTCATAGGTGTTAAAAATTTGTTCACATTTAGCCTCCCAATCTAAATACACATTTGGATCACTATCCCCATTAAAGCTAGGGATTTTCATAAAAGAAACTTGTGGCTTGGTCTCTTGTTCATGTCTTTGTGCACGGTGGTGGCTTCTCCCATGGGAATGATGACCATGCCTTCTTCTTCTAGTATCGTCTCCATTGCCGTGAGCATTTCAAGAGCTTTTTGAAGAATGCCTAGGAGAAGGTTGTCTCTCATGCAAATAATGGACAACTCCTTCTTGCTTCAATTCAATCTTGGCCAAACGTGCTTCTAATCTTTGCAATTCGTCATCCTTTTGAGCAAGAGCCTTCCTTACTTCTTTCAATTCATTAAGAACATAAACTCTATGAGTAGAGCGTGGCTTTGAAGATTCAGCACTTGAATAGGTATCCATTAGAAAAGAAAACAACAAACACAAGAACAAACAATGTTAAGAAAACAAAGTTAGTAATCAATTAGAACAAAATGCCGAAGGGAAGTGTCACTTAAAGCACTCCAAAGAAAGAATACTCCCCTTTACCAATCTGATCTTGAGGCCTTTAGTAACCTCAAATGAAAGATGTCAAAGCAATAACACACAATCTCAAAGCTAATCACAACAAAACCAAAGAATCAATGAAGGACAAACAAGAAAAGGTATAAACAATAAAAGGCTATATCAAAAGGAATACAAGATGTATGACAAACTCAAAGATTAGTGAATAAAAGACAAGCAAGAAAATAAGGTACTCAATAAAAAAGAAGGCAAACAAAAGAGACCTAATGAAAAGCACTAGAGTAGATGAAGAAAACAAAAACAGAACTACTGGAAAATATTTTTGTGCAAACTGTGTGTGATGTTTACAGATTTATCTGGAATGATATAAAGCGAACTGGATTATGAAATTGTAACCACAGAAAGTTCAAGATCTTATCTCAATAATGGCACTGGAATTACTCAAAAACAGTAAGCCAATTAATTGTGATAAATTTTCTAAAATCACTGCCAGATTACCGTATTTTTTTTGGCAGAATTACACACTGTTTGTATTTTATTTATCATTTTTTTTGTAGTTTGAATATTGAAGTACTTCTTATTTCTACTTTTTTATAACACTTTGACCACCACAAATCCAGAATTTCAGAAATTTCCAGAAATTAAATCAATTGCAATAAGGCGAAACAGTCAGCACATTTGCAGAAAACAGAGGAATCCTAACAGGAATGAAAAACAGAATTAAGAACTAGGAAAGACATAATGGAAATGATGTGTAAGAACTTGTATAGGTCTAAAATAAAAGTATGAACTCAATACTAAAAAGAAAATGCATCAAAGGATCAAGAAACAAACTCAGAAAACTGCATTACACAAAATCAAGAAACAAAAATTACAACAAAAGGACCACAAGGAATTGATAACATTCTTGGAAAAAGATGACTATGACAAAACTTTTAAGGATTCAAAAATTAAAATGACACAAACACAATGTAATAGCAAAAGGAAAATAGCAAGAAAACTAAAAAATATCCTAAAACAGAAATGAAACAACAAGAAATGAAAGTTCTTGAATTAAAAAGCCTACAAACAACTCAAAACATAAACAAGAAGAGACCTAAACTCATGATACCACATGATATGATTCCAATAGCAAGATATAGATGATTCTTTGACATTTTATGGAATCAACTTGAGTTGGAGAATGAAGAGGCACTTTTATAGAAATGGATCAATGTTCTATGTTTCAAGAACTCACCAAAACTTGCGCCAAACACCAAAGCTTACATGGAAGTTCCATTTCTTGTCAATTAAACCGATTAAAAGATGCAAGAATGCAATTGAACCGATTAAAATGCTTGACAATTGAAATGCACCGAACAAAGTAAGCTAGAATGAAGATGAACCGTTTAAACTCAGTAAGAAAGAAGATGAACCGAACAAAATGTGGAATAAAGGCAAAGCACCAAAAAAGAATTGCAAGTAAAGGCCTAAGACATGTTTTATGAATTCAATTGGACATGGAAATGGAAGAAATAGATGGAGAAGAAAGAAGACTTATGTGGTTATAGTTCTTGGTTGGTGACTTGAAGTGTTAAAGCTCCAAGATAAGTGTGAATTGCCGCCACTTGAGGGAACCAAGGCTCTCAAGATGAGACTAGGAAGAGGAAAAGGCAAGTTCTCACTACACTCAATCACCAATTTGGGAGAGTTTTGTTACTTCAAATATCAAATCTGAATTTAGAAGGACCTAAGCCCTCCTTTTATAGGAGCAAGGGACGGTCATGATGCTACAAAGCTTGTACCACAAGCTACCCAAAAGTCCCCTAAGCTAACGCCTATAGTGAACCATGAAGAGTCACTTTCTAGAAAATTATAAACTAATGCCTAAAGATGCTTTACAAGAAGAGGTTTCTTTAGGTTTCCCTCTTAGCACCTACCTAAACACTATTCTATATTATTTTCAAATTTATACAAAAGAAACTATAAAAAGAGACATTAATTGAAGCCTATTCTCGAATGCTTGTAGACTTCTTTGGCTTTAGGCTTGGTCCTCTCTTTATTTTATGTTCTTCTTTAAATTTTGAGAAGACTAGAAGGAAGAACTTCAAATGTGTGGGTGAATAACCTCTTCCTTCATTAATAAAAGCCTCTCCTATGTGATCTCCATCATGATGGATCAGTTGCTTGGGGCAGGTGTCTTTTCTAAGATAGATCTGCGCTCAGATTATCACCAAATTTTAGTGAAAGCGGAAGATGTTCAGAAGACTGCTTTTAGATCAAGGTATGGTCACTATGAATTTCTGGTTATGCCATTTGGTGTGACTAATGCTCCAACTATCTTCATGGATTATATGAATCGGATATTCAAACCTTTTCTTGATAAGTTTGTGGTAGTGTTCATAGATGATATCTTGATCTATTCTCGTACAAGGGAAGAACATGCAGAACATCTTAGAATTGTCCTGAACATTTTGAGAGAAAAACAATTATATGCTAAACTTTCAAAACGTGACTTCTAGATGTCAGAAATACAATTTTTAGGACATGTCATCTTTAGAATATCAGTAGATCCTTCTAAAGTGGAAGTTGTACTTCAGTGGGAACGTTCTAAAACAGTTACAAGAATTAAAAGCTTTGCCGAGTTAGCAGGATATTACAGGAGATTTATAGAAGGCTTTTCTAAAATAGTGGCTCCTTTGACCCAATTGACTAGAAAGGATCATCCTTTTGCATGGACTGAACAATGTGAGAGAAGCTTTGAAGAGTTGAAAAGAAGGTTGACTAATGCTCTTGTATTGACAATCCCTGATACCAATTAATCTTTTGAAGTTTTCTGTGATGCTTTCTATCAGGGATTGGGTTGTGTTCTGATGCAGAATAAGAAAATTGTTGCCTATGCTTCTCGTCAGATAAAGGTGCATGAAAGAAACTATCCAACTCATGATCTATAATTGGCAGCAGTTGTCTTTGCTTTAAAAATATGGTGACATTTTCTTTATGAAGTTAGTTTTGATGTGTTTAGTGATCATAAAAGCTTGAGGTATTTGTTTGATTAGAAGGAGCTTAATATGAGGCATAGGAGGTGGATTGAATTTTTAAAGGACTATGATTTCCAGCTAATATACCATCCTAGGAAGGCAAATGTTGTTGCAGATGCGTTGAGTCGTAAAAAAATACAAATGTCGTCGCTTATGATTAAAGAGCTAGCATTGATTGAAGATTTCAAGAGTATGAATTTGGAGGTTTCCATGTCTTCAAATTGCATTAGTTGTAATACACTTGTTATAACTAATGAATTTTTGGAGAAGGAGAAGCAGTTGGAAGATTCAAAATTGAAGAACTTCATGGACTTATTAAATACTGATAAAGCTAAAGACTTCTCTTTAGGAGTGGATGGTATTTTAAGATTCAAAAATAGAATATGCATACCAAAGGATAATGAACTAAAGCAAACAGTGTTATCTGAAGGTCATAAAAGCAAACTCAGTTTACATCCAGGAATGACCAAGATGTATCAAGATCTCAAGAAGTCTTATTGGTGACATGACAGGAAGAATGATGTAGCTAACTCTATAGCTGCTTGCTTGACTTGTCAGAAATCAAAGATTGAACTTCAACAACCTGGAAGCATGTTAACTCAGTTAGACATTCCAGTGTGGAAGTGGGATAGTATCTCAATGAATTTTGTTACCCACTTACCACGTACTTTGCCAAAGCATGACTTTGTTTGGGTCATAGTGGACAGGTTGACAAAGACAACACACTTCCTACCTATAGATTTTTTAGAATCTCTATGCGAAAGTTGGCCCAGATTTACATAAATGAAATAGTCAGATTGTATGGTGTACCCTCCACCATAATTTCAGATAGAGATCCCAAATTCACCTCCAGATTCTAGCAAACACTTCAAGAAGCCTTGGGGACTAAACTTAGACTTAGTTCCGCATACCATTCTTAGACTGATGGACAATCAGAGAGAACTATCCAGTCCTTAGAGGATTTTCTTAGGAGTTGTGTGTTAGATCATTTGGGCAGTTGGGATGAAATTCTACCTTTGGTGGAGTTCACTTACAATAAAAATTACCAAGCTACCATAGGAATGGCTCCCTTCGAGGCATTGTATGGAAGGAAGTGCAGGACACCTCTGTGCTTGTTTCAGGATGGTGAGAGAGTGTTAATTGGACCAGATTTATTACAACAAACCAATGAGAAAGTCAAAATGATTCAGGAAATATTGAAAACATCTCTTAGCAGGAAAAAATCTTATGAAGATCAAAGAAGAAGACCTTTAGAATTCTCTCCGGGTGAGCATGTCTTTTTTAGAGTTACACCGTTCACTGGTGTAGGAAGAACACTCAAATCCAAGAAATTGACTCCTAAGTTCATAAGACCTTATCAAATTTGCCTAATCCTTTAGTTAGCATTCACAATATTTTCCATGTATCCCAGCTAAGAAAGTATGTTCCTGATCCCAATCACATTCTAGAGTTTGATTCAATCCAGGTGAAAGAAAATCTGTCATTTGAAGTGAAGTCAATCAGAATTTTAGATTCACAAGTCAAACAACTTCGTGGAAGAAGTATTCCCATGGTGAAAGTATTGTGGGATCTCATATCTCGAGACTCCACTTGGGAAATTGAAGAGGAGATACGAGCATCATACCCTAACCTCTTTCTTGGTATGTTCATTTTCGAGGACGAAATTTTTTGTAGTTGGAGATACCCCCCATTTTCTTCTTTTTCTCTCTCTCCATATTCTATTCTCTCCCTCTCTTTTAATTTTCTCTCCCAATCTTCATCTATTTTAGAATCTGATCATACCACGCTGTAGCTGGGGAGTTAAGGAACATTTCTACCCGATCAGATTTTCAAGTAGAGTAAGTTCATTTTTACTCTAAATATCCTTTGTTCTCTGTTTTTCCTTAGGATTTAGTCATCAATATTGGTGGGGCCAGTTGAGAAGTTTAACCCTCTCAACTTATTCTACTATATACTGAATTTTTGTTCTGTTTGGATAATTTGCATTAGGCCTGTAAATCTTGAAGTTTATTCAAACTGTGGCGAATAAAATTCTAAAAGTTTCTTGGAAAGCAAGCAATTGAGGTAAGGGAAGCTAAATTTAATTTTTAATAGCACCCTAGGATAAAAGATATGAATCCAGAAGGGACGTGGTCCCAATATTCAATTTCTCTTGCAGGGATGTTTTGTGTTTATTATATATTGTGTTGTTTGTTTATATATTATTTAAATTTGTAAAAATATTAGATTTTGATGGTTTAATATTTAAGTGTTGTTTTTTATGTTAATTACGCTTTTGAATGTTGTGGATCGTGTTTGGAATGATATTGTATGATGAAATGGTGTGGAATTGAATTCATACATTTAGGATAATGTATGGATCGATGTTTGTTGTGTATTAAGTATTGATGTCTATGTGGTAACAAAGATCTCCGAGCTTCACTGATGATCTAAGTCACATAGACTAAGATATCAGGTGGTGAGAAGCTGATGGGGGAGTTCATGCACACCGTGACATATGAGATGCACGACTTGGGTTATATTGAACTTACCCTAATCCTTTCTGTTCGATTCGCTGGTAATCTTTGGATCAGGTGTTAGTCTCTAGTAGGACTTACTTAATATGGGTCTTCCGGAAGACGTTGTTTGTTGAATATTCTGAATGTGTAAATCCATGTGAGATCTATGTGATTGTTTTATTGTTGAGATTTGAAGAAGATTGAATAATTTGAGAAATTGATCATGTAACTTGGTTTTCTCTTTTGATTTAATTGTGCATATTATAAAATTCTATTTTCACTAGCTTACCCTTGCTTTTCTTGCTGTGTTTGAACTGCGATGACTGTACTATGTACACGAGCAGATGACCATACAGGTGCAGGAGAGCCTTAGAGGTTTCAGAGTTTTATTTTGAGTTATGAATATGTAAATATTTGTATTTCTATAAATCCTAATCATGTATTATGAATGTTTTGAAAAACTTCAAGTTTGTATAGAATCTGGTAGAACTTTTATTGTATATATGTAAATTATGGCGTGTTACACTGACACTTCAAGTAACAACAACTATTTGTCATCACATGAAAAAAATAGTATTAAAAAAAATACAAAATAGGGGGGGGAGTATACCAAAATGCATATGTTAACAAAAACGATACAATATAAACTAATTTAAATACTAATAATTTTTTTAGTTCCTAAAATATATAGTATCTAATTTAGTTAATATAACATCTAATTATTTCTTGTCTCTAAAATTGGTTTCTATCAAAAGATTTTCATGTAGTGTATAGTGAAGTATAAATAAAGCAGAATTATTTCTTAAGAGAATAAGACCCATTATACTTTTTTTAGCTAGACTATAAACTTTTTTATTCATCTTTTTTAATTTTTCAACATTTTTTTATCAACTTAAAAATTACTTTATAAATTTTTATTAATAATAGAAACTACTTTAGATATCAATAATTTTTTAATTTATAACATGATCTCTAATTTAATCAATATAACAACTAATTATTTTGGACTCTAAAATTAGTTTTTGTTTAATAATTTTCTTGTAATGATATTTTTATATTGTAGGTAAATTTTGTTCTATTTTCGCTCACTTTATAACTTTTCTTCTCTAAAACTAATTGGATCTTAAGACCTATTTGATATAAGAATTTTTTTTTAACTTTCTAGAAAATAAAATTTGAAAACTTTTGCTTTTAATGTTTATTTTATTATTTAAAAAGTAAAATTGTTGAAAACAATATTTTTATGTTTCTCAATAAAATTGTTCCCATGTAAAGATGAAAATTTAACTTCTGAGTTAATTTTTACTATAATAAAAATACCGTATAAGTTTTATCATTAGATTATTAATGTGAAAAATGATTAAAATTTACACTAAAAGTATAAATTTATCTCTGATATTTAAGAATTGTGCAAATATGATTGAAGAATTCTTTTCCACTTTAGCGTTTAAGTACAATTGTAAGTCTCGAATGATATGGAGGGACACAAGTAGGATTATCTATTCTAAGCAAAAATCATAATTATTAAAAAGTTATATCATTGGCATGCAAACAAAATATTTTGCAAATTGTAGATTGAAATCACAATATTATATCAAACGGTTCTCTAAAAATGAGAGGTAACAAGTTTCAATTGAACAACACAGGAAGAAACTATTCTGACATATTGTGTCTTAATCTTTTAAAATTATGTTTCTTTTATTAGGATACTCAAAATAAATGTGTCCTTTCTTAAGATACTTGAAGCATTGAACAAAGATAGTTCTACTTTCTTAGAAGGTTCATGGTGTGAGTTGATTTTAGTATTGTTCATTTTATTGTGTGACACTTTACTTAAATTGAGATTTTAGAAATTTTAGAGTGAAGACCTAAGAAAAATCTCCCCTGGACATTAACTTAACTAAGTGGTTAAATAGATGTGAAGGTTCATTTCACAAAGGCAAAGATCAAAAGACAAGATATGGTGAGAATGGATGCAAAACTCAATTGATAAAGACAAAACTGAGAGCAATACAATGAAGGAAACAAAGACAATAAACATAAAATGGGAGGCGAAAATGAAGGAGAATGGAAGAAGGAAACTTATGAAAAATGAGAGTGATGTTCACGCCACTTGATGGGTGGTAACCATCTAGATGAGTGGAAGGCCGCCACTTGAGAGCTTCATTCTCATCAAGATAAAACCAAGGGAGTAGAGATAGCACTCACTCAAGCTCACACAATATTTGTGCAGAGTAACTCTTCGTCTATTAATTCAACTTGTAAAATACAATGGGTAGACCTCCTATTTTTAGGGGAAGGAGCCTTGGAAAACAAGCAAGAGGGGTAGGATGGGAAAAGGGAAAAAGAGGGGTTGCCTTAGTTTGACTAAGTCAATCCCGCATCCTAGGTTTGTCATTCTAAAAATTAGGTCAAAATGTCTTCATAAAGGTCTAAGAACAAGCTAAAATGATACTTACACCCCCTATTATGCTAAAGGAACCTTATTCTAGCCTATTTTTGCTATTTGGACCCCTAAAGTGAGCCCAATTTATTTACATAACTTTTCTCTTGTGGAAAAGACCAGAAGGAAGAACTTACAATATTTCGGTTTATAGCTTCTTCTTCTGCTGATGCTTTCTCAAGGTTTGGTAGGGTTCGACTTTGTATACTGAGATGACTGACCATTTTGTGAGGTGTTTGATGTGTCCTTAGTCATCTGCTGGTTGCTTTGGTTTGTATCATGTTCCCCAGGTTGAAAAGAATTCGTCCTCGAATTTAGAACTCCTACAAATAACATAGTTAGTTTGTTCCCAGAGAAGATAATTCTAAGTTTAGGATGTGAAACAAACTTATGTTCATGAAGCTTGGGGAGTTCACATGGGTGAATTCTAGATATAGGTCATGGTTGTAGAGAATGTTTAGGAAAGAGATGATTTGTTTGTGAAAATCCTCTTAGAAGTGGATAACCTTTAGGAAGTTTTTGAAGATCATCCCTAAACTTCTTTAACAAAGATGTCAAGTATTTAAAATTATTTTGGAATGAAAAAGAGAAGGAAGAAGTATACCTAGGAGGTGCAATGATTTTCGTAGGAGTCAACAAGATGAGACCCACTTTACTTTCCTATTCTTTTTCTTTTTCTTTTTTGGCTTTTGTTTTAATTTGGTCTTGATTTACTTATTGTAACATTGTGGTTCTTTTATTTGGACAATTGGCAGTTATGTGCCCAAAACCTAAACATTTAAAACATTTTGTGCTTGAAGATTTGGTGGGTGACTTAGGGGTAGAAGTAGAAGGATTGTGTTTAGAAACTTTTTTGTGAGAAGTGGTTTCTTTTGAAAAATTGGAAGGAGAAGTTTTTGTAGAATTTTTGTTTGTATCCTTCCATGAAGATTTGTAGAAGTCATCATTATGAATATATTTGAAAGTTGTTTTCTTCAAAAGTTGTGATTCCACCTCAATCCCGTTGGTAGAGTGCTTTAGCTCCTGGTTTTTCTGCCAGAGTTGGTCCCACTTTCTTTAAAGAAGAGTACTCATATAATTCTACAATATCTTGATTTTCTCTCCTCAACCCACTTACAAACCTAGCTATCTTTGACTCTTCATTATCATGCATATTGATTTTGGTCAAAGTTGTTTCTAAGTCTTCAGAGTATTCATCTACCGTCCTAGGTCCTTGATGAAGTCGTTGGAGCTTCAACAAGAGTTCCTTCCTATAAGGAGGAAGAATAAACCGTGCGCACATACATGCTTTCAAATCATACCAAGAGACCACGACTGACCTCTTGTTTAGCCCAATGTCCATTACAGTTTGTTGTCACCATTGGATGGCATAGTCTAAAAAAACTAGGAAAGCTAACCTAACCTTTTGGTCCTCGGTGACCTTATACACATTAAAAAGATGTTCAACCTTAGCTTCCCATTCTAAATACAGAGTAGGGTCATTGGACCCACTAAAACTATGTAACTTTACAAAATCAAAAGAATGTTGTGGTTGATGGTGGTGTTGATGGTGTCGTTTTGAAAAAGTGTGCATTAGCCAATCATGTTCTTGACTCCCATAGTGCATGGATGGTCTAGGTGCTCTTGACGACTTCAATCTCCTTTCTTGATTTTGCCTCGCTTGAGCTTCTTCTAGTCTTTGCAATCTTTTCGCTAGTTGACTTTTTTTCTCGTCTTTGTGGACAATTCGCTTCTTAATCTCCACAAGTTCTCCCAAAAGGTGGGCTTTGTGATATGATTGCGGTTTTGAAGATTCACCTAAAGACAAATGACCCATAATTTTTGCACAAAGGAACAAACAATTAGTGAAAACAATTTAAACACTCATTACGTCTGCGTCAATTTTGGTGAAATTCAAGAAGAGAACACTCAAAGAACTTTAAAGAAATTCTTCCATTTCACAAAAGGTCTTTCTTGAGGTTGAGAACTCTCAAATGAAAAAGGTCAAAACCTTAAACTCTTGATCTTAAAGGAAACCACCACAAAACTTAAGGAACAGAAATAAGAGAAAAAAAAAAAAAGCTTAAGCAAGAAAAGCTAAATCAAATTTGAGAAAGAGATTATGACAAAACTTGAAGAAAGACAATCAAGAAAAGGCACAAAAAAGGACTAAAAGATACTTACTAAACTTTTAACAATGAAACTTTTTCTTTAGAAATTGCTAAAGCAAAAGGATAAAAAATTCCACAATAGTTGAAATCAATTTGCCAATCAAGTTGAATCCAAATTTGGAAAATGTTTTTCTTTAGTAATTGACACCACAAGTTTGCGTTTTCACTTCTTCTTCTTTTTTTATACTAGTTTTTGAATTATGAAAATGAAATGTCCATAGTTTTAATCATGCATAATTTTCAATAACTCCAATTTTCACAAAAATTTTGGGATTCACTATAATTGAACACTTGAAATCTTTTGTTTGGAACTTTAAATCTACTTCTTCTAAAACAAGTTTCTAATTACTTATCAAACTTTCAAAATTAAAAGCAAAGTAAATAGAATCAAAGTAAGGACTCCTAGAACACTAATGAACATATAACTCAAAGAAAAAGGCAAGAACACAATAAGACTAAAAAAATAACAATCCAAAAGCGAAACAAAGCTATGGAAAATGAAATGGCCGAATGAAAATTGCAAGGAAAATAAAGGGCTGAAAATTAAATTGCAAAATAAGCTCAAGAACCTAAGCTCTGATAACCACATGATGAGAGTTGATTTTAGGATTGTTCATTTTATGGTGTGACATTTTACGTAGATTGAGATTTTAGGAATATTAGAATGAAGACATAAGGAAAATCCCCACCACCCTCTCCCGTATTTCATAATTAAGGCCACTTTGGAGCCTATTCTATAACAAGATTTTTTATTAATGTTAGAAACAAACTATAGTGGGAAGGACTAAAAGCCAAGTCCCTTGAATGACCAAAGAAACTTTAACCACTGCACCAAACAAGTTCTTTTGTCATGTTATAATTTTTATTATACTTATTATTATTAATATTAATATTAATAATATAATTTATATTATTAAAATTATTATATTATTAATATTATTAAATATGGTTAATATTATTAAATATGGTTAACATTATTAAATATTGTTAATATTATTAAATATTGTTAATATTACTAAATACTTTTAATATTATTAAATATTTTTAATATTATTAAATATTGTTAATATTATTAATATCATAAATATTATGAACATTATAAATATTACTAATATTAATAATATTATTAATATTGTTGTACCGACCAGTCCTCGGTCATCAATCCAGTGACTGACCTCAGACATTGCACACCGGTGCTTGATAGTAAAGATGGATCACGTAAGGTGGGCTCCAGATACGCATATCAGGGTGTTAGTCAGTCTACGGACATCGATACCATAAACCTCGAGATTGGTGATTGACATCAGACCTCGCCAGAAGAGGGAGAGATCGGACGTCGACAGTCTGAACAGTTATATTGGGCCACGTAAGGTAGGTCCCAGAATTACACAGTTATCAGTTGAAAACATCAGATGTGAGGAAAGCCTAAGTCACAAGGGATCCATTCAAGCGGTGTGTATAGCGCATTATGGCGCAGCACGAGTGAATAGCTCCTGGAAGCACTAAGGCCCATTAGGGTTAGGGTTTCGAAAGGAAGTTGCATGCATGGCACGTGAATACTTAGGACACATGTGGAACAGATGGCCTCAGAGATTTGGTGCACGAGTTGGTACCCAGGCGGCCATTTTGTTAGTCGTTGCACTCCAGTTAAAGGAAGTTCCATGTGCTAGATTACGCTAAGATTATGTAATAGCGGCACAGGGACATTCTCCAAGGAACCCTAGACATGGGTAAGGAAACAAAGGTAAACCCTAGTTTCAACCTATATAAAGGGTGCTAAGAACCCTAACAAGGTACACAGTTTCTAAGACTGAAACTACTTTATACACTTGGTGTTTATTTGCCCTAATACTGACTTGAGCGTCAGAGTGCAAACGGGTGTCAAGGCGCCCCTTTGTCTTTGCAGGTGAGAGATTCTTCAATCAAGGAGGAACGATTCTCAGGCAGAGATAGAAGGACCAAAGGCTGTCATTCGAGTCAATCAACGGGAACATTTGGCACCCACCGTGGGGTATGATAAAACAAGGTCCCATTCGCAACCGTGTTAAGAGTTCTGTTGTGGCCGTAGGTGCCATGCCCTCTAGAGGGGACAACGTCACCATGCAACAACTCATGGAGACCATGCGCACCCTCCAAGAGACGGTGACGACATCTAGGGGTGAAATAGCCGCATCACAGGCGGACAATGAAGAACTGCGTAGAACCAATGAGGAACTGCGTAGAGATTTGCAACAAGCAGGCGAGCGTGCGGTGGATGAGCGTGCCCCACCCATACCTCTCAAGGCACGTCCCATTCCGTTCTCGCAAGCGATTATGGATACTGTGTTGCCAGTCATGTCTCTGGGCCCGAAGGTCACCTTCACAGGTGTAGAGAACTCAGAAGCTCACCTCACGACGTTCCACACCCAGATGGTGCTAACAGGGAGTTCTGACGGTGTGTACTGCAAATTGCTAATGAGCACGTTGGCAGGCGCGACATTGGAATGGTTCGTCAGCCTCCCTAACGGACACATCACTACCTTCGACCAGTTCGTGACGCTGTTCAGGAACAATACCTCGTTAACAAGGCCCCCACTCGAGTCTCTTATGATGTCTTCGATATTAAATAGTACTAGGGAAAGTCCTTAAAGAAGTTCTTGAACAAGTTTGGAGTTCAGGTGGTGAGGTTAAAACCCACAGATGAGGCCATGACGGTGCACGCCTTTGTCAAGGGAATGCTTTAAGGATCCTTTAGTGAATCCCTGCTCAGGTTCTACCCAAAAACGTTTAGCGAGATCAGGCGTCGGGCTTTGGCATAAATCGCTGCGGATGATTGGGTCATAGACAAATGTGCCCTCATCGGTCCTGTTCGACCTCGAGCAGCAGGTCGACCTCAGCCCATGAGGGTGCACGAGGCGACCACAGAGAAGGAGGGGGCGGGGAAGCAACAACCCTATGAGAAGCCCCAAACAGGAACACACATGCAGAGAGGCCCGCCCCCAAAGCACAATTTTTGTGTAGAGCTCAAGGAGCTAATCGCTATCCCTAACATAGCAACGAGATTGAGGATGCCCCCAAAGAAAGACAGAAAGATGGGGCCCAACAAGAACGCTTGGTGTGAATTCCACCAAGCATATGGCCACCCCATACGCAACTGCTTGGCCCTGGCGTACCAACTGGATGAGCTAGTGAAAATCGGCTTCTTGAAGGACTACCTCTAGGATCTGCATGAAGATCAGGTGTTGGTGGCCGTGGGAGTAGATCAGGGGCACGATGTGCCCATTCATGGTGAGATCAACACCATATATGGAGGATTCTCAAGAGAAGGATGCATCGCCTCCCAATGAAAGAAGTACGTGCGAGAGGTGATGGAAGTGGAGGTACAGGAGGAAGATAATACTCACGACGTTGACCTCGTCTTCACCAAGGTTGACCGCCAGGATGTCGTCCCACACGATAATGACTCAATGGTGATTTCGGTATTGACAACAGGGAGGAGGGTGCATCGCGTTCTCATAGATCAGGGAGGTTCGACCGATGTGATGTTTTGGTCAACCTTCAATAAGTTACAGTTGTCTCCAGACCAGTTGAGGCCCTATATCGGTTGTTTGTACGGTTTCGCTGGAGACAAGGTGGAGGTACGTGGGCACATAGAGTTGAGAACGACCTTCACGGATGGCACAACCTCACGTACTGTAAACATCAGGTACCTCGTTGTTAACACTCCATCAGCCTATAATATCCTTTTGGGCAGGCCTGCTTTGAACAGGATTGGAGTGGTGGCTTCTACGAGGCACATGAAGATGAAGCTGCCTTCCCTTGAGGGTATGGTAATCACCATCAAATCTGATCAGAAAGAGGCTAAGAAGTGTTATGAGAATAGCCTCAAGACGAAGAGAGAAGTGTTCGACGTTACCACTCAGCCTCCAAGGGAAGAAGGGGTCACCTGTGTAGAGATAGCCCAGGAGAGAAGGCCCAAACCTGCCGAAGACGTATTGGAGAGGGAGATCGGTGGGAAGATGTTCAAGCTTGGAAAGGTTTGTTGGCAAAGAGTGACTCCTTGTTAGTCACAGGTCAGGTCACGGGAGAATACCAAGCTAAAGACCCTCAGATGGTCGCATATCTAGAGTACGTCCATGTTCTGAAGGAGACGTTCGAGTTAGTCCACGTGCCCAGAGAACAGAATGCCCGAGCAAGCTTGCTTGCAAAGCTTGCCAGTTCGGGAAAGGGGGCACCTCGAACTACCACAGACAGTATGGCAAAAGTCTAGCAGATTAGCACATCAGAAGGGGTGTCGAGGAGTCATCGATCGTTAACGCATGAGACGTTTAAAACGCCTAGAATAAGCGTGTACTTAGTTGTTGGGGAAAGGTTATCGCATGTTTTACCAAGTCGAAACAGGAGAAACTTGGATGACACCCTACCAACGCTATTTGGCTGATGAGATACTCCCGATAGAGCCCATAGAGGCCAGAAAAATTCGAGCAAGTACACCTTGATCGATGGAAAGTTATTAAGACATGGGTTTACCCACCCCATCCTGGTGTGTGTAAGTGGTGATCAATGCATGCGTATTATGGAAGAGTTACATGAAGGGATATGCGGTAGCCACATCGACGGTCAATCTCTTTCATCAAAGGCCATTCGTGCAGGATATTACTGGTCAACCATGAGGGAAGATTTCACGGGTATGCACAGTGGTGCAAGTAGTGCCAGCAACACGCTAATTGGCACAAGACGCCTCCAGAAGAGTTAAGGTCGATCTATACCCATGGCCATTTCATACTTGGGGGATCTTCATTCTAGAGCCTTTTCCTTTAGCAGTGCGGCAGATGAAGTACCTTGTGGTTGCCATAGAATATTTCACAAAGTGGAAAGAGGTTGAGCCAGTAGTGCAAATAACAACCCATAAGATCCAACACTTTGTGTGGAAGAACATAGTGTGCCGCTTTGGAATCCCAAAACGGTTGGTGTCTGATAATGGTACCCAGTTTGCGAGCCAACAATTGGGCAAACTATGTACGGAGCTGGGAGTAAAGCAGGTGTTCGCATCTGTCGAAAACCCAGACGAACGGAAAGGTCAAGTCTGCCAACCGAGTTCTTCTCAGAGGTCTGAAGAGAAGGCTAGATAAAGCCAAAGGGACCTGGGCAGAAGAAGTTCCTAGAATTGTGTGGGCTTACCACACTACTCCCTAGTCCACGACCAGAGAAACACCCTTTAGCTTGGTGTACGGTTCGGACGCGATGATTCCAGTAAAAATCCAGGAAAACTCGCCACATTTCTAGAACTTCGCAGTTGAAGAGTCCAACAAAGAGATAAAGGTGAACCTGGACCTACTGGACGAAGTAAGAGAGGAAGCAAGAATCAAGGCTGAAGCCTTGTAGAGAATGGTGGAGTACAAGTACAACTCCAAGATGAGACCTCGGTAGTTCTAGGTCACCGACCTGGTGATGCGAAAGGCCCACCCATACCAGCTAGAGAATAAGTTGTCCCCCAAGTGGACTGGTCCTTTCAGAGTGACAGAGGCCCTTGGGAATGGAGCGTACAAGCTCGAGACATTAGAAGGTGGTGCGATCCCTCGCACTTGGAACGCGAACCACCTCAAGTTTTATTTCAGTTAAGTTGTTTGCATTGTACACATTTTGGGGGACACTTTTTTTCCCTTATAAGGGTTTTTTAATGAGGTCACCCAATAAAATTTCAGTTATTCAGTTAAGAAATACGTTGTGCAATGCAGTTAATGAACCTCTCCCTTGAAGTGATACACCAAGAGCGAAAGTAGTATGGTTCCTCAGTGAGCCTCCCTCTTATGTGAGTTCACCAAGGCTGAGAATAGTATGGTTCGATAGTTATTAAGACCTGTCCCTTGACTTCATACAGCAAGGTTGCGCTCAGTTATTAAGAACCGTTCACTTGGGTTAGAAACACCAAGGTTGGGAATAGATGGTTCCTCAGTGATCCTCCCTCTTGCGTGGGAACACCAAGGTCGAACAATGTGGTTCAACAGTTAAAACCTCCCTTGCCCCATGGGAGAGGACGAGGTCAATTAAGAACTGTTCACTTGGGTTAGAAACACCAATGTTGGGAATAGTATGGTTCCTCAGTGAGCCTCCCTCTTGCGTAGGAACATCAAGGTCGAACAGTGTGGTTCAACAGTTTTAACTGTTGAACCAAGTGGTGTTCAAGCTTTGAAGAATCCAAAACCCTTTGAAGGATGTTGAAGGCTAGGCTGTGCTTGTTGTTGCTGAGCTGTCTTAGATAGGATCTGGGGTAGATTGTGTTTGTAATCCAGTCTTGATTGAATCCAAAGCATAGGCATTCTCAATCTTTTTAAAAGAAAAGTGTTTTTCAAACTAAGTGAAAAACAACCTGTTGTTTTGTCAAAACAACCAATTGTTTTATACTTAGGTGTTTTTAGAAAAGGTTGAAAATTGTTTTTATGGTTGACTTGCTGTCAAAACCAAAACAGTCGATTGATTTGTGGAAACAACCGATTGTTTGTTTTGGTACCATAACAAAAAACTGTTTTGTGCTTTGACTGAGCATTAAATGATTTTCCAACTGTTTACGCTCCAGTTTTTAATGTTTTGACCAATCTTTAAAAGCAATGAAAAGTTTGTTAAGATTTGATAACAAACAACTTTGAATATAAAACAGTAAAATAGATTTGGGTTTTACAACAACAACACATGTTTTGATATTTTGAAAGAGTTGAGATTGCTTAGAGATTGAGTTTGATCAAAGAGTGTGAGATAGGATTTTCTCTTGTAATGATTTCAGATTTGTTTTTGTAACAAGTGTAATCCTTGTATTTGTTGAAAGAACTTTGTGTGTTTGCTGAGAAGTGTTGTGTGTTCTTGGGGGGATCAAGATCAACATTCTTAGTGTTGGTGTGTTGACCAAGAGAAGTGTGTTTCTTGAGGGGATCAATGTTACTTTCTTGGTTGTGTTGTAAGTGATCTAGGTTTGATTGCTTAGTGGAACTCCTCAGTGGTTTCTAAGAAGACTGGATGTAGCTCTGGGTTGAGTGAACCAGTATCAACATCTGTGTGCATTCTCTCTATCCATCTCTTTAAATTCAGTTTTGATATTTGCAAACTGGTATAAACAACCAATTGTTTTTCTGGTGCTGTTGTTTTTGCTTATTGTTTTGGCAAACTGAATTTCTTATCATTTGTTTCTTGAAGTAATTTCATTCTTTGTTTAAAAGTTTGCGAAAACCCTCTTTAAACAATTCACCCCCCTCTAGTTTAAAGCCATCCAGTCTAACAAAAACCTCCATGAGCGAGGACGAGGTCAGTTAAGAACTGTCCACTTGGGTTAGAAACACCAATGTTGGGAATAGTATGGTTCCTCAGTGAGCCTCCCTCTTGCGTGGGAACACCAAGGTCGAACAACATGGTTTAATAGTCAAGATTCACTCTTAGCCTTACGAAGCAAGGTCGAGAACGGTGAGGTTCACTAGTGTTATTAACAAGGCAGGCCCGATGACCTAAAAGAGGGCAGAAGAGAGATCGACGGGGAGACCTTTCCCTCACCTTGCAAGAGGAAGATCAAAAACAACAAGAGGAGTTTTCCCTATCCTCATACGACAAAGGTTAAGCCCGTTAAGGGATTTGCGCACGTGTCACCAGTGCCTTGAAGACAATAAAGGTCAAGAGAAGTTAAAATAGACGAAGTTAAGCATGCTACCTAAGAGGCGAACCTATGTTGAAGGCGATGTTAGCCGAAATTAATGCGAGTAAAAGTAGTTAAATGATTAAGAAATGTCAGATATTCATAAACATATATACATGGGGCAAATTGTTTGTCGAGAAGGAAAATTACAATAAAAAGTTATTCTCTGGGCACGAGCTGCCCATCAACGACCCACTTTGACTCTGCGAAGGTGAAAAGATCCACCTCAAGATGCACGCAGGCAAACTGAGCCATGGCATCTTGAAACCCCTCGCCATAAGCGTCAGCGGCGTCGTTGGTGAGCTCTTCCTCTGTCTTCTTGAAGAGTTCAACATTCTCAGCCAGCTCCCCTTCCACCTACCCCAACTAAACTTCGCTTTGGGTGGCCCTCTCCTCTAGCTTGGCCATTTGGGTCTGCATCCCCTCTACCTTCTCCTCCAGTTCGACCACCTTGTTATGGAGAGGTAGGATCTCCGCCTCAAGTTGAAGGGCCTCTTGAGACTTCTCAAAGTGAAGCCTCTTGGCCTCCTTCTCAGATTGACGAAGATTCGCTAACTCTTGATATATGGCCATTTCACGATTGGAGAAGGCTTTGGCTTGGAGGGCTAGCTCTTCCCTCAGCTTTGCCACCTCAGCCTGCAAGTTTTGTGCATCTTGCGCCTTACTCAAGGTGAGGCTAGACGCGATGAGGAAATCACTGAGACCTTGAGCCACGCGGTCTTGGAGGAGGTTCCCACCTAGGCTATCCACCACCTTTTTATCTTGGAAGTGCCTAAAGGCTTGTTGTAGGATGGCGGGGAGCTCGACAGCAGGTGGTGCTTGGCAGTCTTCAGGAGCGCTCTCCCCCCCGCTGATGGCATTTTCATGAAGTTCTTCTTGAATCAAAGTAGAGCAAAGGGGCGGAAGCAATGGATGAGGTGAGCAAGATCCTCCTAAGAGTGGTGTTGATCTTGTAGGTGCATGTTAAGTGTGGGTATTGGGTGGTTCGGCCAGCCCAAGGGAAAAGAAGAAGGAATTGAAGTTTAGAGCCTAGGATTCTAGGGAGAAGCAAAGTTTGGCACAAAATGGCAGCATAACTTTACTCACAATAAACTTGGAAAATACAAGAGATAGCCTTCCTATTTATAGGCTATTTGGACGTAGAAGCTAAGCTAATAGCTAATGAAATGGAAACCAAATGAAATGCAAATCCTAAGCCATGTGCCATGACCGGTCACACACAGAAAGCTTCTAGAAAGTTTCACTCAAATATGCTTTCTACACTACTCTAATTACTAAGTACCCCTATTGGGCCTTTATGCAACATGTACAAGGTCTTCTCTCTTCCATCCGTGGCTTCATTCACTTGGGCTTGAACTTGCTTAGCCATTGATCTTGTGAGAGGACCTAGACGGTCTAGTTCCACATCTAGACGCTCCATGGGTAGACTCCCTTCACGTCCTAGACGCTCCTTACTTGTAGCTAGACGCTCTTCTTGGTCTAGACGGTCTTCATGGTTTGGGCTTTGGCTCCCATGGCTAGATGTGCTTGGCCCTCTTCCATCACCCGCTTTCCTGCACGATAAGGTCGCGAGGGGAAGAAGCGCTTGGAGGGTTGTCGCGGAAGGATGCCGCATGGTTATTGAAAGCAGAGTGTGCTAGCGCCACGATGTCACCCACCCTTGGCCTCCTGAAGACGAAGCCCGTGCAGGTAATCTCGTCCTCCGAGCTAGCGACCACCACCACCACCCGCTTTCTACCTGTTTTCAACAGGGGATGGTTCAGATGTATTTGGGGCAGAGGTGGCAGAAGGAGGAGGATTCGTAGGGGTTGATGTGCCCAAACCGGCAGCAACAACCCTGCGTTAGGTCAGCAGATCAGCTAGCTTTTTCTTCCTCTCCGCGTTGAGAGTCATGTCTGCATAGAAATAACAAGGCGTAAGAAGCTGACTCCACGCAACATGCATTTGTCAACAATGAACAAGTAAAGGTAAAGAAAAAAATGAAGCAGAAATAAGAATAGTACCAATATAGCTCTTAAGAGCTTTGGC
Organism: Phaseolus vulgaris; assembly: GCF_000499845.2. Taxonomy (NCBI): domain Eukaryota; kingdom Viridiplantae; phylum Streptophyta; class Magnoliopsida; order Fabales; family Fabaceae; genus Phaseolus; species Phaseolus vulgaris. Next base: position 19,349,633 of record NC_023756.2, read on the forward strand.
GGAGAACTCAAGCTTGATTAGCTTGGCAGTGTCAAACACCGCTCCCAAGCCCGAAAGGAGTTGACACATCTCACAATCAGGTGGGGTCAAATCCTTAAGGCTCCTAGGCTTTTTGAGTCCAGGCTTCTCCACCCAATAGAGGGGAAACCCGTCTAGAAGGGTGGAGTCGTGGACGCTGCAACTCACCTTGAAGAACTTCTTCTTGAAGCTCTTGTAGGATTGCTGAAAAAGAGTGAAGAGAACTCTCCCCGCCACTACATTAAAGCTCAGCCATAGCCTCTTGTCGGGATTCTTCGCCTCGAATAAGTATAGGAAGACATCCACAGAGGGTGAGTGGCCGAGATGATTGCATAGAATGCTGAAGGCCCTTACAAAGGCCCTAAAGACAACCTATATAAAGGGTGGTAAGAACCCTAGAAAAGGTACGTCGTTTCTAAGACTGAAACTGCTTTACACAACATTACTGTTTTTTTAGCCTTTACTCACTTGAGCGTCGGAGTGCAAACGATTGTAAAAGCACCCTTTGTCTTTGCAGATGAGAAGTCCTTCAACCCTAGGAAGTTCGATTCTCAGGAGGAGACAGGCGGGGCCTGAAGCTGTCATTCGAGTCAACCGGCAATCGAGTCAACCGACGAGAATAATATGTAACACTTTTTGTTATTTTTTATTTAAATTTGAAATAAGTTACATACGGATGTATGTAATAATTTATTTTTAATACATTACATACATATATAATTTGTTTGTAAGACTTTTTGTTATTTTTTAATTAAATTTGAAATAAGTTACATATGGATTATATCCCTATAACAGTTTTTTTAATTAAATTTTTAATACATTACATACGAATATAATCCGTATGTAACATTTTTTTAATTAAATTTTTAAATACCTTACATACGGATTATATTTGTATGTAATAATTTCTGTTTTTTAAATTAAATTTTAAATATCTTATATACGGATTATATCCGTATGTAATTATTTCCGCTTCATGGCGCCAAAATTACATACAAATTATAATTGTATGTAATTACCTTTGATTTACATATGAAAATATCTGTATGTAATGTCTATTTACATACTGAATAGAATCTGTACATATTGATTTTTATCCATATGTAATAATCGGTATGTAATTTCATATTTTCTTATAGTGTATTTAGTAAAAAAACTTTTATGAATGTAGGTGGGAATTAGTCAATGTAATTTATTTGTTTCCTCTTCCTAACTATCTTTTATATGTTTTTTGCGATTTTCTCTATTTTCATCGATTTATTTATGTGATAACGGTATAGTGGATTGTGAGCTATTTCCTTACATAAATATTACTTTATTCTATTCAACTACTTATCTCAAAATCCCAAAAATTAAATATTGCAACAACAATTCATTATTTTCACAAGTTATCGAATATCATTTCTTAATACGTTAACTAGTTTAACAAGCAATTGTATTAAATAATTCACATTTAATTTAACTAACTGTTCAACTTTCATTGTTAAATGAGTTGTGTGATAGTTCTGCCAAATACATCCATCAAAGCTTATATTTCTTACATAAATGACTGAAAAAGATTCCTCTACCAACCGCTGATGCAACTCATGTATCTTCTGCTAATATTTGGAAAGCAGTTAAAACACATTTTTAGTATATTTAGTTTGAAGTTTAAAACCTATAATTCATGTTTTAAAAAGTAGAAATTATTTAAAGTAATTTGAATTTATAGATTCAACTTGATAACTCTATGTCAATTAAAGCTTGAGTTACTGTAAAATTTTCAATCTTTATCAGGTCCTATTTAAGAAAAACAAAGAAAAAACAAAGTCTGCATACATATTGGAAGAAAGGTTTGCAGGATCATACTTAGACCTGAGGTTTAACACAAAAATGAACACAAGGGAGTAAGATTCCAGATAGCTTCATTGTTAGAGTCTTGAACAGTGTTCATGTACTCTTGCACACCATTCATTGCATAAAGTGAAGCTGAAATTTGCCTTTCAACCTTCATCCTTTCAAACTCTGGAAGCTCCAAGCCAGCTATATCAGGCAGGTTTTCTAAATCCATTACTTGGCCAAAGGGAAAATGATCACAAAAGGGTTCAGAACCCCATGAAGGATTTTCCTGAGAACCTGACTCAGACTCCATGAAATTGCTCAAATCAGGTCTATAAGCATCATCAAATAGTTGTGTGTTTTGGGTTGTTGTCTCACTCGAAAGTGAGTTCACACATGTGTCACTGTTGCTTGTGTTTGTACTACTACTGGCACTAGCACTAGCACTCCTTGTTGTGCTGGTAACCCTTTTTTTCTTCTGATCTTTCACATATATCTTCTTTTGACGACAATCTTGTTGGAGACAGGGTTGGACACTAAACATAGACACTTCTTCCAGCGAAGATTCGAACCTTAGTTTCTCATCTTGTAGGGTAGTAACTCCTTCTGCAAGATTCAACTCCTGTTGGTTGGTGTTGACCCTTGTGGCACAGTTTTCCACATCTTGTTCTTGTTCTTTGATGTCTTTTCTGTTGTTGAGAAGCTTCTGAATCCGTGAAGCAAGAGGGGAATCAGAGGACACACGTGTGATGAAGTTGGTGCGAGTGTTAGATCCACGAAGGAGGCATGCAGCTTCATCATAAGCCCTTGCTGCTTCTTCTGCTGTCTCATACGTGCCAAGCCACATTCTTATCTTTTGTGTTGTTTCTTTGATCTCAGCAACCCATTTCCCTGATGCCCTTTGCCTCACTCCAACATACTTGTTCTTGCTTTTGTTGTTTTTTCCTTTGATTTTTGGTCTCAAGTGCTGCTTTGGATGTTGGAACTGAATTTCCATTGGAAAGTGGCAAAAAAATCCTTAGCTCTCACAAAACCACAGGTTCAGGTTTTCTTTGGTCTGGCTCCTCAATTTTCATGTTGTTGCTTGCAAGTTTGTGATATCACAATATATGGTTGAAGAAAGGTTCACAGCTTTTTAGCTAGTTGACTTAGTATATTACATGAACATTTCTTGAAATTTTTTATTGTTGGTAAATTAGTTTTAAAAATGTTTAGAATAATGTATGATGAATAAACCAATTTCTCCTTATTTTGTTCGGAATGACCGCTATACCTGACTCCTTTGTTGGCATTTGCAATACTGACAAATAAATTAATTTAATTATGCACTAATTCCATTTAACTTTTTGACAAATGTTTGATGTAAAAATCTCACAGCATAAATAACAAAATTGGATAAATTTCTAAATTTAAAATACTAAACAGTACTTAAATTGATAATTGAGTATTTAAAATTGGACTTGGTGTGAATTTGGACTGCAAAATGCAAGAATTGGTATGCTACAAAAAAATTGATAAGAAAATGACTATTTCATTATTAAAAAGTTATTAAATAAAAATTAAATTTCGAAGATAAAAATAATTAGTTACTGTATATATTTATTAAATTAAAAATTATTTTAAAGATTAAAAAAATATTGTTACTTAAAATAGTTTTTAAATTTTTAAATTCATATATAATTATTTACTAAGAATTTAATTATTAACTATTTTAGATTTTAAAATTGATAACTAATTAGATATCAATAACTTTTTATTCTCTAAACTAGTCTTTAAAATAATCCCTAATTTAATTAATATAATAATTAATTATTTGTTATTTTTAGAATGGTTTTTTATTCAATATTTTTTAATGATTTTCTAGAAAAATTATAGATATAAAATGTATATTTGTATCAATAATATGATAAATTATTTGTACATCCTACTATTTCAATCTTTGCATCTTATTTTAATGTCTCTCACTTAGTCTTTCTATATAAAAGTCATTTTCATGTATAAAAAATGGCATTTTGTCAATGCCAAATTTGAGAATGATCATAGGCCAAGGCTCACAGTAAGGAAGATGATGGAATGATGACCAAATAAACCATGTAGAGAAAACAAAGTGATGAAAAATATAAAAGAAAGTGGTTTTTGTCCCCTCTTGCCATGTCTTTGGATAGGTCAAAGCACTTGAAAGATAGTGGTGATGACCTTAATGGCCTCCACGTGGAATCTCCAAAATTATCTTTGAGATGCATCCATGTGCTACCACTCCAAAAGGTCATGTTTGGCAAGTGGACCAAGTCATTAGGTCATCTCACCACCAACCCAAATAAATATATATATATATATATATATATATCATATATAAGATATATATATATATATATATATAAAATTTTGGTTAACTTTTTTATCCATTTATTTCATCTTATCTTTTATCATTAAAAAAAATTCAATTTGATGTCTTAGTTTTTAAAATCAATAATATTTTTTTTCAACTAATACTACTAGAAAATTATTAAATAAAAATTAATTTTAGGGATAAAAAATAATTAGTTACTATAATAACTAAATTAGAGATATTTTAGAAATTAAAAAAAAACTTTTAGTTTCTAAATTAGTTTATATTATTGTTCAATGATTTTTAAATCGGTATCTAATTACCAGTGTTTTTGCTACCAAATTTAGAATCTAAATAATTGGTAGTTAAAACATTGGTAACTAATTAGATATACTAGAAACTAATTTAGAAATTAAAAAAAAATAGTCTCTAAAATGATTTCTAATTTAGTCACTATAACAATTGATTATTTTTGTTTCTAAAATTGATTTCTATTTGATGATTTTGTTGTAGTGGAAGTCAACATTACAATTTGTATTGTAACATTTATATAATAATTTAGGAAAAATATAAAATTTTCAGAATTTAAAAATTTATTAAATTATAATTTAATGCATAATGGTACACCCATTTATATATGAATAATGGCGTTTAGGGTACGTTTGTTGTTTGTTGTAAGTTGTCCTGATTGTGAGTGACAAAAGGTCTTTGCTCCTCACTCTTATATTCATATTATTATCCTTTACCATTTTCAACCAATCCAACAATGTTTGTGATACACAAGACATTCTCATTGTTTTCTTTGTTAATTAATTGGCCAAGAAAGACAATGAAGCCAAGTAAAAAAAAATTAAGTTTTAATTAATCAACACAGTTCTTGTTTTTCCTTTAAAAAAAACTAAGTAATTGCCTGCACCTAAGTCGTTACATTGAATTCCATGTTAGACCAAATGAAGATATAAAGAAAAGAACATAAACATTACTATATTCAACAACTTGCCCATCTAACACTGCAACAATGTTTTCTTTATGTATTCCAAAATCATAAAGGTTGGAATCATATTACGTAAGCCGCAAATAAGTTAATATTAAAAATATTTAATTAAGTTTTAAATACATTAGGTGTGATTAAACGGGTCAGTCTGACCTATTTTGGTCTGACCTGTCATTAGCCCGTCAAAAGAGGTACAGGTCGGATTAACCCGTCAAGATTGTGCGGGTTAAAATTAGTAATCTGCCCCTTCATAGGGTGGATTGACAGGTTGACCAATCGTTTTTTAATTTTTTAATTTTCTTTAGTATTTTTTGTTGTTTTATATCTATTTATTTTGTTGTAATAATTGATATCACTTAGTATACTATAAAAATTCAAAAAAGAACAATAAAATTGAATCAAACTTTGATATTTTAATAAAAGAATGTTTAATTAATGACTAACAAAATAAAGTAAATATCAACAATACTCCAATAATCAGATGTTATATAAAGAAATGAATGTAAATAAAGTTTTATATAAAAACTTGATCACCATCAATTTTAATTCCAAAAACGTAAGATTTATCTTTACAAATGTCAAAATTAAAGGGCGAGTTGGCAGGCTAGCCCGCTTGTGATTCGCTGAGTTGACGGATTAGGCAAAACAGACCAATATGAACATGGAATTCAAAACATTAATTCTAAATGATGACGGATTGATGGGATGGCCCGTTGGACCCAACACACTTTGTCGTCTTTAAAATATATCATAATTTTTTTTTAATTGAATACACTTTAGAAATTTTGTTTTTGCGTCTAAGATATTTTTTATTTATTATCTAAATAATCTACCATTTAATTTTACCGTTAATGGGATAACGTGATCATCACTTCTATCTTCGTGATTTAAATTAGTGATCAACTTATTATTTCTTTCTCCAACCTCTTCCAATTATTTGTTGGTCAACTCTCTCTTAGATAAATAAATAAATAAATGAGTTGATTGGCGTTTTTGGAGGAAAATGAAGAAATAAGAGTTATAGATAAGTTAAAAATGCGAAGATAAAAAAAAGTAAGGTCAAGTCATCAAGTTGATGACAATAATCAAATGACATAATACTTAAAAAAAATAAAATATACTTTTAATAAAACTTAATTAAAAATACCTAAATTTATAAAATACTTCAATCGAAAACTTCAGTAATCATTTTAAAATAATTTTTTAAACTTTATCACATAATAATGGTGGTATATATGATATGTTTTCAACCCACAGTATAATTGAAGAATGCTATATAATGTGTACACATGAAGAAAAGCTTGAATCACTGCCTAAATTTAAATGTTGTAGGGAAATTGGAGCAAACTGTTTTATATCTATTGATTTGGTTTTCCTACAATTAACTGTGCATTTTATTAATTGTCTAGAGAACAACATTTTTTTATTGTCAAACTAGATTAGATTAAGGAGGATGTGTTCTTTATATATATATATATATATATATATATATATATATTTTGTTGGATTAGAATTTCTCAATCATATAATGAAACGAGAATAATGATTAAATAATACCTGATAGATCCGTGATCATATGGCTGAGGGACGAAGACATGATCTTGATCGAGTTGAGAATAATGATTAAATAATACCTGGTAGACCCGTGATTGTATGGCTGAGGGACGAAGACATGATCTTGATCGGGTTCCCCTTTAAGGTGTATCTCTTAGAATGGAATTATGTGAGTAGAGAGACAAAGAGATGAGAGGCTCAAAAATCCCTTTAGAGAATGAGTTTTGGCCGTGTGATGTTAGAATATGAGGGTGTCTCTTTAATTGTCTGGTAATCTCTATTTATAATACACTCAAGGGGAAACCCTAATTATTTATGGTAAGAGTAATTATGTCCATCAAGTAATAACCAATAATATAATAGGATAATTATGGTAATTGATCAATTAATAAGATAAATAATCGTGAGGTGCCACATAATATTCTTACATTCTCCCACTTGACCAAAGGATTATTTATTATGAGCATTAGATAAGTCTGGCCAGATTTTAATACTCATTTTAGTCCTAAACTTTAATTGTAGCAAAGAAATACAGTCTTTGAATCAGTATTCAACTCAAGAGCCCCATTAATCATACTACAATACAAATTTAAAACTTAAGTAAATTTTAGGATCAATTGATAAGTAAGCCCTTTAGACTTTGATTTGTACATTTAGTGTCTATGTATATTTAGGCATGCATAAACATATTTAAGGACACACAAATCAAGGTAAATGAGGAAATTTTATTAAACATAAGTAAGTACAAATATGCTAAATAAGGTCTTTAGATAATCCCATCTTTGAAACATGTTCTTCGAATACTTTAGGTGGGATTTCGCAACAACATTTCATGACAAGTTGCATTGTACACTGCAACATATTCTACCATCATTGTTGAGGTTGTTGTTAATTGCTGCTTATGACTCTTCCATGAGATAGGCCCGCCTGCTAACATAAAGATATACCCAGAAGTGTATTTCTTGTCATCTTTGCATTTTGCAAAATCAGAGTCAGAATAAGCCACCACTTCTAAACTGTCACTTCTCCTATAGGTCAACTTATAGTCTTTTGTGCCTTGTAGATATCGAAGTACTTTCTTAGCTGCTTTCCAGTGATCTAGACCAGGATTAGATTGATACCGGCCTAGCATTCCAGCAATGTACGCGATATCCGGACGAGTACAGACTTGAGCATACATAATGCTTCCAACTACAGATGCATAAGGTATCATCTTCATTTGGTCTTTTTCAGCCTCTGTTTTCGGACATTGAAAAGAACCGAAAACATATCCCTTAATTACTGGAGCCACAGAAGGAGAGCAATGTTGCATGTTATAACGAGTGAGGACACGGTCAAGGTAGGCCCTTTGGGGTAATTCCAAAATCCCCTTAGCTCTATCTCGGTATATTTCGATGCCAATAACATAAGCGGCACCTCCGAGATCCTTCATGTCAAAATTATGAAAAAGTATGCGCTTTGACTCGTGCAACATGTCTATACTATTACTTGTCAATAGAATGTCATCTACGTAAAGGATAAGTATAGTAAAGTTGCTCCCACTCATCTTGAGGTAGGTGCATAGATCCACTTGATTCTTAAGAAAACCTTGTTTCTTCATGACTTCATCAAACTTTATGTACCACTGCCGTGAGGCTTGCTTCAGCCCGTAAATGGATTTCTTCAGCTTGTAGACTAAGTGTTCTTGACCTTCAGGTTTAAAACCTTCTGGTTGTTGCATGTACACATCTTCATGCAAGTTGTCGTTAAGGAAAGCGGTCTTGACGTCCATCTGATGTAGCTCTAGATCAAAGTGAGTTATGAGGGCCATTACGATCCTTAAGGAATCTTTTCGAGAGACAGGTGAAAAGGTCTCTTGATAATCAATTCCCTCTTTCTGAGTGAACCCTTTGAGTGAGTGATTAGAGGCAAATTAGTAGTCGATGTAGATCTCTCCCCCCCCCCCCCCCCACCCCCCCCCACCCCCCCCCCCCCCCCGCCTCTTGTACTTCTAGTAAATCCAGGTAAGGATTGTCACTGCTCCCACTGATCTTGAAATCCTCTAGGAAATGAGCATGCTTGGTTTCTACAATGCGAGTGACGTGGGAATGACAATAAAATCTATAACCCTTTGAGTGATCGGGATACCCGATGAAGTGATAAGTTACTGTTTTCATGTCAAGCTTCTTTAAGAAAGGGTTATAAACTTTAGCTTCAGCAAGGCAGCCCTATACTTTCATATATTTAAGACTCGGTTTCCTTCCAGTCTAAAGTTCATAAGGAGTTTTAGGGACAAATTTGGAAGGAACTCTATTGAGTATATGAACTGCTTCTTTTAATGCCTCGGTCCAGAGGAATAAGGGCAAATTGGAGTTGGCTAACATACTACGCACCATGTACATTAGGGTCTTGTTTCTCCTTTCAGCAACACCGTTTTGTTGAGGAGTACCGAGCATGGTGTATTGGTTCACAATCCCCTGGCTTTTACAAAACTCATAAAATGGACCAGGGGTTTGTCCCAAATCAGTATGTCTACCATAGTATTCACCTCCTCTATCTGATCGCACAACTTTTATTTGAAGATCAAGTTGTTTTTCAACTTCATTTTTATAATCTTTAAAAGTTGTAAGTGATTCAAATTTTTCCTTAATGAGATACAAGTGCATGTAATGAGAATAATCATCTATAAAAGTGATAAATGAATTATGTTCTGTTATTCCAACGATGTTGTAAGGGCCACTAATGTCAGTATGAATAAGTTATAATAATTTTGAACTCCTAGTGGCACCTTTCTTAGTCATGGATGTCATTTTGCCTTTGAGGCATTTGACACATGTTCCAAAATCAGTGAAATCGAGAGATGGTAAGACTTCATCCTTCACAAGTCGAGATAAGTGATCTTGTGAAATGTGGCCTAAATGTTGATGCCACAACATGGATGAAGTTTCTATGTCTCGTTTTCTCTTGGTCTTTGTTAAGTTCTCATTAATATTATATGATAGATTTGGAGAAGCTATCATCTAGTTCTAACTTATAGAGATCATTATCCAGAAAACCAGTACCAAACAATTGAGAATTTAAAGAAATAGTAAGTTTGCCATGACCATGGGAAACATAAAAACCATCAATGTCTAACTTTGGTCTTGATACAAGATTCCGAGTAATCTCGGGAATATATAAGGTATTATAAAGTTTAATACATTTTCCAGTTTTCATAAGTAATTCTAAGGTTTCCACAGCTTCGACAAATAGTTCTTGTCCATTCCCCATCTTAAGTGTTCTTTGGTTTCTTTCCAGCTTCCGGATTGTAAGGAATCCCTGGATTGAATTGGTCACATGAACCATAGAACCAGAGTCAAACCACCAAGTATTAGTTGGAACATTTAAATTAAAGGACTCAATTATCATATTTAGATGATTACCTTTCTTAGCTAGCCACTCCTTAAAGCTTGAGCACTCAGACTGCTTATGTCCTACCTTGTGGCAGAACTTGCAGTAGGACTTGTTAGTGGATTTGTTAGAGCTGGAGGGTGCACTTGCATCAGTTTTAGGGACCTTATTAGATTCCTTTTTTATGGAATTTTCCCTTCCGCTTCTTTGATTCAGCAGCCAAGAGGTAAGCAACATCTGGTTTCTCCAGCTTCAGGCGCTCTTCTTCTTGAATAGTCATAGCAATCAACTCACTCATGGACCATTTGTCCTTCTGAGTATTATAGTTGACTTTGAATGCTTCAAACGCAGAAGGAAGAGAAGTCCTAATGAAGTGGACTAGGAAACCTTCACTGATTTTCACCAGTCAAGGTCTCAATTCCCATATTAGGGGCTGGTTAGACAACGAATTAAGATACTTAGGCTAAGGAAAAAGTTAGAGTGACATAGGGAAACTTAGATCTAAAGCATGCATAAGTAAGAACCATTATGATAATGAAGCTGTGATAAAATCTATTATAACATCAAAATAATATACTAGATTAGGTTCTACTTAAACAATCAACTTTCACTTTGGTTAATTACCAATTATTTAAGCATAATGAACAATTATAAGTAAGGTATGTGCAATAAGAATGTGACACATCATCTTTGGACAGAAGTGAACATTTAAGCTTATGCACATATTAAGTTTGCAAAACACAAGTGCATCAAACATTGTTGGACAGAATAAAAATAATTGTTTTTAGGAAAATGTCATGTGAATATTTAATAATTAAGTGTACTCACAAGTAAGTGAAGGTGCTTAATTAGACTAAAATAACAAGACATAACCCATCATCGTTGGACAGAAGGGAGACTCCTGTTATTAAGTTTAAGCAAAAAATTTAATTTTAATTTTGTCAAACTTAATATTTTTTTTAAGAGTTTAACAAAATAAGTATTTTTTTTAAAACATAATTACGGTACCATGAGATTTACCATATTTAATTCGATAAATAAAAGGAAACGCGTAAATATGTTACTCGTAAACCCGATAAGGTGAGTAGGGGAATATTAGGGATTTGATTTCAGATTTGGTCTTCAAAATTTTAATTAGATTGATATGTTTCCAAGTTTGACACGACTGCTATTTTCAAAAATAGTAATAATAATAATAATACCCGAAAATTAATAAGGCAAGAATACACTATCCTAAATAAGGAAAAACTTGGAGACTAAGATATCAATTTTTATTTTTTATTTTTTTACGAAAACACAATCAAATCAAATTCATTCCTAATTAAGGTAATACTCACGAAAATTATATGAACAACAAATAATGATGATGAACATAGAATTAAAATTAATTCCATTCCAAATAAGGGAATACTCACGAAAATTATGAAGAACACATAACATTCATATTAAATTTTTATGGATCTCGAAAAAATTAAAATTTATTTTATGATATCAAGGTGGATTTTCGAAAATAAGTGGTTCAATAATACCAAAATAAAAACTTGGAGACTAAGATATCAATTTTTATTTTTTATTTTTTTACGAAAACACAATCAAATCAAATTCATTCCTAATTAAGGTAATACTCACGAAAATTATATGAACAACAAATAATGATGATGAACATAGAATTAAAATTAATTCCATTCCAAATAAGGGAATACTCACGAAAATTATGAAGAACACATAACATTCATATTAAATTTTTATGGATCTCGAAAAAATTAAAATTTATTTTATGATATCAAGGTGGATTTTCGAAAATAAGTGGTTCAATAATATACCAAAATAAAAACATCGAAAATCAATAGGTTGAATCAAAATCCTCGTTTCTTCCAAATATAGGGAAAACAAAAAAAGAATCGATTAAGCAACATAAACGCTCTGATACCACATGTTGGATTAGGATTCCTTAATCATATAATAAAACGAGAATAATGATTAAATAATACCTGGTAGACCCGTGATCGTATGGCTGAGGGACGAAGACATGATCTTGATCGGGTTCCCCTTTAGGGTGTATCGCTTAGAATGGAATTATGTGAGTAGAGAGACAAAGAGATGAGAGGCTCGAAAATCCCTTTAGAGAATGAGTTCCGGCCGTGTGATGTTAGAATATGAGGGTGTCTCTTTAGTTGTCTGGTAATCTCTATTTATAATACACCCAAGGGGAAACCCTAATTATTTATGGTAAGAGTAATTACGTCCATCAAGTAATTACCAATAATATAATAGGATAATTATGGTAATTGATCAATTAATAAGATAAATAATCGTGAGGTGCCACGTAATATTCTTACATATATATGAATATATATGCTTATGATATGATGAGGATGTAAAAGTGTATTCATATTAAAATTCACATAGATTAAAATAGATAGTATTTTTATAAAAAATAAGTTAGAGTCGTTCGAGAGGGAATCGATTTCTTCTTTAAAGGGTTGTCGAACTGTATGATTAAAAGTTAAGTGACAATTTATTTGTAAAAAATATTTTGATGCTCAAGAATAAATGAGTGAAAAAATATTGAGTAAATAAATAATATTTTCTGAGGTAATACTTTATAGACTTTTTGAACTTGTAACTTAGTAATTATCACTATTATCTATATTAAATTGATTGATAAGTAATTAGTTTTCAAACTAACAAGATAAATAACAACCGCATGTAGTTAATTCTTTAATATTGTGGGTAAATACTAGTTAATTCTGTGGGTAAATATCAGTTGCTCTATCTTTTCTTATAATGATAGTACAAATTCTATAATATTGAGATATAAACTTTTAATACATGTTTTTCTTTATAAATGATGAACACAAAGGAACTCTAATTCCTTACTTCATTACCACCTTTTGAACATACTTTATAAAAGTTATAAACATGGTTGAAATTGTAGTAATTGAGACTTTAAAACAAAACAAAAAATTGATTTCTCGAGACGTGAGTAATCACTATCTGTAAGGACTTATCCGCAATGTATTGCACAAGTTCTCCAGAATACAACAGGAACTTCCTGGAAATGTTCGAAGATCAGAACTAGTAACTTACTCTTAAAAGAGTAATACCCAATAGAACCCAAAAATATAATAATAGTAAATGATGAGAGAGAAAGAGAAAAAGTGGAAAGGAGATAGAAAAAAGAAGGGTTTCACGGTGGTGTTGGGTGAAGAAGATGAAGAAGGTGAGTGAGAGTTGTGATTTTGAAGAGGATGAAACCTATCTTTATATAGGAGAAACCAAGAAATTTGTTGCATTTTCGCAACCGATTTGCATTTCCACAAACAACATTTGAACGCTTCAAATTTCCACCTGCAGCAACTTCTTCAACCTCCAAAAATCCAGCAGTGTGGAGGCACGCAACTTCCAAGTCATGCGGCCATGATCCAAGGTGGGGAGGGCTGCATTTACTTTTCAAACTTGGAGTCAGTCTCCGCTACACTCCTACTTCCGAGATTTCCTCCAACAGAAGCATCGAAAGATTAGGGTTGATGCGCATCTCTATTTTTCCGTTTTTTATTTTGCAAAACTGATTATGTTTACAACAATCCCCCACATATTGCAAAAGATAAAGAAAGAAAAATAATATTTTTTGTTCATCTAAGATGTAATGCATCAGAGCTGGTATAGCAAGTTATATGAACCAAGACACTTAGTATGTGTTAGGGGTTTATCAATCACAATACACCCCCACATTACTTGTTTTTATCGTTGTGTTGCGCTATTAGGCCATTCGCGTGCCTGGTATTCATGAGTGCTATAGAGATCTTGCCAAGATCTCATGCAAGCGACCCAATGATCCTGACTAGGACATTGAGTGTATCTACTCAGTCTACCTACTGCATAAGCAATATCTGGTCTAGAAAAGCTCATTAAATGCAATAAGCTCCCAATTATCTGGGCATACTGAGTTTGAGAAATAGATTCTCCTCTATTCTTCTTTAATTTAGAGTTAGCATCATAAGGGGTACTCACTGACTTAAAGTCATAGTAACCAAACTTCTTAAGAAGTTTCTCAGTGTATTTTTCTTAGGATAGTAATATACTATCTCCCTTCCTTATGATTTTAACTCCTAGAATCACTTTTGCTTCCCCCATGTCTTTCATCTCAAACTTAGATCCAAGAAACAATTTTGTTTTAAAAACTATATCATTGCATGTACCAAAAATTAGCATATCATCCACGTACAAACATATAATGACATATTCACCATTTTCAGATCTAGAATAGACACATTTATCAACATTATTGGTAGAAAAACCTTCACAAAGTAAAGCATTATCAAGATTTTCATGCCATTATTTTGGTGCTTGTTTCAAACCATACAAAGATTTTAAAAGTTGGCATACCTTTTCCTTTTGACTTGGAACTACTCATCCTTTCAGGTTGAGTCATATAAATTTCCTCTTCTAGTTCACCATTCAAAAAAGTTGTTTTAACACCCATTTGATGAATTACTAACTTATGGATAGATGTTAATGCTAGCAACACATGGATAGAGGAAGTCCCAGTAACAAGTGCAAAAGTATCAAAGTAATTTATGTTATGTTTTTTAGTAAAACCTTTAACTACTAATCTTACCTTATATTTCTCCATGGATCCATCAGGATGATACTTCTTCTTAAAGATACACTTACAACCAATGGGTTTTTCTCCTTTAGGCAGATCTACTAAGGTCCACGTATTATTTAACTTAATTGATTCAAGCTCATTTTTAATGGCTTTATCCCAATGTTTAGCATCAAGAGCACTAGTAGCTTCTAAAAAACTTATTGGATCATTTTCAACAAGATAAGTGTAAAAGTCATCTCCAAACGAGGTTTTCTTTCTCTGTCTTTTACTTCTCCTAACATCCTCACGCATGGCATCACTAGTACTATCTATAGGTTGTTCAGATGTACCACTACTCTTTAAAGGAAATATATGTTCAAAGAACTCAACATTTTTCGTCTCTACTACAGTGTTACGTTCAATTATATCGCTATTAAGAACTAAAAACCTATAGGCAACACTATGTTCTGTTGAAGATGGATGAAGCTTCTTCTCTACCTAGTCTTAGTATGTGTTTGATGTAGAAAATAGCTAGGTTGCTTTGAAGATTGTAATATGTTTTAGATGATCTTGTTCTTAGGCTAGTGTGTGTTTAAGGTTGCCTTTTGCTACATGACCTATCCTATATGCCTAATCAAGGTGGTAAGATCAAGCACATGAAGTGGTTAAATGTTTTTCAAAAAGCTTTTTAGAGTTTTCTAAAAATTCAGGATACTGCACAAAAATAAATTTGTTTCTCTGTAAAAGAATAAGATTAATTTTGTTATGCTGAAAGGCTTTTCGAAAGTTTGTTAGGGCACCAAAAATGCAGTTCAGTTAGTTATTTCAATTAAGCTGAGCTGGCAGTTTTCCTGAAAATTAATCTGTTTGTTTTGAAATCAATCTATTGTTTTTATAACAACTTTTTGACTATTTTTTGAAAAGTTGTTAGAAACTGTTTTCTATAAATTAAAAGGTCTTTCTCACACGAAAGATTGTTGAGCAATCACGGTTTCAACAGAGTTTAAGCTTTTTCTGTGTGAGAAGAAGGATTGAAAAGGGTTTTTGAAAGGTTTTCCAAAGGGATCTTCAAGTGTGCTTGTTCTAGGAGAACCTTGATCTTGGTGAAGGTGCTGGTGCGATTCTGCAACAATTGAAGGCTTTGAGTTCTTGCATCTTCTCTCGGGTGTTATCTTTCCTGTACTCGTTCTTGTAAAAGGTGTAATTGTTAGTCATTCTTTGATAAGGTTTCTTGGAGTGCAAGGTGTGCTTAAATAGGATTTTTCAACTTTGGTTGTATTGTTCTTGTAGGTTTCAATAACTGTTGTGTTGTAATTGTTTGGAATTGGTTTTTAGTGTATTTCACCTTGGAGTGAGGTGAAACTGAATGTAGCTCTTTATGAGTGAACCAGTATAAACTGTGCCTGCATAAATCTTCTAATCCTTGCATTTCTTTTCTTGATTAATTGATAATCTGCTAAGAAATAAATCTGTTCATTAAAAATTGAATCTGTTATTTATGGGCTTGTTCAAACTGTTTTTCTTTGATCAGTACAATTCTTTTAATCATACATAAAACTTATTGAATCTGCGTGCTAACTGGTTTAAGGATAAACTGTTTCCTAATAAGTTCCTAGTTAAATATTTTTTTCTTTAAAAAGAATTGAATCAAAAGGATTTGTACTTGATCTGTTGTTGCATTTTTGTTCATATTGTTGTTGTGAAAATCACTCAATTGTTCTTGAGAATTCCCTGTTTGATCTTAATACAAATCTGAACAAGTTCTGGTTTTGTTAAAGTAAATTGAAAAATAAATTTGTTCCTTTTAAAATCAATTTGTTCTTTTTCTTCTGAAATATTGTAAACCAATTTGTGTTTGCGAAAATTTTATAAGTTCAATTCACCCTTCCCCTCTTGAACTTAGACACTAATAGACCCAACAATTGGTATCAGAGCTAGGACTTGTATTTTACTCAAGTGTGTGCAATGATGATGTGGGTGATCAGATATGATAATGACATATGTTTGTGTTTGTGCTTCTGTTTGTTGTTTGAAATCCATCCAAGATTGCGGAAGGTTTTCGATCAAGATTTTGGACACGAATTCATCCGACAAGGTTATGCTTTCAGTTTTGATATCTCAACCAGCTTGTGATATTCGTTTATCTAGATTTTGATGTCTTTAAATTCGATCATGTCCCAACGGTAGTAGTTTCCGATTACGAACCTTTGTCTGGCGATGTCTTCGGCAGTGTATTTGAGGATAAGAGAATCCCAAATATCTTTTGCATTCTTATAAGAAGCATAGACATCAAACAAATCGTTAGATAACATATTGAGTAAGGTGTGACGACATACCCTATTTTCATGGATCCAATCATCAACTTGTTTCACAGTCGTGCTTGAGTCGGGTTTAGAAGTTGTAAGTGCAAGAGAAACTCCATACATGTCCAATAGGGTGGACACGCGTTCTTGCCAATGTCGAAAATTCTGACCTGTGAAGACTTCAATTTTCGAGACATCCAGAAATGGTTTCGCAAAAATGGTTTGCGTTGCAGAAATAGTGTTTGACGTTTCTGGAGTAGCGTTGTTGGTTTTGTCTGTCTTGTCAGCCATAAGTCTTTACGGTTATAGTAATTGAGGCCTTAAAACGAATAAAATTGATTTTCCGAGGCATGAGTAATCACTGTCCGTAAGGACTTATCCGCGGTGTATAGCGCAAGTCCCCCGTGATAGAACAGGAACTTCCCAGAAATGTTCGAAGATCAGAACTAGCAACTTACTCTTAAGAGAGCAATACCCAATAGAACCTAGAAATATAATAATAGTAAATGATGAAAAGAGAAAGAGAAAAAGTGGAAAGGTGATAGGAAGAAGAAGAGTTTCACGGTGGTGTTGGGTGAAGAAGATGAAGAAGGTGAGTGAGAGTTGTGATTTTGAAGAGGATGGAACCTTTCTTTATATAGAAAGAGGAACCAGTAAATTTGTTGCATTTTCGCAACCGATTTGCATTTCCACAAACAGCATTTGAATGTTTCAAATTTCCAACTACAACAACTTTTTCAACCTCCGAAAATCCAACAGTATGGAAGCGCGCAACTTCCAAGTCATGTGGCACGATCCAAGGTGGGGAGGGCTGCGTTTACTTTTCAAACTTGGAGCCAGTCTCCGCTGCACTCCTGCTTCTGGATTTCCTCCAATAGAAGTATCGAAAGACTAGGGTTGATGCGCATATCTGTTTTTCCGTTTTTATTTTGCAAAACTGATTCTGTTTACAACAGAAGTTACTTTTTCTGCATTTTCCTTTTTCTTAGCATTTATGATTGTAACATTACATTTGATAGTCCTATATAACAATTATATGTTCAATTGAAGTTAATTACAAAAATCATGAAGAATAAGGGTAGCCTAGTGATTGGATATATCACCTCTTAAATTAAAGCACAATTGAGGCTCAACATTTTACTTGGTAACCAACGAATAAAAATTATTATTACAATAAACAGTAATCTAAATTTATAATTAAAATAGTTAATTTAATTATCTTAGTGTAAACATTTATGTACTTTATCTGTTATTGTGAGTATCATGAATTTCATTTTTTTAATATGCTAATTAGAAGAACTGATATCCATATAAGAAGATTTGTTAATAGACATCCCATTTTGAACTAGTTCAACCCACATGATACATTTACAAAAAAAAATATCTATTTTCTTTCAATTCATAACAAAATTTTCATTTATTTTAATCCTTCCAATTGAAAAAAAAAAACAATAAAATAGAATGAAATAAATTCCACCACGGTTGAATAAAAATATTTATAAAAAAATTATTTTTTAGGTAATTTTTATCTATAACAATATAGAAGGAGATTTTTATTTCATGACATAAATTATTTTTCTATTATACTTTTAACAATATTTAAATTTATAGTAGAAAACTTATAATTAAGGACACTAATGTAAAAAAACATAAAAAAAAATATGATAAAAGAAAAAGAAAATAAAAAAAGAAACTAAAATAGTAAAAATATACTCTCATCTCAATTAGAAAATATTAATTACTCACCTTCTATGTACATTAATGTTTTTTTTAGATTAGGGAGTGAAATTAAGATGATTAAGAAAAGTGTGAAAGTGTGAAGGAAGTGAGTTTGTTTGGATTAAGATAAAAAAAAAAGTAAAAAGTTTATAAAAATTTATAAGTGATATTATAAATATAATTAATTTTTTTTAATTGATAAAAATGTAAGTTTATAAAATTATCTTTGTATTTAAAAATTGTTTAAAAAACAATTTTATTTATTTATCTATAAATAATAATTATTTTAATTAAAACATTATTTTCGGCATGATTGAAATATATTTTTGGTAATATATTATAACTAAATTTGATAAAAAAAATATTTAAAATAATAAAAACTTATTTTATATTAAATAAAAATTTTATTTTTATTTTTTTATAATTAATATAATTATTATATAAATTTAGTTTTTATTATAAAAAATTATTTTTTATTATTATTTATAATTATAATTTGATAATAATTATTAATTATTATAATTAATTAATAATTATATATTTTCTAACATAAATTTATTTAATATTTTTATTTCTTAAATATTATTTATCATATTATATTATATTATATTTAATTATGTAATTTATTTATTTTTAAATAATTTAAGTTTAAAATAAAAAAGAGTAAGAGAGTAATTTATTTTTATTTTCGTATTTTTATGGGCACAGTAAAAACTGGCATTATCTAAACAGACCGTTAATCTGTAAGGATTTCCAATGTGTGATTCTGTATAAATAAACTTTTTTAATATAACGTAACTTTAATACTATATTCAATAAATAACATATCTAATTATTTTATTTTGTAAAAATCATATAAAATAAGAATAATATATTATAAAATAAAATTATAAAAAAATGCATGCATTTCAAATAAAAAAAACATACTTTTACAACTAAAAAGTGATTTGTTTCAGAATATAATTTTATTGCTAAAAAACATTAGAATTCAATAAAAAATTACAAATAGAATTCTAAAGGAGGAATAAGAAAACAACTAAGAAAACGAAATTTCATTACAAAGTGATTTGTTTTCTCTCTTTTATCATAAGTTTTTTATATAAAAAAAAAGTTCTAAAACAAGTTGAAAACTCTTTTATTTTCTACTTTTTTTTAAATAAGGTTATCCAAACATATTAAAAATTATAATAAAATTATTTTATTAAAAAGACTTTTAAATAATTTTAACAAACAGAAACTTAATCAATTTAAATAATGGATACCGATACATTCCCTCCTACCTGACTTGAGAAAAGTAGAAATTAAATGTTTCCAAAAATAAATTATCAAAAGTTCACATTCACTAATATATCATCTAATGTTCTAGCAAGTAATTTAAGAATACTGATAAATTCTCATATTTATCAAAACTAATTATAGTTTCTTATTATTCCCTTTATTTCTCTTTTTTATTAATGTTCTCGTTAGTTGATCTCGGACAGATTGGGTGGACAAGCTCCTCTTTTGACTTATCTCCAATTAGTGCTCCAAGATGCTGTTTGGGACAAAGGGGCTCTACTGGTTGATCACAGTCTGACGATCAAGTCAGTGAGAGCATACAAAATAAATATTTAGTTTTAGTCTCAAGTATTCACAAACAACATACCTTTACTAAGGGTCTCAAGCCCCTTTTATAGATATTCCTTCAACAGTTTTCTCCAATCTCAACAAAGCAAGATTTCAACAAGGAGATATAATCTTAACAAAAAAACATATTGCTTACGTGCACCTATATCTTCAGGTACTTAATAACAATAAAACATTACGTTCACATGCACCTTTGCTAACTACTTCATTCCCAACAACTTTTATTGATATTTAATTGGCATTATAACCAATATGAATATTCCTTCTATGAAATTATCTTTTTCTAGTTGTCTACCAGTATCTGGGTCGAGCTCATGGCCCACACTTTGAACCCATACTGGCCGAAAAACTAAGCTGACCTAAACGCTTGAACTGAGTCGAGCTCCTGGCCAATACACAAGCCCCCTAGGCTCGAGCCGAGCTTGGCTAGGCGAAGAGTCTTTCCAGCGTTGGCAACTGACGTGATGCCTTCGCATAGGGTAGGTAAGGCGTGGTTACTGAAATGTCTCCTGATGAGACATACCACCATAATAAATCTAATACATCCACGTGGCATGCCCATCAACGATCAGGAAGCACTTCCGCTTCATCTCCTTCTTTCAAACAATTAAAAACCCATTTCTTCCTCACTTACCTGTTACACAATCCCTCTTCTCTCCAGAACGCTCATATGCTCTTCAAAAACCTTTCTTACACCAAAAACTTCTTTCGCACTTCTTCTCCTCCATTGTCATACCAGGCATTTTCCTCCTCCAATCTCTATTGCCAAGTATTTATTCATATTGCCGATTACATTGCCTGAACTGTGATTTCCTGTCATTTCTTCTTCTCTGCTTGACCTAAACTGTGCTTGTATTTTGTTTTAGCTATTTCTGCAATGGATTATGGTTCAATGTACCCCTGGGCCAAGAAATAGCTTCTAAAAATGGTCTTTTACTACACCACCCATTTACGTCTTAAAGATTTAAGAGAAAACATGTGTAGCATGAGTAAAAACCGTAGTGTAGGGAGGGCGAGCCCATCTGTTGTGACGAGTCATCGGACCCTGGTGGTCTATTTTGTTTCTTTTATGCCACGTTTTTCAAAAAGGTTCTCTTGCGTCTCCCTTTATCCATTTTTGAAAAAAGCTATTAACCGAGCTCAATGTTGCCCCTGCCTAACTACACCCTAATAAATGGGCATTTATTTGTGCCTTTAACATTTTGTGTTCACAACTTAGCATCTCGCCGTCTGTTAAAGTTTTCATTTATTTCTTCGAGGCTAAACACACGAGCAGTAAACTGTGGGTATCTCTGAATGTTGCCCCTAGAAGGGCCTTGCGCACCTCTTCCAGTCTTCATATAAAAACTTTAAAGGAAAATTTGTTAAAGTCCGAGCTTCAACAGGATATCCAAACCTTTTAGATGGATTTCCCCTGTATTGGATCCCTGAGCCTAAATTCCAGAGTGTTCGGTGCCTGGAAGAACTGCCTCCAAAAGATCAAGGAATCTATGAGTTCTTGACGAACTTGAGGTTTTTTTACACTTCCTAGTTGTTGACCAAAGAGTACACCTCGGTGCTCTGAAGGCTTACACTAGTACTCCTCATTTCCTACCCTTGGTGAAAATAACTTTGCTATCGTTATTAACCATTTACTTGTTTTCTTTACAGAGAGGATGTTGTCTAACATAAGCAAGGCAGAGCTAGCCGAGCTGGCTAAGAAGACGAGGGCAGCCACTACCCTGCCTAAGGAGTCTTCGAAGTAGAAAAGGAAAACTACAGTCACAATTACTCAAGCCTCGACCGAGTAGGATGAGGAGACCACCTCTAGGCTCGTCTTCAAAAGAAAAAGGAAAACTGCTTCTCCCCCTACTAAGCACTCTCACCAGATGGTCGAGCTCCGCATCAAAACGTCGCTCATTCAAATGGCCATGCTCCGCCCCAACACGTAATCATCATCCTAGAATGCGAAGCTAAGAGCTCTATGGGGAAGAGTTTGTGGGATCCAGACTTCGACATCCCAACATATGGTGAAACGACCTTTCTGCCCAGTGAGGACAAAGATAGGCTCATGGCCCGCAACGAAGATCATTTGCTTCGTGATGCCATGAAGCAATTTGGGCAAGCTTTTGCCATGGGTTGCTTGGTCGTTGCTAAGACAAGAGAGCGGAGGGAAACGGAGGACCAGAAAATCCAAGAGAATGTGGACCTTCGCAAAGAGATAAAACACCTTAAATCTGAGCTCACACGTTCAAATGGTTTACATCAAGAGGCTGAACGTCTTCGAGCTGAGAAGACTAAAGAGGTAGCAGATCTAGCCCAAGAGGCAGCAAGCTTGGCCAAAGAAAAGAACAAACTCTTGGCCGAAGTTGACAAGCTAAAGGGGGAACTAACCCGTAAAGATGTGGACCTTGCAAAGGCCACACACTCCTTCAAGCAAGATGCTGCCCAATCCCACAACTCGATTTCATAAGCGGCCTCCATACTGGGTGATTCTTGGTATGATCACTGCATAGATTCCACGATGCCTCACCTTGTAGAGTGCCTACTTAGGTAGTTGCCTCTGTCTCAGGCTCAGCCATTGTCTTCATGCCTATCAAGCAACTTATCGTTGCAAGGTATCCATACTCGAACGACCCTATTCATTCTACGCAAAGTCACTTTAGGGTGTGCCAAACTACACAACTTAAGAAATAAATTCATCTCACAGGGCTCCTATGCTCGGGTGGTCGTATTTACATCGAGTTAGATCATCTTACCATGCCCCACATCAAGTAACTCATCAAAAAAAATAAACTCATCTCATAGGGCACTTATACTCGAGTAGTCGTGATTACAACGAGCAAAGTCGTCTTACCATGTACTTCATTAAATAAATTCTTCTTCATAGGGCGCCTATACTTCGGATGACTCTATTCATTCCGAGTTAGGACGTCTTACCATGCGCGAATTACTCTCTATTAATAAAAAAACAATTCACAGAGCGTCTAAACTCGGGTAGTCGTTCTTACGCCGAGTTAGGTTGTCTTAGCTTACGTCGAACCAAACAATTTATCCATAACAAAATAAATTTGCAAAAAACCCAATACTCGAGTGGTCATAGAGTTAGGTCGTCTTACCTTACTAAATAATTCCTTGGCTTTTTCTAACCTCCTCTTCAAACCTCTCAATAGGACTCTGTTAGTTGACTCAACCTGGCCATTCGTCTGCGGGTGTTCTATCGAGGAAAACACCTACTTTATTCTGAGTTTCGAACAAAGCTTACGCAACTATTAGCTGCCAAATTGGGTTCTGTTGTCGAACACTAGGTGTCTTGGAATCCCAAAACGACACACAATGTTCTTCCACACAAAATGTTGTACCTTGTGAGTAGTTATTTGTGCAACAGGCTTGGCTTCAATCCACTTGGTGAAGTATTCAATGGCCACAATGAAATACTTCATCTGACGTATTGCGAAAGGGAAATGACCTAAAATGTCTATTCCCCATGTATGGAAAGGCCACGGGCTATAAATTGATCGCAACTCCTCAGCTAGTGCATGGCACCAATCAGCATGCTTCTGACATTGTTCACAACATTGCGCATATTTCATGCAATCTTCTTTCATGGTCGGCCAATAATACCCAGCTCGGTTGACCTTCAATGAGAGAGTTTCTCCTCTTTTGTGACTACCGCAAATGCCTTCATGAAGCTCGACCATTATGCTAGCACACTAATGTCCACTTACACATGTCAGGATTGGATGGGTATAATCGTGACGAAAAAGATTTCCATCTATAAAAGTATATTGTCCTGAATTCCTCTTAACAATCTTGGCCTCCGTGGGCTCAGTATGAAGTAACCCATCAACGAGGTATCACTTGTAAGGTGTTATCCAAGTCTCCGTGGTGTCGACCTACAAAACTTCAAGAAACTCATCCCTCAATAATCTGTAGGTGGTTATTCTTGGGACTTTCAAGGTTTCTTGAATCATCGACTGATGTCTTCTCCCTTTCCCTGAGCTGACCCCTAAGACCTCCACAAGGTTGACCTTGGTCACTCCTCCTTCAGATGTCATGGGTGACCTTAATGTCTCCTGCATCACTGACCTCTACCGATTTCCCTTCCCTGAGCTAGCTAGCTTAGACAACAAGTCTGCTCGGGAGTTTTTCTCTCTAGAAACATGATGCAAATCAAATAGATGTCATCAATAGAAGAAATGGACAAGGGCCGAAGCATTTAAAGTTCTTCTTATTAGTCCTTGCAAAAGATGAGGCCCAAGCCCAAAGCCCAAAGCCAAGAAGGCCAAGCCCAAGAAAGCCCACTCCAATCAAAGAATCACTAGAAGCATGGCTACATCATTGGGAAGAGATTGCCAAATGAAATCTCTCTTTGTAATATCTCTTGTATTAAATTGTAAATAAGATATGATAGCCTTAGGGAAGTGCCTAAAAAGGAAAATAAAAGAAACTATACATGTAAAGGCACTTTTAGTCACTAGTTACATAGAAATGGCTAGGAAGGTCACCTTTTGGCCTAGTTAGGTACCTTTTGTTCATAGAAGGAATTTGAAGGAGCCTTTCCTTCCTTCCTAACCTAGAGGGCCAGTCATCTCCCATTCTATAAAAGGAGAGCCTTGCCTCATTGTAAAAGGAGATTTGAAAATTGGAAGTAATGAAACTCTAGTGAAGTTTAGAGAAAGTTGTGAGTGTTGACTCTTCTTCTCTCTTTAGTCTCATCTTGTGAGCTCTTGGGACTCTCAAGTGGCGGCACCACCACTCATCTTGGAAGCAACCACCCTCCAAGTGGCGTGAAGATCATCCCTTGATCAACAACCACATAAGTCTTTCTTTCCATCTCTTTTTTCTTCCGTTTTGTGTTCTTTGTTGGTTTCCCTATTCCTTGTTCGCTGCAATTTGTCTTTGGTGTGTTTCTATCTTTTTCTGCATGTTATTCCCCTTATAATACTCTTGTTGTTCTTGGTTCGTTTTCGTTTTGGTAGCATTTTACATGCGAAATCTTGTTGTTTTCAAGTTCTTCTACATGGGTTTTGTTCTTTTGCTCATTTCATTCGGTAGATCCTTGTATGCTGCGTTAACTTGTTGTTCTTAGCACTGTTCTTGTGATTCATGAACTGTTCTTGAGTAGTTTTGGGGTTTACTTGTTGTTTTAGAGTTACCCATTCATTCTATATCCATATCATGTTATTGGAATCACATCAAAACATGAACAAGATCAAACATAAATAAAGATCTGCACGTACCTGAGGTATGAAGCTAGCTGCGAGTCCTTGGCCTGATACTCGCCTATGACAAGCAATGAGTCACTTTTTACTAGCAAGCTTCGAGCTCCCAACTCCTTGGCTAGCAACCTCTCGACTATCAAGGCCTCGTACTCGGCTTGATTGTTGCTTGCTTTATACGCAAACCTGAGGGCTTGCTCGATTAAAAGCCCTTTCGACCCTTCTAAGATGACCCCAGCTCCATTCCCTTGTTGATTGGAGGATCCATCTACTGAAAGGACCCAACAAAAGTCAACTGAATTGGGCTGGGAGTCCTCAAACGAAAGTTCTACCATGAAGTCAGCGTATACCTGATCCTTAATCGGCCCCCATAACTCATACTGTATGTCAAATTCGAATAACTTAACTGCCCAACAGACCATGACCGGCTATATCAGGCTTTTGAAGGACCTGCAAATGGGCAGATAGATCATCAGGATCATGGTGAAACTCTTTAAGTAGTGGCGAAGTCACCGAGCTGTAAACACCACGACTTAAGAGGCTTTCTCGATGGCTTGATACCGAGTTTCTGGTCCCTACAATACCTTACTCACAAAATAGACTGGCTTTTGGACGTTATCCTGATCTTGTTAAATGACTAAGTTGATTGCTCGATTCGTAATCGCAAAATAAAGACGAATAGGGGTACCTGGGATGGCTTACCAAGAACGGGGGAGTGGCCAAGTACTCTTTCAACTTGGTGAAAGCTTCCTTGCATTCACCAGTCCACACAAAACGGTTGTTCTTCTTGACAAGAAACGAGAGAGGGTGGTCATGCGCTCGGTGAGCTGTTGTACCTCCCTCACATTAGTCGAGCTGCTCATCCCTATTATTGTCGTGCATTTGTTGGGGTTAGCCTTTATGCCCCTCTCAGTTAGTAGGAAACCAATAAACTTCCCTGCTTCTACCCCAAACACACATTTATCTGGATTAAGCTTTAAGTTGTACTTCGCTATTGTTGTGAATAGCTCTTCCAAATCAGCAATATGTTGATCCTTCCTTTTCGACGTGACGACCATGTCGTCTACATATGCCTGCACGTTTCGCCCAAGCATGGGGGCGAGGATCCGATCCATCAGCCTTTAATAGGTGTCGCCAACATTTTTTAGGCCAAAAGGCACGACCTTGTAGCAGTAACTGACGACCTCGACCATAAAGGATGTCTTACTCTCGTCCTTCGGGTGCATACGAATCTGGTTAAACCCCGAGAACGCATCCAGAAAGCCTAATAACCGACAAATTGAGGCGTTGTCAACCAAGGAGTCTATGCTCGGTAGCAGGTAAGAATCATTGGGACAAGCCTTGTTCAGATCAGTGAAGTTGACACACTTCCTCCACTTCCCGTTGTCCTTCTTTACCAACACAACATTTGCCAACCACTCAAGGTATTGGATCTCCCTTATGTGGCCAACAACCAGAAGCTTCTGAGTCTCCTCTCGAGTGACTAAACGCTTATCTTCATTGAACTTTCTTCTCCTCTGGACCACGGGCTTGACCCTTTCATCCATGGTAAGCCAATGGCATAGAAAGTTTGGGTCTATCCCGGGCATGTCCGCGGATGACCATGCGAAAGCACTCATGTTCTCCTATATCACATTGACTATCTTATTTTCTAACTCTTTGCACAATGAGGTGTCGAGCTTGAACTTCTTCCCTTTTATCTCCCTTTCTTAAACCTCTTTAACAGGTCCAGGTCGTCTCTCATTGACGACATCTGCCTCCACGATCCATTCTGGCTCGCCGACCTGATCTCCCACGAAGCAGACCAAACACCCGTCGTATGGCCTCAACTAGTCAGGAGATAACTGCAAACTGGTGAACGTTCCCCAAAACATCACATCAGCCGAACTCCCCTAATCGACCAAAACTCTGTGCACCTTCCGCCCTACAGTGACAACATATATCACCATCGGATCATCCTCATGAGGAACCACATCTTCCAATTCGAAACTTGTGAAGCAGAGAGTGGGCTCTAGAGGACGATCAGGTCTCCTCGTATCCAGGGATATCACCGCTCCTGTGTACCGTTTACGTTTGAAAGTCGAGCTTCCTCCGGAAAATCTTCCCAAGATGGTGTTCAGCTCTCCGTGGATCGCTCATGTGTTTGGTCCCTGATAGCAATCTCTCCCTTTGGTTATTCCTAGTTAACCTCGAGATACTCCTTCAAGAACCCTTCCTGGACCAAGCTAGCCAGTTGGTGATCGAAGGCTATTCATCGTTCGACGTTGTCCCCAAATGCTCTATGGAACTCGCACTAGGCATCTCTTCGCGACCCCAAGTTCTAATCTGTCTTTTGGGGGAAACTTTAGGTTGTCTGCTAGCCCTAGCATACCCAGGAATTTGGGTCGAGTTGTTGACTCTTCCCTAACCTTCAACTTGGGCTCATCTTCTTGGCTACATAAGGTACATATCTCAAGTCCGTTCTCTTCTCGACGGAGGTTTCCTTGACCCGCAGGTCGATCTCGGTTGCTCTCCTTAGGCCTAGATTCCCTTGAGCGCGAGCCGCCATTCTTCTTGAGTACAACCTCTTCCGCCTCGATGTGTGCGACAACTCGTTCACGTACCTTGAAAAATGTCTCTACTAGATTCCTCGAAAAATGGTCATGTCATTATCCCTTGTTCGAAAGCGACGATCATCATATCTTCATCATGTGTTTGAAGTCTTACCGTAACCGCCCAAAACCTATTTGGATAATCTTTCAGCGCCTCTCCTTCCCTTTGTCTGACGCTGAAAAGGTCGTACAACCTCAGGGGTTTGACCTTGTTGACCGAGAACTATTCTCTAAACATCATGGAAAACTAAGGGAAATAGGTGATTTGACCATCCGGGATCCCACTAAACCACTGTAAGGTTGTTCTTGTAAAAGTGCCCATGAACATCTTACAACAGATGGCATCTAATCATTTGAGCATTGAATGCCATGAGATGATTTTCAAGGTCCTCTACTCCTGTGAAAAAGGTAATTTTATGTGATATAGTGAGGTGGCACAGGCCCATCCATAATTCGCATAAATGGCTTGGAGTTTTATCTCAATGACGAGTTCAGAGATTGTTCCCTAGTGGAATGTCAGTCACGTTGGTGCAGACTCTTCCGCAATTCCTCATTAGTTTTGCGCAACTCCTCATTGGTATGCGCATGTTCCCCCATGGCTATCCGAGAGGCCTCTATTTCTGCCATCAGACGATCTTGCAAGAGCTCTTGCTCAACTCGACCTTGGCTTCTTCTTGGATTCGCTCTTGCTCTCTTCGATATTATTTGTTTGCCTCTTTGAGGGCCCTCATGGCCTCCATGAGTTGCTGTAAGGTGGGGGCATCGTTTCCTTCGGATCCCAGCGGGCCTTGCCTTATATTTCTCATCACGTTAGAAGGCTTAGTCGTAAATGTGGATGAGATCAAGTTTTATCGGGCCCCACAGTGGGCACCAAATGTTCTCGCTGGTTGACCTTGGATGGATTAGGTGGCCAAGCTCCTCTTTTGTCTTGTCTCCAATTGGTGCTCGAAGATGCCGCTCCACAGGGACAAACGGGGCTTTATCTGTTGATCACACTCCGACGATCAAGTCAGTGAGAGCATACAAAATAAATATTCAGTTTCA
This sequence comes from Phaseolus vulgaris, assembly GCF_000499845.2. Lineage (NCBI taxonomy): Eukaryota > Viridiplantae > Streptophyta > Magnoliopsida > Fabales > Fabaceae > Phaseolus > Phaseolus vulgaris. The sequence goes on from NC_023756.2 coordinate 19,378,790, forward strand.
GTCTCAAGTATTCATAAACAACATATTATTTGTTTGCCTCTTGAAGGGCCCTCATGGCCTCCATGAGTTGCTGTAAGGTGGGGGCATCGCTTCCTTCGGATCCCAACGAGCCTTGCCTTATATTTCTCATCACGTTAGAAGGCTTAGTCGCAAATGTTGATGAGATCAAGTTTTATCGGGCCCATAGTGGGCATCAAATGTTCTCGCTGGTTAACCTTGGATGGATTAGGTGGCCAAGCTCCTCTTTTGTCTTGTCTCCAATTGGTGCTCGAAGATGTCGCTCCACAGGGACAAACGGGGCTTTATCTGTTGATCACACTCTGACGATCAAGTCAGTGAGAGCATACAAAATAAATATTCAGTTTCAATCTCAAGTATTCAGATACAACATATTATTTGTTTGCCTCTTGGAGGGCCCTCATGGCCTCCATGAGTTGCTGTAAGGTGGGGGCATCGCTTCCTTCGGATCCCAGTGGGCCTTGCCTTATATTTCTCATCACGTTAGAAGGCTTAGTCGTAAATGTGGATGAGATCAAGTTTTATCGGGCCCCACAGTGGGCACCAAATGTTCTCGCTGGTTGACCTTGGATGGATTAGGTGGCCAAGCTCCTCTTTTGTCTTGTCTCCAATTGGTGCTCGAAGATGCCGCTCCACATGGACAAAATGGGCTTTATCTATTGATCACACTCCAACGATCAAGTCAGTGAGAGCATATAAAATAAATATTCAATTTCAGTCTCAAGTATTCAAAAACAACATACCTTTATTAGGGATCTCAAGCCCCTTTTATAGATATCCCTTCAACGATTTTCTCCAATCTCAACAAAGCAAAATTTCAACAGGAAGAATATAATCTTAATAGAAAACATATAATCATAACAGAAAAACATATTACTTACGTGCACCTTTATCTTCAGGTGTTTAACAAAAATAAAACATTATGTTCACATGCACCTTTATTCTCGGATTCTAACTACTTTATTCTCAACAACTTTTATTGGTATTTAATTAGCGTATATATTATAACCAATCTGAATATTCTTCTATTTAATTATCTTTTTCGAGTTGTTTCTCAGTATCTAAGCCGAGCTCATGGCCCACTCTTTGGGCCCATATTGGCCCAAAAAATGAGTTGACCTAAACGCTTGAACCGAACCAAGCTCCTAACCAATACAATACTTTGCCATTTCAAACATTATTTCTTCTTTTCTTTCAAGGGTACAAATGGAAAACAATAATAAATGTCATCTTAAACTTTTAAAATGACATATAAATGAATGAACATTTTTTTCTTCAAAGATGATTGGGATAGTAATCAATATATTTTCTTTGATATATTATACAATTCAATTCAACATTTTATATGTTGGCCCAATGTTTCTTCTTTCAAGTGATATGAAAGTGAAAGAATGTTTTTACAACATGACAAATCAAAAGAATGGATCAGGGAAAAAAATCATGGTGTTACAAGTTATGCAATTATGCACCATTTTTGCTAGCCCATGGTTTGATGACAGTGATAACAATGATTATAATAAAGATGAGAAGTATCAAGATTGCAACACACATCCATTTTCTAGAGTTCTTTTGATGTTTCTTGGCCGATATGAGGGCGTTGTTACCTTGCTGCACGTGATCGACTGCACTTGAAACCTGATTCAAGAACAGAACAAAGTTTGATCACAAACATAACTTTCCACCAATCAAATTTTCACAGCGATTAACATATGTATGCAAACATACACGCAGAAAAACATAGGTAGAGGACATATTATGTTAGGACCTGAAAAATTAGCATATATCTGGAAAGATGGTGTGATGGACTTTTCCACTTTCCAGTGCATAAAGTGAAAAAAAAAATAACAAAATTGCTACTTGTGTGATTTATGCATTGGAAAGAAGAAAAATCTCTTGTTTTAGTTAATTCAAATATACACTTGGAACTGCTAATTTTCACCATACCTAGATACATTGATCATATGGATGATCAAGATTAACAGTTCTCATGTCTCATTTATCGTTATAACACTGTCCAAAGGAATTGATTTACACATTCCTACATCCAACCCTTTAATTATGATTATGCACTACCTAAATTTATAAAAATTAAACAACAATAAGAAATACTCAACTAACTCTTATTTTCATACGTTTTTTAAAGTATACATTACTCAATTTTGATGTATGTCAACAAGGTAAGGGTGAGGGTCACGCTGATATAAACTGATCCTTACCTATAGAAGGCACACTATTGAGCTGGACATGAGTTCATCTTAGTCATATAACCATCTATGGATAATGAAGATTGTTTTAAACTTTTAATCAGTTCTAATCTTGACATACAAACATTTGAATTATACAGCTAAATTTTGCTCCTTTCACACCCTCTTCAAAGACTTGATATTAAAATCTAAACTTAACATGCTTGATGAACAAACAAGAGAAGTTGTGAGAGAGAAAGAAAAACTATGGAACGGCAATTATTATTGATCAGCAAAACTGGTATGCAAAAGAGGGAGTGTTTGTTTACATTCAAAGCAAACTGATAGAAATTAACAATAGCTAAGACTTGACACGCTATATCTATGGTCTTAAATGCAAAGAGAACAAAATACCTGTGTTTCGATGTTGTCTAGCATGTCTCCTTGTGCATCCACTAACACCGCAATATCCAGAAATATCTGCCAAGACAAAGAAATTAAAGTAACTAGATATCTATCTCTTGACATATCTTGCACGCATTGTGCATTATAAGCATAACTCTAAATTTTTAGTTTTCAGGGCTGCCCATAATTATTTTATGCTTTATTCCTGCTGTTTATCTAACCAGGATATCAAAATGTCCTAATCACAGTCAGATTAATTAAACAAACTGACTAAATACCTGTTGTAGCTCAAGAAGCTTTTTCTCAACATCTCTAACTGCTTCATGTCGCTCTTGTATTTCAGCCAAGGCGTCCATTATCTACAAAGATAACTCATGTATGAGGAGTGTACGGTGACAAGGTAGATTTCCTGATATCATGCAATTTGCCTATACCCCAAGGAAGATCAATGTTCCTCACCCCTCCCCAGCCCCAAAAGCACAAATTATGGGGGAAATATTAACAATGTAGGAACGGTGGGTTTAGATGAGTGGAGGATATTCATGCTGATATTGATGAAGTTGAATAGGCATTTGAGGAGGACTTGAAAGAGAAAGTAAGAGGGATATATGAACCTGGCCTCGCCCTTGTTCCTGAATTGCCTTCTGGAAAATTTGTTCACTATCTCCAGTTTCAATTAATCTGTCAATTGTCTGTACATCGTTAAATGATTAGAAGAAAAACTTCTAAAAGACATTTCTATCTATTAATAAAAATTCAGAAAAGAAAAATACCTCCTCATCAGCTCTTGTGCCCGTAACTGAAAATCATGAAAACCAGAGAATAAGAAGAAATTAACTCCATTTCAAGGAGAAGTAATGGTACAGAATTGCATAAGATTGAATGTAACCACTGATGAGTAAACAACTCAAACCTGTAAAAACTCGTCTCTCAACAACCTCGCGGTACTCTTGATGGATGACCTCTCTTAGGGTCTGCAAATATTTTCAAAAACGGATTCAGATGAATTCAAAAGGACAGGAGAATAAAAAAAATCACAAAAAATTAGACAAACCCACCTGAAATTCTGCCATTTTATCTTTTAGTTTCTTTTTTAAAGAACTGCAAAACAATATAATATAAGGAACAGATGAGATGAAAAAGACGATAATATTTTAAACTTCAAAAGGACTAGAAATTTAGTTGTCTTGGAGGAGGAATATTGACGTCCAAGAGTCTCTTGTATACTTGTATTTATCAAGTAAAACTCAGTGTCTAAATGGTCATATATTTTTGCTGCAAGAGAATTTGAGAAAATAATTGTTGGAAAGTTATGAAAGCAGGGAGAGAACTATTTACTAAACTACAAATACAATGAGAAACTCAATTTCATAACTATTTACAATGAGAAACAATAACAAAATAAAAAGTCAGATCATTACTGACATGGTTGTTGCTGTTCTTGAGCGGTCAACACCTGAACCTTTTCCGCATCCAGACTTCTGCCTGTTTGCCAAATTCTACAACACAGAATGAATGAGTAGATTTACACCAAGAATCCATGGATTGAATAAAACAGATAAAAAGGAATTCAGTAGAGACACCTCTTTGTCCAATTCTTCAATTCTGGTCTTTATGTAATATGCAGTTTTCTTAACTTCATCAACATCTTTCTCCATTTTCTGCTTTAAAGCTGCAGACAATCATTGGATTAAGCCGAATTAATTAGTTTAACACCCATGAACTTCATCAGATCCCCAGAAAAACAAAGTTCAAATCTTTCCTTTTATCAGATGGGCAATTTAACATCTAGAAACAGTCCTACTTCAGAAAATTCTTCATATCAATATAACAATTTTGAACTATAACTTGCAAACTATTTCTCTATTACATGTATATTTAATTTATATTTTATAATACAAAATTTCAGTAACACCTACAAGAAGGATTCCTCTAAAGGTTCAATGAGTCACAAAAGTATAAGTAATTTCCCCAGTTGAGTGTCTCACTGCAATATTTTTAAAAAAATATTTATTAAACGTGACTCAATAATTTTTCTTTAATTTTATGTTAATTAAAAAAAATCAAAAGGACAATGGAACATGCATAAGATAGTTTAAAATAACAATATAACAATATTATACTAACCCTTCATGGAAGGAGCCTTAGTCACAGCTTTGGCTTCCTCATGGGCATCCTGCATACAAGGTTTGAATAGAAATGGTGAGGACTAATTTCGAGTAATTTTTATGTCATAGTATAAACCAACAAGTAAGCACAATGAATTTTAGTAATTTGACCAAACATGTCATTTATTTACTTAAGGTGGACTCTTACCAAATTCCAAAACAGAAACAAATGTGGCTCTTCGTTTAATCCTTTTTCATTTTTCTCAATTCACTTGATATGAAAGCTGACTACAATTCAACACAACTATCTTAGTCATAATACAAACTACAAAATGATAGGAAACGTTAGTCATTCTAGTTTTACATACTTTTTATCCTTCTTAAATGGTTTTCCCGACCCTGTCATCTCATCTCTCCACTTGTCACTTAATCTAAACTTGCAAGTCTACGTAAGTTTTTCTGCCAACCAGTTGAATAGAAATGCCTTATGGAGGGCACAGTAGAAGAAATGAGTTCAAGTTGCTTATAGATTCATACCATCAATGAAATGTACGATGATTGCAAGACTAATGCACAAACATACGATGGTATAAGAGAGGATTTCCCATTAAAAGCATGATTACATCAAAGGTCAACTGTGAGCTCTTTTTCTCCATCTCTTGATTTTGGACATAATTACAAAATATATCAAGGAGCTATTGTCTAAATTCATGCATTTTGTAGATGTGATCAGGTCCTAATTGGAGAATGAGAGGAAATAAATGCTAAAATGGAGTTTTGGAGGGGAGATTTAGAATCACATGGAAGTAGATGTAAGGTGGTGTACGAGGATTGTTAGCTCGTAAAGAAGCATGGCGGCACAGGTATCTAGAGTAGAAGATGTAAGGTGCAGGTGCATATGATGGTGGATGAAATTTCCATAAGCTGTTTTCAGCTTTTTTCAATAAGCTCTTCAGATAGCTTATGAAAACAGCTTATAACTTGTATTGTAAGAAAACCATCTACTTTATTTTCTCTTCAATTTAAAAATAACTTATACATAAGTGTCGTATGATAAACACTTATTCAAAAAGTACTTAATTAAAGTTATTTACCCAAATGGGCCCATAATCTATCAATTGGAAAGGGATTTTGTTGTTGACGTTGTAGATCCATCTGCAAATTGCAAATAGACTTTTCACTTTGCCCGAGTTTTTGCATAAAAAGAATTGGTTAGACTATATTAGAGCTTCGAAGTTCTTATGAGATAGATGAAGTAAGGGGTTTCCAACAAGTTTAAATAATAGAGTACAATTTTCTTATCAGCAAGACTTTCTTCATTCTTCAGTCTTTATGAATTACACTAGTGTACACCAGGAAGTAAGAGTTCAGGTAACAAATAAGGTATACAGAGATGGTTCTGCTGTTAGATTAGCAACACGAAAATAACCTTGACTTTGGTAGGCCATGCACACACAAATACATATCATGCCTATATTGCCCACTTCTTTATTTATAATTATTATACTTCAGTGAAACTTAATAAATTCATTAAACAGTCATCCATTTGCATACAACTTTGACATGATCAAAACTGGTTCTTCAAGCGTTCCAAAAGCCAACAATTAGTACAAGTTTGTAAAGCAGGTTACCTGGAGCTTTTTCAAAAGCTTGTCCAGTTTAGCATATTGCTTATCAAGCTCTTGAACCTACAAAAAAAACCCAATCATTCAACGACATGAACAACATGATTGAACATGAATGCTAAGGCCCCTAAGCTAAGAAACGGAAAGAGATAATGAAAGATGAGCTGAATAATGTTTACACACACACACACACACACACACATATATATATATATATATATATATATATATATATATATATATATATATATATATATAAATAAACACCTTTCTGAAGAAACTTTCCAAGCCCAGTTCTCCTGAATTCCTCGCATATTCTCCTAACTCAATGTCACCACCTCCGTGACCTACGCCACGCGGGATTTCAAATGATTCCTGAGAAAACAAAATACATCATCAAATTACTATGTATGGTTCAACTCTAAGACTGAAGTTGCTATCAGCACGTCCTCGATAAAATAGTCATTGAAGCAATTGCTATCTTAACATTAGCACATAGACAAAATAACACAATATTCTACATACCAAAAAACCAGTATTGAGCTTAGATGCATTTAAAATTCAAAGCACAACAAACAGAACAAATAATCTGTTTCAAAATTTGAAGATGGTCTCCCTACAATACGTTTTGACTATTAAGTAGTATGCTACTGTTAAGACCTACGTAGTGACAGGTAATTCTAAGACCTAACAAAGATGGATTTATGCATTGACCCTTCCTTAGTGCACACTGCATAGCTGTTCGTTTTAGTCCCGTGGAAAGACTGTAACAGTCAATGGAAGGATTGAATTCACAGCCTAATTCATTGTGTGCAAATCTAAGTAACTAACTTCATTCAATAGATATTGTAGATATTGTGAATGGTTGTATGCACTTCAACTTATAGCTAAAAGAAGTGAAGTATAGTTTCAACTCATTGTATATTAGAATGAAAAAATCAGAGAACATTGTATAAGCATCATGGTTTCTCTAAGATGTTAACTGTTATATAAGCTGTTAAATATAAAAATAAATTCTGGGGATTGGGAAAGAAGTGAAGTATAGTTTCAACTTATTCTATATTAGAATAAAAAAATCAGGGAATTCTATTGGCATCATTGTGTCTCTAAGATGCTCACTGTTATATAAACTGTAAGGAATAATTTAAAAAGAAAATTCTGGTCACAAGTATAATAATTTTAATCTGCTCACAACTCAATAAATCACAGCTTATACCCTTCACATCACTTCCTAAAGGGATATCTTTTGAGTTACTGTTTTACCACAAAGAACATCCAATGTAATTTGATTAGTTAATAAGAATCTGCCAATGGCAAGAAGAGGCTACTGAAAATATCATTAATGATTTATAAATTACTAATTTAGTCTTTTATTTTAAACAATTACAAGATAGTTGACCATTGAAAAGTAAAACCAAGTGCATGTTTAACTCTAGATTAATTTAATTGTCACTGTCCATGGCAACCTCTTTCATTAATTTTCCCTTTTTAAAACAGAACAGATCGCAACGCAGATAACTACAAATCTCGAAACCGTTAACGCTAAATTTCCATAGGCTTAAGAACACTATATAGTGGCAAAGAGCAATTAAATTAAATTTCCTTCAAGAAACAGACACCAAAATTGCATTTCAACATAACTCAAACAATGATGAAGAAAATGAAATCCCATTTTTCAAATGTTTCAAACCCACATTCATCAACCCAATAATGTTCTTTTTTTTTCTCAGCAAACAGAGAAAACAGAGGATAAAAAAAAGTTGATATCCTGAGTTTTCACATTGTGCACAAAGCTAGATCTGACAAAAACCCACATGAAGAAAATCACAAATGCGTGAAATAAAAGGAGAAAGAACGAAGAACAAGATGAATCAACAATGAAGAAATGGAAAAAAAAAAAAAAAAAAAAAAAAAAGATAAAGAGAAAGAGAAGGTAGAAAATGGAAGGTTACCGTTAGAAGGTCGTTCATTGTGGAAGAAAGACGAGAAATTCAAAGGGAAGAGGGAATGTGTTTGGAAAAGGGTATTAAGATTTAAGAGTTGTTGAGGACCTGGTTAACAATAAACCAGGCCAGAGTTTCATTTCTAACCAAGAAACAACAAAAGAGAGAAAGAAAGAAGAAGAAGAAGACGTGTTTTTGAAACTTTTTTATTTATATTTTTATTTGTTTGTTTGTTTGCGTTGTTGTAAGAATGGAAAGTTTGGAAATGCAACCACGACCCTGACACGTAGGTGAGGTGATAGCTATTTTGAAGGGTTTAGGATAACTAGAAATTAATCATTAAAAGCAAAATAATAATTATTAGTTAATTTAGGATTTTTTTTTGTTTTGATTTGGAGTGCATTTGGTTTCTTTTTAAAAGTAAACTTTTGGAATAAGATAAAATAAGCATGATAGAATTATTTTTTTAAACAAATTAATTATAAACAAATTTGACTAATGTTCTTTATCAATAGAATAATTAATAAAAATAAAAGTTTTGGGATGGCTTTTTTATTACAGGAGCCATGGGGACAGTAAAACATGTTGGTTGAAATGAAAAAATGACTATAAGATTGCATTCTTATTATCACTAATATGCGTGTAGTCATGTTTTTATTACATTAAAAATATATAAATTTATTATTTTATACATAGTTAATTAAAATTTTAAAAAATAATATAATTTAAAATATATATCTTTTTTTTATAAAAATTATATAACCATTTAAAATAAGTAATTTAATTATTTTAAAATAAAGAAAAATTATTTAACTATTTATCTTATTAAATAAATAAATTATCCTTTATTTATTAAAAAATAATATTATTTGATTAAAATACCACATCAAAGAAATAATGCATTTTTTATATAATGGTAGGTAAGTTTTACCTTTTTTTGTATGTAGTCTGTTTTTATTAGAGGTCGTTAAAATGATAATAATTTATATAAAAATGGATAATCTCCTACTAATTGTATAAAAAGAATAGAAGAGAGTTTGGTGAACTCAAAGGATAAATGAAAAAAAACACACACATATATATATATATATATATAATTATTTCAAAGTTGAATTTTATATACAATTAGAGGAAGTGATTTCTTATATGCAGTTAAAAGACTTATATAATCTTATAATATAGAGACAAAAAGAATATTGCTATTATTATAGTTATAATTTGTAGATTAAATGTGCATTACATTTAATAATTAAAAATAGATTAAATATATGTTTAGTTTTTATGAAAAGACATTTCGATTTTAGTTTTTGAAAAGTATATTGGCTCTTTTTTGTTTCTTATTAGCAAAACATCTTAAAATGCATGAAAAGTTATTATATTAATTGAATTTATTGAATAATTAAGTAACAGTTCTATTAGTTACAAACATCAATATCAATACATGAACAGTGTAACAAAATTTAATTACTTTAATAATGCAGGGGAAATTTTAGGGAAATATACTTGCATTGGTTCAATAGTTTTAATTATGGTTAGGATCTATGAATTCTTTTTCTATCTGTTCTCAGTGTCTGCGTTTAGTATCTGAAATTAATCACTTAATCTTGAAGCAATTAACTTCCTTAATTGAAGTAATTAGATTGCGAAAAGGGGAATAATAAATATTTTCTTTCTCTGGTTGGATGCTGAATTCTGCACCCAATTCTTAATTTGATCATCAACATTTTCAGTTTGTTTCAACCTTGTTACCCTAAAAAGAAAAACTTTTTGTTTGTAACTTTGTGTTGTTAACGAAGATACATTCTTTTCAATATCTTTTTGAAAGCTTTTTCTTAATAATCAGTAAATACTGTTTATTTTTATTGTTAAATTAATTAGAATAAGATAGAAAAGATAAAGAATAAATGTTAATTCGACATTATGCATATTCTAAGTAAAACTCACGATTTAGTCCAAGATTTAGTGATATTAAATTCCATTTCTATCAATAGTAAAATAAAACCAATAAAGTAAAGAAAAAAAAATACTGCAGAAAACTAACTGAATTACACTTCAAAACAAAATATAGTTTGAGATCATTGCATTATTTGTACATATTGGTATTGATTGGAATACAATCTATTATAATTGATTTTTGAATTATTAGTTTCTATTTATTTATTTTTTTGTTCTTTTCTTTTTATTGGATTCAATTCCAAGTTAAAGTGAATTGGAAATCCAAAAGTGGTAAAGATATCAAACTGATATAAAAAAAAAAACAGCAGGCATAAAAAATTTCCTTTTCAAAAACACTCTACATCTTAAAACAGCAACAAAGGAAGACAGAAATTTGAAGGAAGAAAACTAAAATGAAAACTGAAATTTGAGATGCTAACCCAGGGGTTGCAGATTCAAAAATGTTTTAGATTGTCCCGTTTGATTACAGGTAAAGGAAGGTAGAATGTCAAGGTTGGTTAAAAAGGTCTTGCAGCCTCTTCGATCATCTTCTTTACTCTGGTCAACTTCTCAATCTCCTTCAGAGCCTGGAATTAGTTAAGAATAAAAGCGAATAAGAACAATGATACACAGCCAGAAAAAAAAAAATCAAATTTGTCAAGATTCAGTAATAACAGTTGGACAAGCCAAAATGGTTAGGCTCATTCACCACTCCATTCAAAGTTTAACAATGCTTACTCATTGTAACAAAAATTAGGCTCATTTAGTACTTCCTAAAAGGAAACAGTTATCATGGCATGCTTCTAGTTGTTTGCATAAAAAATATAACCTCCAAAGTCAAGTCTTCTCGTGTAACTTCATCTAAGTTGTCACAACCCAACCGAGATGCTACTTCTGTAAAAGGAAAGAAGATGTTAGGACTTCAGACAAACATTGTAAACCAAACAAAAACTGTAAATAAAACAGCCAGGGAAGGTTGCGTACTTTGAACTGAAATAATAGCATCAGCTGTAGCATATCCAGCTCTGTATTTAACATATATAGCACCTAGTTCATCCTTTACCTAACATCAGTTCTCAGAGGCATTAATAATCAGGGATTTAGATTTACTGAAAGAAAGTTTGGAAACTAGTGTAACAACACTTTTCACAGCAGGGAATAAACCTCTGGGTATGATCCTGAAATAGGTATTTCAGATGGAGTAAACTGACTCTCATCTTCTATTACATCCCTAGCCACAAGATCTACAGGCACATCTATCCACAGCGTAATTCCATGTCTCAGAAGTGCCCTATTGTCAATTCAAGAGCAAGTCAAGATAGTAATAAGAATGATGATGACGATCATAACTAGAGGTAAATCCAAATTCATGCATTCACGCAGTCAATAATCCAAAATTGTTGGATGGAGATCAAGTGGATCAAATCTCAAATGCAAGATATAAGTATGATTTACCAAGGTAAGATGAGTTGTTTGATCTTCATCCAACAATTCTTATTCGGTCACTGTATGGGTGTATGAAAAAATTGACTACAGTGACAATGGATTGTGAGCACAAATAGCTAGCAGTCATAAATCCATACAGATTAGTAGGACTTGTCACAGCTCCATTGCCTGCACAGACCACTAGTCGACCCATGGAAGATAATTGCTTCAGTACTTCAGTCTGCATTTGACATGCAAAACGTAAGTATTTGATATTCCAATTCAACAGTTAAATAATGGAAATGAGCATCTTTATCCAGAAAACTCAACTAAAAACGAAAGATCTCAGCCATGTTAGTAACTAAGGTCACACATACAATTGAAATTTAACATATCTGCTAGTTCTTACAAATGAATCAAATTTTTATTTTAGTAACAGTAAATATTTTGTTGATTTTGATCTTTATAAATTGTAGTTTTTTTAATAGTTCTTTTGGCGTGTCATGTATCTAGATGCGTTATAGCATATCTGATATGATTCAAATAATAGTTCATATTGCATGCTTTGTCATCCTTAAAAGATAAAGACCATTTTAAATCTATGATAACCAAAAATCAATGAGTTTTCTTTTAGGATTAAAATCAAAATTCACCATGTATTTATTTATAGGCAGTAAAAATTGCAATCAATCACCTCAGACTCATAGAAGCCTTTCGTGTCACTTTCTGTAAAGGATTTTTCAGCCAGTGCACCACCTAAAGCTTCTTCCACCAAACTATCACTGGACAGAGTACATATCATCAAGTATAGCTAATAACTGAAAAGTCCCTTTTTTTATCCGAGAATAACAAACAAATACAAACCTGTCAAAATAATAATACCGTAATGCATCAGCCAGCAGCTTTCCCAAACTGGTTTTGAGAGAACTTTTCATTCCTTTGGCAAAAATATAGAATTGGGTTAAGTCACAATAAAGTAATGTTTAGATCCAACCTTTTTTTAACGTTTCTCTGTAAAGAGAACTGGGGTTTTGAACACATTTCTGAAAAAGCTCTTAAAAAATTAAGCAGTGTAATTTTTATACAAGAAAAAAATTCTAAAAATATTAGATGAAGGAATTCTTAAATCTCTCCATCCTCTGTTTTACTTTATCTCTTTAATTAAAAGACGAGTTATTATAAGGAGAAAATTTAGATACAATCTTTTAGGTATTGCTTCTATTGTTCTTCAATCAGAATTGCAGTTTCATTTCAGTATGTAACTAGATAATCTTTTAATACAAATCTTTATTACGGAGATTACCAAGATATAACTCCTTCTTTATGGAGAAGAACAATACAAACACTTAATTCACCATATCTGTATCCAAGTTTTCTCCTTGAAGTTATATCTGGCTAAAATAATCATTCCAAAAGGTGTATATTGACAAATTTCAGAAGGATTTGCTACTCTACACCTACTTGTTTTAGAAGTAAGATACATAACTTAAATAACCTCAAGAAAAAAAAATAATAACTTGTTTAAACAATCCAAGGTCCTTAATTGAAAAGGTGTTTGGTATTCTTACCAACCAGAAATATGGAGGTCCCTTTGAGGTCAGAAGACACCTCTGCAGCTTTCTTCTGAACAAAAACTAAAGAAACAGTTAAAACAATCTTCTATTCTATCTATGCAGATCACTTAGAGTATGTTTGGATACAAAACCAGAAAGATTTTTTAAAGTTTCTGTACCCAAAAAAAACTATATTTTCAGTACAAAAGCTCTCAAAAGCACTTTTAGTTCATATCCAAACAACCCCGTAGTCTTCATAACACAATCTCGATCAGTCTCACCTTCACCACAAGAGCCGAGTCCGTGGCACCAACAGAAGCTGAATAATAAGATTGGCAACATAACATCAACACCATTGGTCAATTTTTTTTATTTACACAACATTGGTTAATTAAGAACCTATTTAGCTTAATTTCAAAATAAACACTCCCACAAGAAAAAGATTTTTTTTTTTTCTAGAAACTAAACTTATCATATACCTAAACTATTTTACAAAAATTCCCTCAACTAACTTCTTTAAAAATCACATTTTTAAGTCAGTTTACGAAAAAACTTCTCTTTACAAAAAGTTTACCCAAACACAACCTAACCATTTACATAACTGCACAATTTGATTCAGAAACAGTGGGGAAAATACAATACAGTTACGAGGCTTACACGGAACGGTGCCGTCCGATACTGAGCAATTGAGCCTGCGAAGTCGAAGGAGGTTCGGGTTTGGATTTGGGCTCGGATTCAGGTTCGGATTAGGGTACTTGAGGAAGAAATTTGAGTGCTTGAATTGAAGAAAATCGAAAGAGCCATTTGGAAGCGCGAAACGAGCGTTCATGCGGTTCACACTTACCTTCTCCATTCCAAATTTTGTTATCTTCTTCACTCTTCCACGCTCTTTCAACTATAAACTATAAACTATTTAATTTGGTTGGTATTGAAAAAAAAAGTTATAATTAGAAATAATAAAACCTGTAAATGGTTTATCCATACACAATGAATTTAATTTTTATGTACTGCTTTATTTTTTTCAGATGATCAATTAATAAAAAATTATAATATGACTTTCAATACAATTAAAAAAAGTTAGCAAATATTTAAGTGTAAGATTATACAATTAAATAATAAAGTAATCTTACTCCAAAATTTCTTTCTTAAAAATAAATAGCTTCATTTCTTTGATTTATTGTTAAGGGAAACTAATCAAATCTAAGATATCATATTCTTTTTGTGGAGACTACTAGGGTTTTCCTTCTTGTAATTCAAAAAGAAAAAAAAAAACAAAATCATACATTAACTATTTACTCATAAATTTTGTTGTTGTGGAAATTGTATCCACAAAAGGTTAGAACTTGAATTATGTTTATGTGATATGTATAATATTTCTAAAAAATAAATTAAAATAATTTTCGAATCTATTTAAAAGAATAATCCTTTAACTCTCATCCAACACAATTTATTTTCCAAATATATAAATTTAGAAACTTAAGGGTAATCGCCAAACTATACTTTAATATATCTTAATGATGGGGGAATGTGGCTCTCTAAATTTTTAAATCAAAAAGAAAAGAAAACAATCAAAGGAAATCTAAATGAAAAATAAAATTAACTTAGTCAAATATATTAAAAATATCACTTATAATAATAATCCCTTACTTTAGTTCCTATGCAAACAAAAAATAAAAGAAAATTATAAAACGATAAAAATATTTGAAATAGAGTAATTAAATTAAAATTAATATAATATTAAAAATATAAGATATTGTTTAGTTGATTTTGTAATCCCCTATATTAAGTTATTGTTTATTTGAGTAGACTCATATTGTGTCTTGATTTTATTAACATGCAACATAGAAAGATTGAGAGGAGTTTGTGTATTTATATTTATAATCAAATTTTGATTAATGGGACTATTTAAAAAATGTCTTATGGGAGAAGTGGAAATAATTTAAGAGTTGTAAGTAGTAAAACCTTTTGTATTGTTTGATTAGTAAAACCTTTTGTATTGTTTGGTTTATCTCTCAGATGATTAATTATTTGTAGTTTTAAACGCTATTCAAATTTCTTCTAAAATTACAATGCTTTTTTAATCAATAATATATATAAGAGTATAAGAGTACTTCAATTCATCATGTACAACAAATTTTAATATCATGTTATTTTTCAATCACTTTTTCCACAACTTCTTGAAATTTTATAGGTCTTACAAGTTTTTGAGTAATCAAACACGGTTCCTTCATCACTCTTAGAGTTAAATTTTTCAAGATATTTAGTGTTCACAGTGAAACATTGACATTTAAAGGATGTAAATTAGATATATTAGGTTTTTAACCTCTCCTTAACGTAGAATTTTCTTTAAGTATAAGTCTGATGTAGATTCTATTTGTAAATAATAATATTTGTTCAAAATATTTTGTTGAGTTGGAATTATAATTTAACATAATTCTAATTTCGTATAATGAACTATTTTTTCTCCACTATACCAATTTGTTGTAGCGTTATGACTTGAAAATTGTAATGAATATTATTTTCCTTGCTTATTTGATTTCTAGGATATGAGGGGATTCCTAAGATACATTAAAATGAGTCACTAATTATCTTGAATCATTACAGGTGCTCCAATTACTATCACAAAAGGCTTTTAAGTGAGCAGAAATGTTGGAAGGGAAAAAATAAACCAAGACTCGAAGCTCCTTTAATATATCTAAGAACTTTAACTGCTGCATTATAGTGAGCAATTGCAGACTTAAAAAGAAACTGAGAAAATTGTTGCCCGAAAAAGGTTATGTCAGGTCAGGTATTAGTGAGATACATAAGTCTTCCAATTAATTTTTTGTATGCTTGAATCTTTGCGAACGAAACATTTCCAATAGAAGATAATTTTGAATGATTATGAATTGGAGTATGTGCAGGTTTGCAGGGAAAAGACTTGCCTTTGTTAACAATTCCAGTGCATATTTCCTTTTATTCATCATTATCCTTTTCTTATTTCTTGTTATATCAAGACCAAGAAAATATTGCATTTAAGGTATGTAATATTTTAGACCTGCACATTTGGACCTGTATTCCCTTCACATCTGCCTATAAAATTCCCTGCACATATGGAGTTGAATCTATATGACCAAGTCATTTGTTGTTTGCTACTCGTTGTCCCCATTTTTTTACAAAAATATTGTCCACCCAAAATGTTTAGTTTCACAATAATAATCAAAACGATTTTGGGTATGCATTTGCAATATCAATTTTGCTTTGAAAAATGGAAACCACAACTGTGTTGAAATTGATTTTTGGTTCCTATTTGTAAGTTGATATTTTTGAACTATTTTGGGTACAATTGTTGATGTTTACACACTATTTTGGCTTCAGAATATTGGTCAATGCTTCCAATTTTATCTAGGAAAAAATTGATGAGCTAATGCTAGAAAATCCAGACACTGCATCAGATATATCTCCAAATGATCTAATTGGTGTCGTTTTTGGAATGGTACATCCAAGGAGGGGCACGAGAGGTGGATCCCAGACCACACACCAGTTCTCAATAAGGGAGAAGCCTAGATCATGAGAGTCCATGCGTGTGGAGTGGATGACGCGTTTAGGCGTAACACAAGTATAGAGCCATTGGAAAGGATGCGACCTGTGAGGGTCACGTTCCAGTGGTGAGCTGCATGCATGGCACGTGAACAACTGGGGCGCTCCCAAGATGGGCGACCAAAGAGATCATGTGCACGAGGAGACATCCAGGTGGTCATCCTATCAGAGGTTGCACTCTAGTTAAGGAACTCCACGTGTTAGGTTATCCTAAGAGTGGGTAATTGTGGCGTTGGGGCCCACCCCCTCAGGAAGCCCATTTTGGGTAATGGAAACAATGGAAACCCTAGTTTCAGTCTATATAAAGGGAAGTAACAAACTTGGCAAGGTACGCTATTCATTTTGCGCCGCTTAACACACACACAATTATACTCTTACGTTACACAGTTTTGGTGTTTCCTAGCCCTAAGATTGACTTGAGCGTCGGAGTGCAAACGACCTCTAGGGCGCCTTTTGCCTTTATGTTTTCAGGCATTCATCAAAGGAAAAGCACGTGCGAGCGCATGGATTCTGGACGTGAGAGTGATGTAGACGCATAAAGACATTTTAGGTCAACCGACAGGAACATTTGGCGCCCACCGTGGGGCACGATACAAAACATTGTCCCACCAGCAAGAACCAGACAGATCCAGAAGATGAGAAGTACGAGGCAAGGACTTGTTGCACCAAACAGGGGCGAAGGCCTCACCCTGCAACAGGTTATGGAGGCGATGCAGACCCTTCAAGAAGAGGTGGCTGCGTCAAGAGCAAACCAAGAACGCATCCAGGCTGATTTGGCGGCATCACGGGCAACGAGCGGAGAACTGCGTCGTTCGAATGAGGAACTGCACAAGGATATGCAAAATCACGTAGGCGAACGTGAGGAAGAAGATCAAGAACCTGCAACGCCGCCCAGGGAGTTCCCGATGTTGTTATCGCAAGAAATCATGGATGTCGTGATACCAACCACGCTTGTAAGGCCCAAAGTTACCTTCACTAGTACGGAGGACCCGAAGGCCCATCTCACGACTTTCCATACGCAGATGATGCTGGTTGGGGGCTCCGATGCGGTGAGATGCAAGCTGTTCATGAGCACCCTGGTGGGAACAATGATGAGCTGGTTCATCAGCCTCCTTGATGGCCATGTGACGTCATTCCCACAGCTTACAAAGCTGTTCAGGGCACAGTACATCGCGAATCGAGCTCCCCCACCTATATCTTATGATTTCTTTGACATAAGACAATATCAAGGAGAGTCGTTGAAGGAATTCCTCCACCGATTTGGAGCACAGGCTATGAGGTTGAACCTCAAGGACGAAAGGATGATGGTGCACGTGTTCAGGAAGGGCATTGTGCCAGGCCCCTTCAGTGAATCACTTATCAGGAACCACCCTAAGACCTTCGCCGAGATAAGGCGTCACGCGGTGGCTCATATTGCGGCAGAAGGGGAATTTAACGAGAAGCGTACGTGCGTGGTTCCCACGCACCCGCGTGCATCAGGTTGACCTCAGCCCTTAAGGGTGCATGAAACCCCCGCGAAGCAGCAGCCCTATACCAGGGAAGCCTCAAACCAGGGGGCGTGAGAGGGAGAACGTGCCACCAAGGCACGACTTCGTGTTAGAATTGAAGGACCTCATCGCTATCCCCAACGTAGCGGAGAGGCTGAAGGTACCCCCGAAGACCGACAAGAAGCTCGTGCCCAACAAGAACGCTTGGTGTGAATTCCACCAAGTATTCGGTCATCCCATACGCAACTGTTTGGTGCTGGGACTCTAGCTAGATGAGTTGGTGAAGAACGGTTTCCTGAGGGATTACTTGCAAGAAAAGCAAGGGACCGAGGACATGGCAGTGATAGACGGTGGCACGGGGCATGAAGTTCCCGTGCATGGTGAGATTCACACCATCGCGGGAGATTTTTCGGGAGGAGGTTGTACCGCCTCTCAGCGGAGGAGGTACGCACGAGCAGTGATGACGATAGAAGCACGAAGAGCCAATGATGCTTTCGATGTCGACCTTGTCTTCACCAAGGGCGACCTTCAAGATGTTGTTCCCCATGACAACGACCCGACGGTGATCTCAGTGGTAACTGCAGGAAGGAAGGTGCACCATGTACTAGTGGATCAGGGAAGCTCGGCAGACGTAATGTTCTGGATGACTTTCAAAAGGCTGCAACTGTCCCCTGACATGATAAGGCCCTATGATGGCTGCCTGTACGGTGTCGCGGGAGACCAGATGGAGGTGTGCGAACACTTAGAGCTGAGGACCACCTTCAGGGATGGTACCGCGTCCCGTACAGAGAGCATCAAGTATCTCGTCGGCAATGCCTCCTCCGCTTATAACATGTTGTTGGGTAGACCTACGCTAAATAGGTTGGGGGCGGTGTCGTCGACAAGGCACATGAAGATAAAGCTCCTTGACTTGGTAGGAAAGGTGATTACCATCAAGTTAGATCAGAAGGAGGCCAAGAGATGTTACGAGAACAACCTCAAAACAAAGAGAGAGGTATTCATGGTCACTACACGACCACCGTACACAGAGGAGATCACCCACCCCGAGGTCAATTGCACCGAAATCGTCTGGACCAAAGCAGAGATTGCCTGCGAAAAGATAGCCCAGGAGAGCAGATCTGATCCATTTGGCGATCCAGGGGAAAGAGAGACTAGAGGAAAGGTCTCCAAGCTTAGCAACACCCTCGACCAAACGGCGCAGGATCTGAATGTCAAGGTTCGACCTGTCCACCAGAGGACGAAGGAACGACACCTAATTTTCTTAGAAGGTCTATTCGCAAAGATAGTTGAGTACAGGCTGAAGTCGAACCCCAAGAAGTGTGTGTTCGAAATAAAAGCAAGGAAGTTTCTGGGTTTCTTACTCACTGAGCGTGGTATGAAAACAAACTCAGGAAGGTGCGCACTGACAAGGCGTATGTCTTTCTTGTCTGGATTTGCACCAGTCGGACGAGGGGGCGACCTCCCTTACCAAGAGTGTAAAGAGACGTTAATCAGGCTGAAGGAGTACTTAGCCAGCCCTCCAGTCCTGTGCAAACCGCTGCCAAGCACGCCACTTAACTTGTATTTAGCGGTGATCAATCAGGCGATCAGTTCAGTCCTTGTTCAAGAAAATGACCAAATTCATAAACTCATATGCTTGGCGGCCTCCCTTACCAAGAGTGTAAAGAGGCGTTCATCAGGCTGAAGGAATACTTAGCCAGCCCTCCAGTCCTTTGCAAACTGCAGCCAAGCACGCCACTTAGCTTGTATTTAACGGTGATCGATCAGGCGATCAGTTCAGTCCTTGTTCAAGAACAGAACCAATTTCAGAAACTCATATGCTTTGTGAGCAAAGTATGGCAAGGGCCTGAGGAAAGATACCAGGTACAGGAGAGGGCGGCCCTGGTGGTCCCACATAAGCTATCTCCTAGGTGGGTTGGTCCTTTCAGAGTGACAGAGGCCCTTGGGAACAAAGCATACAGACTTGAGACGTTGGAAGGAGGCGCGATTCCTCACACATGGAATGTGGCCAACTTCAAGTTTTACTTCAGTTAAGAAATAACATTGTACATTGTATTAGGGGACACTCTTTTTCCCTTATAAGAGTTTTTTAATGAGGTCACCCAATAAATTTCGATTGAAATATTTTCTCGAGTTGTGTACAATGCAGTTAGGAACTTGTTTTCCTTGCGTTATAGGTCTCGTGAGTGGAAAGGTAGGTTCGTAGAGAACACCTTCCCCCTCGAGTGAGAACGCCAAGGTTGAACGAAAAAATTCACCAGATAAATCCTCCTCGCCCCTTGAGCGAAGCTGAGGTCAGTTAGGAATTTGTTTTCCTTGCGTTAGAAGTCTCGTGAGTGGAAAGGTAGGTTCGTAGAGAACACCTCCCCCCTCGAGTGAGAACGCCAAGGTTGAACGAAATAGTTCACCAGATAAATCCTCCTCGCCCTTGAGCGAAGCTGAGGTCAGCCAAGGAATTATGTCCCTTGCATTCGAAGTCTCGTGAGTGGAAAGGTAGGTTCGTCAAGAACACCTCCCCACTACGAGGGAGAACGCCGAGATTGAAAGGCGCTAGTAGAAGCGTCGCGGTGCCAGGCAACACGAGTTAGCAATTGAGTAAAATAAAATAGCAGTTTTCAGTCAGATCAAGCTTAAGGAAGTAAAAGTAGCTAGACATCCAAGAAAGTAAATTGCAAGCGGACAATAAACTGTTCGTTTGACAACCAAGTACAAGCTAAAAAGGAAGAATCCTTGGAACAATTTGCCCGTTTACAACACGGTTTGATACCGCGAAGGGTGAAGCGTCCATCTCGGGGTGCACACAGGAAACCTGAGTGAGGGCGTCCTCGAACCCCGCGTCGTAAGCATCAATAGCATCTCTGGTCAGCTCAATCTCGGCTTCTTCGAACCTCTTGGCTTGTTGGAGGAGCTCAGCCTCAACACGATCCAGCTGCACTTCTCTATTTATGGACCTTTCTTCAAGCCTCGCCATCTTGGCTTTGGATGCCTCAGCTGCCTCTTCCAACTCAAAGACCCGGATTCGCAGGGGCAGGATTTTTGCCTCCAACTCGACAGCCGCTTGGCACTTTCCTTTTTAGATTGGCGGAGGCTAGTCAACTCTTGCTTCAGTGTGGCCTCACGGGTAGCAAACGAACGAGCCAGCAGGGCCGTTTCTTCCTTATCTTTGGTCTCTACCAGCGCCACCCTCGCCTCAGGCTTAGTTATGAGGGCATTGGATTGAGCAAGAAGAGTCCCAAAGTTGAGGCTCAGCCTTTCCCTCGCAGTGGTACCATTCGAATCCACCGTCATCTTTAGTTGGAAGCCTTTTAGGGCATGTTGCAGGACAACGGGTAGTTCGAGGGCAGGTGAAGCTGCAGGAGCACTCGTCCCACCGTCTTCAAGTGCGAAGAGGTCAAGGAACGAGGGAGCGCTTGGCGTTCAGTTTCAGGGCGATGCCGAGCGACCGACAGTGGAGGAATGGGAGGTCGTCGCCGTCGTAGATCTAAGCCTTTTAAAGATTGGCCCCTCAGTGGAGTCCTCATCAGATTCGATCTCCACTACCTTTTCGTAAGGAAATAGAGCGAGAGATGCTTGGGCTGCGGCAAGAGGAACCACGACTATAGGAGTGGAGGGAGTAGGCGAGGGCGCAACAGTGGCAAAAGCGAGGGCATGAAGGCTAGAGGTGCCCGCACCCCCGGGCGTCCCTCGACGGCCAGTAAGGATATCAGCCAGCTTGGCCCGTTTCTCCTCATTCTGCACCATCCCTGCGTGCAAATTTTATAATACAAGAGATTAGGAATCCAGACACAGGGGTAAACATGCGAGAATAAAGGGGCAGAATGCGCAAGCATAACAGTACGATAACAGACACAACCATGCAAGACAGGGTGAACAATATAGCCTTTGAGACCCTCATCAGTAGAACAGTGTTGAACACCGCTCCTAGGCGAGTAAGGACCAGACGGACGATCAACAAGAATCAGTTCCTCGAGGGTCCTGGGTTTCTTGAACCCTAACTCAGGGAAACCCACACTCGAAGGAAACCTAGGGAGATAGAGGAACGAAGTGAAAACAGGGAAAGCTTAAAATGCAAGGAGTTTAAACAGTCCCAAGCGATTATCAAGCATCAGAATCAATAGATAAGTGCGATCAGCGGTTAAAGTTCGTACCTTTTGATCGGGTAGGATGAAGGTTCTGGAATTCGTAGGGAAACGTGAGAGCGCTCGAGGAAGAAACGAAGCAATCAAGGGTGTTTCAGAGAGTGATGGAACATTGATTGGACGCGCGCGTTTTCGAATATTTAACGTAAACAAAGAAGCGTAAGCGACATTAAGCCCTGACCGTTGATCAAAACACGTGTGCGCAATTAAGACAGACTCAAAGAAACGTCACTTTGTTGCACTATTCACGTCCTGTCATACAGAGTCACGTAGGTCACCAAGGGCAAGAACTTGGTCTCTTCGCTGAACAAGTTACAGCTCGAGACTAGGGGGCTTGTGTACCGACCAGTCCTCGGGCGTCGTTGACCACTAGTGATGTTGGAGCCACGTAAGCGGGGTCCCGCGAGCGGCGTGGGCCAGTATCTCGCAAGGCACGTGCGCCAAGGAACCAAAATAGTGGTAAGACATCGGTCACCAGGATGTATCGACGTGTAACTAGGCAGTGTGGAGAGGTCAGACATCGGGACTCGAACAGTAGAGCTGGGCCATGAGAGGTGGATCCTAGACCACACACCAGTTATCAGTAAGGGAGAAGCCTAGATCACGAGTGTCCATTGTAAGAAAAGATGGCTTTAAACTAGAGGGGGGGGGGGTGAATTGTTTAAATAGGGTTTTCGCAAACTTTTCAAAACTATAATGAATTTATCTCAGGAAACAATTGATTCAGAAATTCAGTTCGCCAAAACAGCAAGCAAAAGCTGTAGTACCAGAAAAACAATCGGTTGTAACAATCGGTTGTTTCGTAGAAACAATCGGTTGTTTATACCAGTAAACAACAAAATAAACTGAATTTAAAGAGTTAGAGATAGAGAGATTGTACACAGTTATTTATATTGGTTCACTCCAAAGCAGAGCTACATCCAGTCTTCTCAGAAACCCTAAGGAAATCCACTAAGCAATCACACCTTGATCACTTACACAACAACCAAGAGAATGACCTTGAACACCTCAAGAAACACACTCTCCTTGGTCAACACACCAACACTAAGATTGCTGATCTTGATCCCCTCAAGAACACACAGCCAATCTCAGCAAACACAGAAACGAATACTTGTTCAACAGAGTACAAGGATTACACTTGTTACAGAAGATAATCTGAAATCAATACAAGCAGAATCCTATTCCATACACTTTGATCAATCACAAACTCTTAGCAATCTCAGCTCTTTGAAAAACTCAAAAAACAAACTCTTAGGAAAAACTTTGTCAAAGATTCTTCAATCTCAAATATGTTTTTCTGAATATATTCAAAGATGTAGTTTGTTATCAAATCTTAACAAACTCTTAAATTGCATTAAAAGATTGGTCAAAGCATTTAATGACTGGAGCGTAAGCAGTTAAATCATTTAAAGCTCAGTCAAACAGAAAACAGTTTTTCTATTATGGTCCCAAAACAAACAATCGGTTGTTTCCTCGAATCAATCGGTTGTTTTGGTACTTAACAGTTCAACCATTTAAAAACAGTTTTCAATCTTTTTCTCAAAACACCTAAGTACAAACAATCGGTTGTTTCGATAAAACAACCGGTTGTTTTAACTTAGTTTGAAAACATTTTACTTTCACAAAGATTGAGAATGCTAATGCTTTAGATTTAATCAAAGGGTGGATTACAACATATAAACTACCCCAGAACTAAGTTAAACCAGCACAGCAACATCAAGCACAGTCAAGGCTTCAACATCCTTCAAAGGGTTTGGATTCTTCAAAACTTGAACACCAGTTGGTTCAACATCCATGCGTGTGGAGTGGATGACGCGTTTAGGCGTAACACAAGTATAGAGTCATTGGAAAGGATGCGACATGTGAGGGTCGCGTTCTAGCGGTGAGTTGCATGCATGGCACGTGAACAGCTAGGGCGCTCCCAAGACGGGCGACCACAGAGATCAGGTGCACAAGGAGGCATCCAGGTGGTCATCCTGTCAGAGGTTGCACTCCAGTTAGGGCTCACGCGCTAGGTTATCCTAAGAGTGGGTAATTGTGGCGCTGGGGCCCACTCCCTCAACAAGCCCATTTTGGATAATGGAAACAGTGGAAACCCTAGTTTCAGTCTATATAAAGGGAAGTAACAAACTTGGCAATGTACGCTATTTATTTTCCGCCGCTTAACACACACAGTTACAGTCTTATGTTACACAGTTTTAGTGTTTCTTGGCCTTAAGATTGACTTGAGTGTCGGAGTGCAAACCGCCTCTAGGACGCCCTTTATGATGGAAGAGGCCCAAGCACAAGCCCACATGCAAGCCCACCAAAGGGTAGATTTGGGCCAACCATAGAGTTATGGCCAAGAGGATCCAAGAAGACGTTCTTTTACATGTTCAAATGCCATAAACTCTAGTGTAGAGTAGACTTTAATTTCTTGTCAAAATTAGCATAGGAACTTTATTTGTAATTTTCTTAGAATTAATTTTGGCACCTAAAACACCAACCTAGGTAAACTTAGAGTTTCTAAAAAAACCTCTAAATTTACCAAGGCCGGTCTAGAAAGCCCATGGAGGGGGTGAGCATAAAAACTAGACACACCCTTCCCCATGTGCTCATTTGTGCACCCATGTGCCATGTGCACCCATGTGCTTCACATTTACATTTCATTTGGCTAGCATTAGGGTTGCATTATGGTCCTCCTTAGCCTATAAAAGGAGGAGCCTACACCTTGTATTTTCAAGTTTATTGTGAGTAAAGTTATGCTGCCATTTTGTGCCAAGTTTTGCTTCTCCTTAGAACTCTAGGCTCTAAACTTCACATCCTTCACCTTTCCTTGGGCTGGCCGAACCTCCCTATGTTCATACCTATCATGCACCTTCAAGATCAACATCACTCTTAGGAGGATCTTGCACACACACCTCCATAGCTTCCGCACCATTTTCTTACATTATTCAAGAAGACCTTCATGAAATTTGCCATCATTTGGTATCATGAGCTTGGGTTCTTCAAGATGAGTTGCTTTTGGTCTTTTCATTTCTAGTTCTTCTTTATTTCATGTTGTTCATCTTATTTCCATAATTGTCTTGCTGTTTTTTGCATTTTAATTTGTTGTGGTGTGCTATTTGTAAGATCCAACCGAAGCACTTTTGTTCAATTGATCTTGAACAATTTTTTTGTGCAATTTGTGATAGGATTCCATACACCTTTGAGTTGCTGTTTTCTTTTAGGCTTTTGAGTCTTTATTGCTTTCTTATTGGTTCATATTATGCTTTTGAGTCTTTAATTTCTGAATCCATATATGTTTTGTCAAGTCATGTTCATCCACAATGTCAACAATTCTTAGTAGTCCTTTATTTGGCTTGATTGTTTCTTGATTTTGGGTATCTTTAATTGCTTTGAATCTGCTGTTCTTTGATCTTTTGGTGCCTTTTTAATTTTAGTTTGAGTTCCATTTGTGTTTAGATCCTACACAAATTCTATTGTGTTTAAATTTTGGTATCTTGCTGTTTTTGTTTCCAGTTTCCAGAATCCCCTGTTTCAAATTTTCTGTGCTGGCTGTTTTGTTCCAGAAAAATATTTTCACTCTTAGGAAAATTTTGATTCTCTGGAATATGCAAGTTTGAAGTGTTATAGAAAGGACAAAAAAAGAATTAGTCCAAAAGAATCAACAGAAAAAAAAATGATAAATCTTTTAAAATCAGTGTGCAAATCTGAGGCGCTACAGCTGGCGTAACTGAACACCAAAATTGAAAAAATTATTAAAAAAAATTGGTGCATGCGTTTTGAGTGATTCCAAAGCCAGATTTTAGCTAAGATCTTGAATATCTTGCATATCAAATTTCAGAATCATATCTTAAAAACACAGCTCAGCATAAATTGGGGAAAAACACGTTTCTGGCCCACAACATTTTCCAGTGGTGCTGTTTTTTTATTTGGTCATCTAATTCTAGTGCTATTCTTAGGATTCTTTTGTGTGCCTACCTTTATTTTGGTACCTTTTATTTGCTTGCTTAATATTTCTTGAACCTCTTTCTAGTTGTCATAATCTAACTCCTTTTGGTGGTACTGTTTTATTCAATTAAATTGTTTCTTGCTTTTGTTCTTTGACCTCTAATTTGGTGCTGGAATTTATATCTCCTTTGGTGCTTAATTGAATGGAAACTTGACTTGGGTAAGGTCTAGCCTTTTGATAGGTGCTGGAATTGGAGAATTAAAACCTTCATTCTAAAGGGAAACAAAGTCAAGGCCGAAACAAGCTTTCTTGAAAAACACTACAAACACTTGGAGGGCCAACAAGCAAAGACAACAAGGAAGTACATTTAGCAAAAAGAGGATCAACAAAGGGAGTTTTCTTAATTTCCTTGCAACTTAATTTGTGTTAATTACCTCTTAATTACGTTATTAGACGGTGAGTGTGTCTTCAAGGGCTCCAAGTGTCCAAGAAGACTCACCTAGGGCCGACTAGTATAGAACTCTTTAATTAGCAATTGTTAATTGTTTTTAGTTGTTTCTATATTGCTTAATTAGTAACGCTTTGTATGTGTGGTTGTTTTAAGCTTTGTTAAAACCGTCTAGCTTTGTTAATTAGTTAGCATACATTGTTTTCTTGCATTGAAAAAAAGTTTTGATTTCTCCAACTTAATTGTGTTTTAAGTGATTTACTAAGAGAAAGTTTTGTGTGGAGCATTAAGGGATAGTCTTTGGCTAAGGCAAGGCTTGGTACTTAAGTAGTCCACTGTGACTCACCTCCCTTACCTGGAAGACTACCTTCTTTGACTTCCCTAAATTTTCTCAAGGTAAAATACTTGTATACACAAAGTTTTAGTCATGTCTTCTTCTTCTCATTCTACAAAGTCTATTGGAAGTCAATTAAAATCTTTAAAAACTCTTTTGGAAGAAGTTTCACAAATTGTGCAATCAATTGCATATAGACAATTGGAGAGTGAGACTAAACTTAATGTTTTGACTAAAGCAAAGGATGAGAAGTCTCACATTCTAAAAAAATTACCTTCTCATGCATATATCTCTAAAGATCATGATTCTTTTGGGGAGGGAAGCATTAGAGTAAATGATTATTATCAAGCACCCCCTAGAAGACATAGAAGAGATAGAAAAGAACAAGAAAACCCAAGAGAGGTTAGGGTAGACCAACCCCATTTCCATGGAAAAGAAAATATAGAAGCTTGCCTAGATTGGGAAATGAGGGTAGAAAAATTGTTTGCTTCCCATAAAGAAAGAAAGGAAAGAAAAACACAAAAGAAGAGAGGGGAAGTCGAAAGGGAAGCTAAAGAAAAAGAAGAAAAAGAAAAGCATGAGAAG
The DNA here is from genome assembly GCF_000499845.2 of Phaseolus vulgaris. Lineage (NCBI taxonomy): Eukaryota > Viridiplantae > Streptophyta > Magnoliopsida > Fabales > Fabaceae > Phaseolus > Phaseolus vulgaris. Next base: position 19,406,491 of record NC_023756.2, read on the forward strand.
ACCCTTGAAGAACAAAAGGCGTGGGAGAAGAGTGTTCCTTCCCACAAGGTCATTCAACAAGACCAAAGATTTAAAAATACCTTTGAAAATATGTGTCTTGTTGAACAACCTCAAAGCCTTACCTTTTGTAAAGGAACACTTGCAAGCCTAAGTGAAAAAGAAGAGTCTTTAAAGGAAGCTTGCATAGATAAAAATGAAATAGATTATTTCTCATATGTGCTAGGATATCACCAAGTGAATGTCAAGTTTTTTATAAGCATCTACAAAAACAATTTTTTATGTGAAGTAGTGCCTAAAGAAACTTGTCATGTCTTATTGAGACAACCATTGCAAAGTGTACAAATCCTTATAAACAATGGTTGTCACAACGAGACTATCCTTACACATAAGAGAAAAAGTCTTCATGAAGGAGAACTCATGGGACAAATTAGAGTTGATAAAACTCTAGAGCTTTTAAAAGGAAAACTTTTGTCCCCCATGAGAAAAGAAGTTCAAAGACATTACCTTAGGTACAATTCTTGTTTTCAAACTACGCCCAAGGCAATGTCTCATAAACTCTATACTCCTTCACCTTTTGCAAATGATCCTTGGGAAGATATAAATTTCATATTAAAACTCCCTAGGACAACAAAAGGTTGTGATTCAATCTTCATGGTTATGGATAAACTCTTCTCTAGAGAAGTGATACATCTTCATGGTTTATCTTCAAGCATAGTGTTGAATAGAGTTCCAAATTTCACAAACCATGATTTGAGGATTTCCTTTGGAAAACTTGCAACTAAATTGCACACTTTAAATTCTTATCATCCTCAAACGCATGGTCAAAATATATTTGAAAATCTAGCTCTTTCTACTATGCCTAGAATAATCATGAAGTGCACACACAACTCTAGAGGTGAGCAAACATACCATAAAGTAGTTCACAAAACTACTTATATTTCTACTTTTGAAGTTATGTGTGGGTTCAATCATCTTTCTCCTTTTAAGTTGTTACCATCTTCTATAGGATTTATGCCTAAAGAGAAAGTAACCACAAATGAACATTTTAAAATACATAAGATGATTAGAGACCACACACAACCATTAAAAGAGAAACTTTGTCCAAGGTTGCCAAAACCAAAAGAAAAACAAAAATGGCAACCTAGTAAAATTAATTTGCAAACTAACACCTATGCCTTATTTGATTATTTCTATAGGTGGACGTTTGATCCAGGAGGACAAGCTTTGGCGAAGCAAAAGGTTGCTATCCGAGATCAAGTCTGTAGATCTGAGGATAGATCTTCTCAAGAAGGAGGAGATGATGGACACCATCCAGCCATATCCATTCCCCTAGCCATGAAGAAGAAGAAGCAATGGATTTGAGGACAAATCCTTTTCAAGAGGGAGGGGATGATGGAAGAGGCCCAAGCACAAGCCCACATGCAAGCCCACCAAAGGGTAGATTTGGGCCAACCATAGAGTTATGGCCAAGAGGATCCAAGAAGACGTTCTTTTACATGTTCAAATGCCATAAACTCTAGTGTAGAGTAGACTTTAATTTCTTGTCAAAATTAGCATAGGAACTTTATTTGTAATTTTCTTAGAATTAATTTTGGCACCTAAAACACCAACCTAGGTAAACTTAGAGTTTCTAAAAAAACCTCTAAATTTACCAAGGCCGGTCTAGAAAGCCCATGGAGGGGGTGAGCATAAAAACTAGACACACCCCTCCCCATGTGCTCATTTGTGCACCCATGTGCCATGTGCACCCATGTGCTTCACATTTACATTTCATTCGGGCTAGCATTAGGGTTGCATTATGGTCCTCCTTAGCCTATAAAAGGAGGAGCCTACACCTTGTATTTTCAAGTTTATTGTGAGTAAAGTTATGCTGCCATTTTGTGCCAAGCTTTGCTTCTCCCTAGAACTCTAGGCTCTAAACTTCACATCCTTCACCTTTCCTTGGGCTGGCCGAACCTCCCTATGTTCATACCTATCATGAACCTTCAACATCACTCTTAGGAGGATCTTGCACACGCACCTCCATAGCTTCCGCACCATTTTCTTACATGATTCAAGAAGACCTTCATGAAATTTGCCATCACTTTGTCTTTGTGTTTTCAGGCATTCATCGAAGGAAAAGCACGTGCGAGCACAGAGATTCTGGACATGAGAGTGACGTAGATGCACGAAGACGTTTTAGGTCAACCGGCAGAACAAACAAATAGTGTTATCTCCTGCCCTTACTTTAACAAATATATTATTTCTCCTAAAATTCAATTTTAACCTTGTTTTTGTGTCAAAACTCTCTCACAATTCTAATTCTCTTTCAAGTTTTTTCATTTGAAAACTGATAATTGTAGGATATGCAATAAATGAGGATGATTGATTTGACTAAATAAGTGGGATGTTTGTACTTGCTGAAGATTGAGACTTCAAATAGAAAATGACAGAAGTTCAGGTCAACAAATTTAATGTATTCTTTATTTCCTACGATAAATTCTTGCAAGTAAAGAATGACAATAAATGATAAATGCACATAATTTAATAAATAAATAATATTTTTGAAAATGGGAATCATGACAAAAATTTATGTGGAGTTTTTTCTTCACATAGGAGCGAAGATTTGCGAAGAAAATAAATCATATAAATCTATACTTTATTATATATACGTTTATATTTTTATATAATTAGTTTATTAGTATTTATATTATAAGCAAATAAATATAATTAATTGTATAATATAATATAAAAAAAATTATTAAAATAATAAAAATATTAAAAATATTAAATATATTAAATATATAAAATAATAATTATAATAAATAATAAGTTTATGAAATAACAATTATAACAAATAATTAAAATAGTTATAAAGAATAAATAATAAATAATAATAATTAATAAAAATAAAAATAAATCTAATTATTTATATAATAATATTATTATTGTTATTAATTATAAAAAATAAATATATAATTTTTTTTTCATATATTTTTAAAAGTAAGAATAAATTTGTAAAGTTATATTTAACACATTTTAAATAAATTAAAAACTTGCACATAACCATCACATGAGTCACAAAATTCAATAAACTTTCTTCACAAATCTATTCTAATATACCACAATCCAAACAACCTCACATTCCTCTCAAATCACTCCAAATCCACTTCCTCAATTCTCCTCTCTCATCTAAACACTATAAGTATTTTTTGAGGTAAAAGTTGCAAGTTAGACTAATCCATCTCTTGTCAATTTCTTCAAAAAAATATATAACAAATTTGTATGATTACATATAAAACACAATTCATCCATCACGACCATTAAAGAATCAACAAATGTTGATTCTTTACCTCACTTTATCATAAAGAATCGCAATGCGTGTGGCACATGAGGAATATTACATCATTCATTCACCATGACCAAAAAAGAATCTAACAAATTTTAATTCTTTGCATCACTCATAAAATTCGCTACACGTCACAACTAACACATGAAAAAGCTTCTTACACATTTATGGAATCAACCAAACTACATCTTATTCTACTTTCAGTTTGTTACACTTCTTTTGTTGTGTATAAAACAACAACCAATATATTGGTTTTATAATAAAAATGTTAAATATATTTTTTTATCCTTATACTTTCACACAAAATTAGTTTTTATATATTTTTTTTCAAACTTTAGATCTTAGAGTAGTTGTAGAAAGAAAATTATTGAAATATGTCACTATCAGTTTTTTTACATGCCAAACGAATTTTCAGTGTGAACTAGGATGTTAATATATCAGGTTAACTCATAATGTGGATGTTATAATATTATAATACAATCAACACTACAAATTCATTTGTTATGTAAAAAAAATACTAGTAAAAATTCATTTCAATAATTTTCTAAATAAAGATATCTAAAATGTTTAAAGTTTAGATTAAAAACAAAAATCAATTTCACATTTTAATACAATTACGAAAGAACATATTTAATCCTACACAAAAATCAATAGAAATACTTTATGACTTCCTAAATAAATATACTCTGCGTTTTTTCTTAAATTATTTAAATATATAAAATAATAAACAGTTACAAAATGATAATTAATTTTTTATCCTTAAAAAAAACAACTTAAGTAACTGTTGCTAGAGATCATAACAAAGAAACCGTCAAATTTTGAAAGATTCCATGTGTGTGTGCTTTATTTGGAATAGTTAGTACCAATTGCATTTATTAATTAAAAAGTTAGACACAAATAATTAATAGATTAATTAAAATGTTAAATTGTTTAGATGTTATTTTATTTTAATTTTTGAAAAAAAAACATTTTTAATTAGAATAATTTGAGATGAAACTTGTAACACTATCCAACCAAGTCAAATGAAAAAAAAAAACACCAATTCACTATTTCATGTCAGACATCACAAGTAAATTGAATGGAAACGTTCACATAGAAAATCGATCAAGTCCACTGTATCACAGAAAGGAAGGTTATCAATTAATATATATATTTAAAATTATTAATAAAACACCTCAAACTTGATTGAAATTAAAATTTTCAGAATTTCTAATTTGAAACTGTATATTTTTATTCGCAAAAGACTTATAAATTAACAACAGTTTATAAAAATTCTAGATTAAAATGAAACAAACATTTTTGTGACAGTTTCTCATGAAAAATATTCTAAGAAAGTAATCAGAAATTATTTTGGTACTATTTTTGGTGGAACCTCCACACTGAAGCCAGAATCCCATTGGAAGAGGTTGAAGGCTTTGGCTTCCTAGTTCTTTGGACCTGTAATATAGTACCAAAACACAGTCTTTTAATTTTATTTATTATTTAACATTCAACTAATAAACAATATAGAAGTTGATGAGGGAGATGTGTAGATTATTCCTATTTTCTTTTTAATGTAAGAAAATAAGTGTTTTTAAATTATAGAACTTATTTTTTTTAAGTATATACTAGAAAAAAACGGGTTTTTATCATGATGGAGTTATTTTTTTTGCTTTTTACCAAAATGGGGTCCGTTTAAAAAAAATTACAAATTTAGGCAAGTCGTGCCAATACGGCACGACTTCATATACACAAATTGTTCCAATTAGACACGACTCTGCCATGTCATACTGGAGTCGTGCCAACTTGCCACGACTTCTGCCTTATCATACTGAAATTGTGTCAACTTGGCACGACTTATGCCCTGTCATACTGAAGTCGTGTCAACTTGGCACGACTTATGCCCTGTCATACTGAAGTCGTGCCAACTTGGTACGACTTCTGCCACGTCATAATTTTGTTTTTTTATTTTATTTTATTTTTTATATATTGGGTAGTAAGTTATATAATGTTAAAAATTAATTTGATACATAATTTTCTAAGAGTGTTAGTTTTAAGGAACAAAAAATTGGATAATCGTGTATGGATCATGTTTGAATTGAATGAATAAATACATAGATAAAGAAAATGAATGTTCTAAGAGTGTTATGAATGAATAAATACATAGATAAAGAAAATGAATGTTCTAAGAGTGTTATGAATGAATAAATACATAGAAAAAAAAATTATAACGTGGCAGAAGTCGTGCCAAGTTGGCACGACTTCAGTATGACAAGGCAGAAGTCGTGCCAACTTGGCACGACTTCAGTATGACATGACATAAGTCGTGTCTAATTGGGACAATTTGTGCATATGAAGTCGTGCCGAATTGGCACGACTTGCCTAAATTTGTAATTTTTTTTAAACGGACACCATTTTGGTAAAAAGCAAAAAAAAAACCCATCATGGTCAAAAACCTAGAAAAAAACATGTTTATATATATATATATATATATATATATATATTCACATTTCATTATATTCAAATGTATATAATTTAATAATTTTTATTTATTTTATAAATAATAAATAATTAATTAAAAACTTAGAAGTAATATAATTTGAAAAATATATAATTTAAAAAATATATAATTTTTTAAAAAGAATATTAAAAAATAGATAAATTTATTATCTTAAAATTATTTAATTATTTTGAAATAAAGACAACTTATTCACTTATTTATTTTATTAAATAAAAAAATTACTTTTTTATAAAATAAAATTTTCCAATTAAAATATAACACCAAAAAAATTATCAAATGATTATATTTATATATATATTTTAATTATATTTGAAAATTAAAAGAAATTTTTAATAATATATACCTATATATATAAAGGGTATTCTCCATTATAACCGTTTTTTTTTACACAAATATTTTCCGATTCTACCCTTATTTAATAAATCTCATTTTATTAATACAATTGAGTATTTCATCATTGCATATGAATTACTTAAAAAATAAAATTATTTTGTAATTTTTAAATTAATATTAATGTACAGCTTTTATATGACTCCCCCACTCTTCTAGTTCCTTATTTTAAGGCAACAAAGAAAACATACTCTCACAGATTTTCACACCAAATCTCACATATAAAATATAGTAACATTTACTTTTAATCACTGTCTCCACTCTATTTTTTGTTTTTCAATTTCGACTCATCCAAAATTATTTTTGTATGTATATTACATTTCTACCATGGTGAAAATTGAGTAAAAGAGAAAAATGTGGATACACATGCGCATTCCACTAGTATATATAAAGAATATATGTTTAATATTACTATTTTACTCTCAACTATATTTTAAAATTAAAAAGATAAAAATAAAATAAATTATTCAAATATTAAAAGAAACTGTCGTGGAATTACTCAATATTTTTTTAATATAACTAACATTATTAGTATTATTCTTTTTATTAAAATATATATTTTGCTCAGTTTTAAAGAAAATTAATTACTTTAATTACTTTCATTTATTATTTTCAAACTATTTACCTGCCTAAATGATACACATGCCCCAGTTTTCAAACATAGTTTGTCTTTGCAAGAAAGCCAGCTGTGAATTGTTCAATGAAATTGGGAGCAAGTGTAATTTCTTTAAAAATGATTTTAATTTTTTTGAACTACCCTATTCAAAGTGCCACCAATATCATCTTCTTATAATTTATATGATAATTTTTATTACAAATTTCAACTAAAGATAATAATATAACTAACATTATTAGTATTATTCTTTCTATTAAAATATATATTTTGCTCAGTTTTAAAGAAAATTAATTACTTTCATTTATTATTTTCAAACATAGTTTGTCTTTGCCAGAAAGCCAGCTGTGAATTGTTCAATGAAATTGGGAGCAAGTGCCCCACAATAAAAGCAAACAATGAAATTCATAATTGAGTATTAATTTCTTTAAAAATGATTTAAATTTTTATGAACTACCCTATTCAAAGTGCCACCAATATCATCTTCTTATAATTTATATGATAATTTTTATTACAAATTTCAACTAGAGGTAATATTATTTGGTAATATATTACAATTAAAAATCAATTTTAAAAGATTAAGTTAAATTTAAAATAAACTTTTTAATATAATATTAGAATTATTTAAAATATATAATAATATAATAAATTCAAGAAATTATTATAAAATAAATTCTAAATCATTTTAATATTGTTACAATACATTCTAAATAATTTTGATTCATATTTAAAAGTAAATTTTAAATTTACATTAACTTTATAAAACTAACTTAAAGATAATATTTGTATTTATTTATATACTATATAAAAATTGATTTTATCTCTAATTGATGTATAATCTCTAATGTTATTATAAAAATTAATAAATATCTTTTATAAAATAAAATGCATCATGAAAAGAAATATTATTTCGTATTCAAATCTTATAAAAATATAATTACAAGAAAAGATCCATTAAAAATAATCAGAATGAAAATATTGGCATTTTCACTGTATTTCAGTCAGATAATTTTAAAATCGACCCATTTTTTGAAATTTCAAACAGAGAATAAAAATTTGGAGTAAATTGAATTTTTCTATCTTTTTCTTAAATTTTCTCCAAAGTCCTTTTTTTTTACTTTCTTAATCATTTCAGCAACTTTAAAATGAATATATATGCTGCATTAATATTTCTTAATTATGTTAATTTTTTTATAGCGTTCCTCACTCTATAAGGATTAAAAACTAAGAATATATAATATTATCTAGGATAAAAACAGTAATTTACTGAAAAAAATAAATCAAAACTTATAACTTCAGCACAAATTTTGTTTTCTTTGAAATTTGCTAGTTTGGCTTTTATCTTTAAAACAAGATGAAACAAATCTTACCTTTTTCTTTGGCTTTGAAACCTTTGCCAGTTTAATATCTTCAGCATTATTTTCCAGATACCCCTTTATCTCCTCGTCGTTCATGTTCTCTATCATATCAATCTATGAAACAATCAAAACATTTAGTATGAACAAATATCAAAAGTGTTGACAACTATTTTGAGAATTTAAAGCAAAGTTATATGGTGAAGAAACAAAAAGAATAAAATTTTATATATATATACCCATTTCTTTTTGAGAATTTAGGGCAAAGTGAAGAAATAAAAAAGATATATACACATACCCATTTCTTTTGAGAATTTAAGGCAAAGTTATATGGTGAAGAAACACAAAAGATATGTACATACCCATGACTTAAGGTCTTCTACATCCTTTTTTAAGGATTCTTCTTCTTCCTCCTTGGATGCAACTTTTTCTTTTTCTCCATCTGCTTTCTTCTTGTTTTTTCCTCCTCCAACAGTATCCATGCTTTTGTTTTAGTATGTTCAACAAAATATAACATTACCCTTACTTAAAGAAAATGGGTCAACCAATTAGATGCTTGACAAGGCCAAGTGCCAGCAAAGAATATGTATAAAATAAACCTAATTACATATTAATGTTAATAAATATATGGTTAAATATGTTTTATCGTTTATGTACTACTCATGTGGAATTGATTTTCGTTCCTAGTCTAAATTTTAGAACTCCTAAGTATTTGTATTAAGGAAACTATTCGGATGAAACTTTTTGTCAGTTTTTTTTATGTGGCAAATAAATTTTGAATGTGAATGATAAGATGTTAAAATATTTCAAATTGACTCATTATTAAAGTAGATGTTAAGATATTTTAATAAAGTGAACATTAAAATTTCATTTATTACTTAAAAAAACATTAATAAAAGCTTATTTTAATAATTGTTTTTACTACAAAGTACATATGTTATGTCTAAAATTTGAATTAGTGAGAAAAATTAAATTCGTCCTATATTTAACCTATATAAAACAATGCATGTGAATCTGATTTGAGAACACAACCATTCTTGGCTTTAAACCAAGTCTAGTTATTGACTGATAAATAAGGATCTATTAGTGGCATAACACTGTTTAATTAGTGTAATTCATTTCAATATTGCCATGAATTTTTCTGATAATTACGAGAGAACCGTGCAATGAACGGAATTTAATTTTATATTTTCCTTTTATTTTAGTGGAATTCCTTATAAAGAAACTAGTATACATAGTCACTTTATAATTTTTTTTCTTTATATTTTAACTTTGAAAAACACCATTTTTCAGTTCTTATTTATGAATGAATTTTGGTTTTAGTTTTACAAAATAAATTTCTTTTACTTTCTTTTTCCAAAATTTAAAGTTATTCCTTTTGTGCTTATCATTTATTATAGGTAAATAAGTAACAGATCTCATTTTTTTTACATATGCTTATTTGTTGATATTATATCATTAAGGAGAAGTAACACTTCTATTGCTTTTACCAAAAAAGCTAGTTCCTTTAAGGTAACTTTACTCCAAAGATGCATTAAGTAGTTATCAAGTGTTGAATAATATTAAAGAGAATTTTTTTTAATTTTAGAAATATAAAAAAAAACAAAAAAAAATGCCTAAACTCTAAACAAATACCTTTCATCTCCTTTTAGCACAAACCAGTAACACATAAAAAAATAAAGAACCCAAAAATCAACATAATACTCAACAAAATATATAGCAAATGAAACAACATAAATTCCATGCCACTTCCAACACAAGATCTCATATGCCTTTTCAGCCCATAAACACTTACCAAGATCAGCAGCAACATAACAAATTTTGAGAAGCGCCAAAATAATATACATGATTAAGCCAAGCAAGTGGATGCAGTTTTCATATTATTAATTAACAAATTTCAAACATAAAGGAGGGAGGGAGGATTTGTTTGATCAAGTCTGTTCTTTCTTCTATCCCGTTATTCTTTATGTCTTTATTCAAATTGCCTTCCGGGGTGAAAGATAAGTTGGTTAGGATCCAAAGGAATTTTCTTTGGGGGTGAGGTTCTGAAGGAAGGAAGATCGCTTGGGCTTCTTGAGAAAAGGTTTGCAAGCCTCGCGAATTTGGGGGGCTTGGTATCATTGATTTAAATATTTTTAACCTGGTTTTGTTAGGTAAGTGGATCTGGAGGTTGGGTTCAGATAAGGGTGGTCTTTGGAAGGAGATTCTTGTTTCTAAATATGGTGGGTGGAGAAGTTTGAGAGAGGAAATAAAAATTCGTAGGAGCTCTCTTTGGTGGAAAAAATTGAAAGAGGTGTGGGCTTCAGAGGGTTGGGGTAGAAGTTTTGAAGATGGGTTCAAGTGGAAAGTTGGTGATGGAAAGATTATTTCTTTCTGGGAGGATAGTTGGCTAGGTTGTGATGCGCTGAAGAGAGTCTTTCGAAGACTGTTTTCTCTTTGTTCGGCCAAAGATGCAAAGGTGGCTGAGCTTGGGTCTTGGTCTGATGGTGTTTGCGTTTGGCATTTAGCCTGGCGTAGACCTTTTTTCGACTGGGAGAAGCCTATGGTGGATCAGTTGTGTCAGGCTTTACTTGAGGTTAGGATGGATTTGGGAGAGGCAGATAGGTGGGTTTGGAAGGTAGGGGGTCTTCAGACGTTTTCAGTTAACTCTGCCTATTTTCTTGTTATGAGGGATTGTGAGGTGAATTTTTCTCTGGTTTCTAGTAAGTTATGGAGTTGTAAAGCCATACCTTCTGATTTATTTATAGCTTGGACGGTGTTGGAGAATAAGATTGCTACTGAGGTCAATTTGGAAAGGCGAGAGGTGTTGGTTGAAAATTTTTTGTGCTGTCTGTGTGGGAAGGAGGAAGAGTCTCACCGCCATTTGTTTTTCGATTGCAGTTTTGCTTGGCGGGTTTGGTGTTTCTGCTTTAAGTGTTTGGGAGTGTTGTTTGTGTCTCACATTGATCCTATGTCAAACTTTGCTCAGTTCAAGATGAGTCTGTCTTCATATTCGATTAATGATGTGTGGAGTACAATTTGGGTTGGGGTTGTGGGGGAAATCTGGAATCACAGGAATTTTATCATTTTTAATAGGGGTCTGCCTGATGCATCAGAAGTGTGTGCATTAGTGCAAGCAAACGTTTGTTCTTGGATTTCTGTAAAATCTCGTTCTGCCTCATTTTCCTTCTCCAGTTGGTGTTTTGAACCTTTGGAATGTATGATAATGGTTTTTTGATGTATTTTAGGTTTTTTAGTACGGTTAGTGCTTTGGTTTGTTAGTTTGGTGGCTTTAGTTTAGAAGTTGTTTATTGTATCTTTTGTTAAGGGTTGAACCACCCCTGAAGTGGTTCACATTTATTTATTTGTTATTGCTAATAAAAAAAATGTGGGTTCATAATTCAATCAGAAAAAGCAAAATTAAATTTTGACAATTTCGATTTCAACCAATCCCATGTCTTTGCTTTAATTGAGCCATATGAAACACTTCCTCCACATCAATCTTCCCTTATTTAAATACAATCCTATTTTTATGGTTCAAAATACTCTATTACGAGACAATCCACAAACCCTTCCAAACTAGATTTTGTATAAGATTAAGGTTGAGAAGATGAAATTGTTTAAAGTGAGACATTAACTCCATATGTTGAACAAACAAAACACCTAACCATCTATAGCATTTATTCCAAATATCATTTGCTATCACACACCGTACAAACACAAACAGATGTAATAATAGAAATAACCCCTCTTCTATATAAATTAAGACACTCTACAAACAGATGACAATGTTTTTGCTAAATATTTTGAGCGAAAGACAAATAAACTTTGGATAATAATAAAAAACCAAACCATTAGTTATACCTTCCTTAAGGAAAACTTGTTTAATCGTTAACATGTCAGTGTGACCTAAAGTAAAAAATAGTTTGTTTCTATCAAAGATTAGAAGATTTTTTTTATCAGCAATAAGCAATATATACATAAGAATCACTTTAGGGGTGATTCAACCTGTATACAAAAACAAGGATATATCCTTACATCACACACCTTCCTACCAACAATTCAAAACTAGCCCTGCCAAAAAACCACAACCACACATCAACTAAGCGAAACAAGGCAATCCAGAGGAACAACACACCAATCAGAATAAGAGAAACAACCAGAGGAGAATTTAGAAGTAATCCAAGACCAAACCTTCAATTGAGCCAAAGAAAAGATTTCATAATAGTCCAGCACTCCACCTTTGAATAAAATCATGTTCCTGTAACTCCAAATCTCACTAACCACCACAATCGAAATACTCTCTATCCCTAAATTGACCGACTTAGAAACATTACACATCCTGAACTACAAAAAATGAGAGTAAGAATCATGAGGGGTAACCGACAAAATGCTTAACCACTTAAAACAGAGGTTCCACACCAACTAGACTATTCTACAATCAAAAAATAGATGATTAGTCTCTTTCTCTTTTACCCCACATAAACAACAAAGAGCGCTTCCGACCACAATCCCACGTCTAAGTAAATTTGCCATTATTGATAATAGAGTATAATCTTAAAAAGTAATAATGTGAAGATCAAGTTAACTTTTTCTTCTCTTTTGGTGATTTGGTAATAAAAGATGTTGGTGTATGATTTAATAAGATTTTTTGGAATTGTGTAAGGAAGTTATGTTCACCCGCTACTCAACGTAAGTGAAGTTAATTTTAGTATTTATTTTAATTGAGTATTGAAATATATATATATATATATATTAAAAAATAAATGTAAGGTGAATATAAAATTTAATTTATCGTTGGAAGTTTAAAAGTATATTTTGATAATAAACTTGAATATAATTACATTGTATATGTTAATACGATAATTATTGGTCAATCATAAGTGTAAAATGTAAGGATAAAGGAGTATTTTTGTATTGGTTTTGAGTATATGTTATATGTTTTCTAGTGAAACTATATTCTTTTAGCTAATATCACTCAAGTAATAGATTATAGCTCAAGCAACATTCAAATGGTAAGTCATGAGTATATGCATCGGTTGATATATTTAACTATTAACAGAGACATTCAAATGATAGTTTAAGGTTTGAGCAAGAGAGATGCTACTGTAATTTTCTTTCCTCTAGAGTGAATTATGTCCAAATAACTCAAGGTTGTTTCAAGTAGTGAAAATGGTGCATGAGATTCTTTAATATGTGATATTAATAATTTTGGAATTTGTCGGGTGATCCAACAAGTAGAATCACATCCAAGCCTGGTCGTTGGAGAGATGTAACCAATTCTTCTTCTCTTTAGAATTGTATCACTTTAAGTGATTAAATTCTTCCTAGATTAAGAAAAGAAAGTCATTCAAACGAGAGATAAACTTCTCAAAGAATATTTATATAAGAAAGATGATGATGAACCTTGTAATGCCTTAAATTATTTACTATTATTTATTTTCTGTAATATTTTAAAATTTTAAAATAAAGCTTATAATATAATTTAGAAAGTAACAATATTAAGATATATTAGGATGGGTAAACTTAAAATAATCATAAGTAAATTTACAATTACAATAACTTTTTCAATTCATTTAAAAGCACTTGTCACACTCTTATTTCCACAAAATCTAGATAATATTCACTTCTAAGTTTATAAAATTTTATACCCATTAATACACAATTATAAATTCAAAAAGGATGAAATATATTAAAAAAAAACTAAATAGTTTAGGTAATGTGATTCTATTCTCTTTGAACAAATTCTGAATGATGATTGGAGAAAAACTTTCATTCCCATACTTTTTCTCTAAATTACCAAAATTGTTTCTATACTTTATACCACAATAGATCTCTATAATTATCCACATTCCACAAATAATAGATTATTGATGGCAGAAAGTTCATACATAGGAAGATTTTTCTACCTCTAGTAGCCCACATATTAAACTTTTCAAAAAAAAAATAATTGTTCCTTTACTTTTGTATCATCACAATCTTCGTTACCACACATAATGACAAGCAACAATCACATTCACAAGTTTGCATGCAACAAGATTAATTGAATATTATTCTTTTAAACAATTACAATTCCATTTCAGTAGCATAACAACGGTATTACCAATATCCCAAAAATTAAAAATAGCCAAATAAACAATACAAAAAATATACACAATCTAATATATTCTTTTCAATTCAATTCAAGCTCAATTCATATATTTACAAACTATTATTTTTGTGTGTATATTTACTAACTATAATATAAGTCACCTTTTCTAGAGTTTTTCATCCTTTTGACCATGAATCAAATTAATTAAATACAATAATTATATAAAAATAATACAAAAAATTAAAAAAACAACACAATGCTATAAAACATTAATCCAATAGAGCAATTTTAAATAAAAGCGTGCTTTTTTTAACCTTTTCTGCATAAGTTCAATTTGAATATTTTTAAAGATAAATCTAGGTTTTCATGCCTAATGAATCAATTTCTTGGCTCAAAATTACAAAATTGTACAGAATATATAAAAATAGGGCAACAATACAAAGTTTTGGAAAATTAACCTTAGGATTTAGATTATGAGACGACTCTCATTTCTTCCAAAGAGTCTTGTGGTTGTTCAAGAGTGTAAAAGAAAGCTCAAAATAGTATTCTTCCTATGGAAATTGAGGTGTAAGGAATAATCTAAGAGATAGAAAATTTGAATTAATAAAGGGAAGATGTAGTAGTAGGAAACAACAACAAAGAAGCAAAAGCAAAATTAGAAATAAGAAAACTTACTAACCTAACTCTAGAAATGGAAAACCTTTGCTCTTCCCCTCTATGGTCACGAAAAAAGATAAAAAAAAAAAATGAAAGATATATTTATAGGAAATGCAAGACAAAAAAAATAAATGAAATAGAAAATAAGTCATGTGTATCTTGATTAAATACACTTGGTTAAATCATCCATAGAGAGAGAGGAGAAAATTAATGTATCACTTAAGTGGTATCAGACCACTCAAGTGAGGAAGTTTTCCTCAAAGTACGACCACTCAAGTAAGATAAACTTACTCAAGATTATCTAGAGGATGATAATGTTGATGATGAACATGTGATGATATATATTTATATATGTGATTGATGTGATATGTATGGTACGCTTATTGATGATAAAAAGATGAATTCATTTATAAGATAAACACTTTTTGTATGGAAAAATTGTATTAGGAATGAAAAATAAACCTGTTCCCACGAGTATTTTCTGAATTCGTCTCGATCTTGACAGAAAATCTCCATATTGACTAAGTACGAGTATGAGTAATACCCGATTTTTTAAATTGGATATGGGAACGAAAATGAGTACGTACATGTATGCCCCATCCCTATATCCATCTCATCCCCGTTCTTAGACATGTCCTCATTTTAAATTATTAAAATATCTTTAGTTTATTAGGTAACTTGAAAAAACTTATATTGATTTTTCTTTTGTTCTTAGTTTCATAACCTATTTCTAGGGTACACATTTGATCATTTTTCCTGTTTTATATAATTTTACCTTTATCCAATTATCCAATTATTATTTGATACTCTGATTTGAGATTTATGCAATTATAATTTCTTTCTTTATATTTAACATTAGAGAAAATAAAATGTATATCTTTTTGACATTATCCTTAATAATGTATGTCATTATTCTTCATTTGATATGATTTTTTCGTAAAAGAATATTTAATTAATATTTGAAATAATAATGAGGCAGAGGATAAGGATAATACAAAAATTTCATATCTGTTCGGATATGAGATGATGATGAAAAAGTGAAATTCACACCGACATGATTTTCATCCCTAATTTATATCTTATGTTGTTATTCATGGTGTAACTCTTTATAAATATGTTATCCCTTATCAATATGTTGTGCTTTATAAATGAGTGACAAAAATATTTAAAATGACATTGTGATCATAAAAGTTAAAATATTAAATACAAAACTTATTAAGTAAAATATATATCTAATGCTTTATCTACTTATATAAATAAGACTTCTAATAGTAAAAGACTTAAAAAAATCCTTATTGCAAGACTTTCTATAAAAAAAATATAAATAACGATCCTAACATAAAAAAATTGAGATTAATTATTATTCAACATACTACTACAAATATTTTAAGATAGAAAGATTATCTTATAATTTATTATATATAATAATATACTATTATACCCTATATATATATATTAATTAATGACACGTTACATTAATTACCACAAATCCACGTGAACTATAAATTGGTAAACTATTTTAAAAATGTTCACCAGAAAAACAAAACTTCATCCCATTAAGTTTTTAACATTTTTAATTTAAATATATTTGAAACTGATTTTCATATTAACTTTCCAATTTAATAATAATATGCAATGTTATAATCATATATTTATATTTGCAAGTAATTATCTACTTTACTTCTAAAAAAAGTCCTTGTACATAAAAAATAATTAAAATGTATACCCGTCAATGATCTCAGATTTAAATTAACTTTCATAAATGTATAAAATATCAATCTTTATTTAAAAAAAAATATATTCCATTCACTTAAGTGTTTAAGATATTTTAAATTAATTCAATAATAATATTTAGTATTGTTTTTTATATTTAAATAATTAACAATTAAATAAATTTTATTATATCAATATATTACCAGTCTATTTTATTTAAAAATAATTAAATTTAAGTTAATATGTAAATCAACTTTAAATATTGATGATTTTCATTTAAGTTTTAAATTAAAATGATTTAACTGAAAACTATTTAATATAGTGCTAGATCGTTTAACACTAAACAAATGATGATATAGATAAGGCTGAATGACCACAAGTTGTCTCCAAAAAACTCAATAGTAAAATTAGTCAAAGAATGTTCAAAACCTATCCGCAAACTGTAAGATTAACAATAATAATAAAGTCAAAATGAGGGTTTTAAATTATTGTGAAGAAAAGTAAAGTAGATGATAATAATTAGTAAAGAAAGTTGACTTCAAAGCTTTTCCAGTACTAAATTCTTTATCAGTTAATAAATATATCATTCATTTATCATCTAAACATAAATTGATTAACCAAACATGCGACAACAAAATATAACCGAATCTCAATAATGAAACATATGTCCACTAATTTATTCAGTACCTTAATCGTCTCCATACGTCTACTCATAAGGTTTTTGATCTTTTACCACTTGAATCATGTACCCAGGAGATTGTTAAAAAAACTAAACAAGAGTTTAATTAAAGACAAAATTGAATTATCATCATAGGTTCAAAAATAATTCCCAAAACAATAATTAAACTCAAAAAATTAGACATTTAACACAATAAGATTTTGCAGAACAAAACTTTAATTGCACAATGAATTACAACAAAGAAATTAAAGAAAACTAAAGAAATTCTAATGTTCTATTTTATGAACTTATCAGTTTCCAACTTTTTAGAATTTTTATATTTTTTTTTTGAGTTTTATCGCAAACCCTATTTCTTCGTATATTTATAAAATATTTGCTTTCAATTTTATGTTTGAGATATTATACATTTTTATTCTCTAATTCTTTAAAATAAAAAATTCCAAAATAAACCAAATTGGATGAATTTTAATTAAAATAGTGAACTTATTCATACTTATAATTCAACAATATATAATTAAAGGTTTAAACTGTAAGTAAAACTATGCTCATCGAATATATTTAAAAAAAATATAGATATAAAAATATATTAAATTATGATAAAAAGTAAATTAAAAAACAATTGGAAACACTAAAATTATTAAATTATTATAATTCATACGAGTACTATGAAAAAGTTCTTATAACAATAGAAAAATACAAATAATCATTTATATATTTGTTATAATTTTGAATTTTTAAGCATACATTTTTATTTTTAAATACTGAAAATTAATAAATTTATAATTAGTAATATGATCCCATTCCATTTTTACTTTTTAGAAACATTTATACCTTTTTAAATGTTTAATATTTATAATAATTTTAAATTTGAGTTTAATTATTTAATGCTAACAATTCAAACTTTAAATAAAGCATTTACATTTGTTAAAGTTTAAAATTTTAAAAAAATAATTTATAACAACTGTTAAACTTACAATTACTGAATTAAATTTAATTATTCAACATTAACTCTTTCCATGTTAATTAATTACTCTATATTTTCAAATACACCTAGTCACTATATATTGATAGATTAAGTTAAGTTTAATAAAATATATTGATTGAATACATTATCGACTTCTTTATGATTTTTCCGTTTTGGAATTATTTATTTTTGCTTCCACTTGTTTTTCTTTTTTTAAGTTATAAAGTAGACGTTGAATAGTAATTAATTTGTCCCACAAACTTCAATTTAAGTTTAAAGTTCGCTGCCAAATATGAAAAATAACAATAAATGTAATTATTTTTAAAATAATTTATTGACGTTTTCAATAAATATAATATTTTAAAACTAAAACAAAGAAAAAAAATCAATAGCATGTAACCCTTAGAGAGTTGTGCATGATTGGTCACTATTGGAGTAAAAAATTCAAGCAATAACAAAGGGAAAAAGCCTTTCTTCCATCCTCATATTTCCAGTTTTAAAATACTTAGAAATTTGTTTCTTGAACAAAATGATGATTTCTTAAACAATCTAAGTATACAATTTTTTTTATTGATCCCAAGGAATAAAATGACCCTCTAATTTGAATTCAACAATGTTAATCCATATGTAATCATCAATAATAATTTCACTGCCTTTCAACTTTGTGATGAGTATTGAGAATGTATTGTAATGCACCGATAACTGAGCGATATAGTTTTGGGTCTTAAACAATAGCAAAATAGTTTTGTTGAATATGAGTATACAATAGCATAGGTATAGGTTGAGGCTTATGTTGACATAATTTGGCAAGTGTACTGGTTCAACCGTAATAATTTATCTCAAAAGACGGATATCGAACCCAATAGAAAATATTCTATTAAAATCTTTATGTGTAACATTCACCAAATATTGAAATATGTACAAAGGTCTAGTTCAAGGTATATGAGCATTGTTTGAATAAAATTTGCTTCTAATTTAAATAATAAAAAAGTAAACATAAGAATTCAATTGATAAGATTGAGATTGAAGTTAATCCTTCTCACTCGTCTCTATTTTGGATAAATAAACATATACAATATTCTGACCTAATTTGATATTGATGCAACAAAGAGAGTCATTCAAATTGATTCTTCAAATATGAAATTATTAAGATCTTCTCCTAAAAATCGATTCCTTAACTATTTAACAAATTTTCTTATTAAGAAAAAATGTTATAAAACATTTGTTATATCATAGTCTATTCCTAGTATCATAATATGTCAAGTATTTTCTTGTATTTTCTTTTGGGTTAGATCATCAGAAATACTTCACAATCAATTCTAAAGATTCAAGATTTAAGCATAAAATGAAAATACCAATACCAAATAAGAATAGAAAATTAGAGATAAATATCACCACAATACATAGGATTTTGAAAAGATTACATTCTGGTGTGAGTTGATTTTAAGATTGCACATTTCATGTTGACACTTTGTTTAAGTTTTTGAATTAACAGAATATGGTGAGAAACCTAAAGAAGATTCTCACACACACATATATTGTGGCAGTTATAAACACCATGGTATACGAAAATAATCGCCACCACATATATTTTATTTAGTGGTAATTTTGAAAAAACTCTTCCCTTAAGCAATGTTTTATATATACCCTTCACGATCCATGCATAGAAATTTACCATTTGTGAAGTATTGAGAGAGCTTAAAAAGAATACGTGTGTATCAGTGAAATGACAAATTTGTACTAAAATGTATCCATTTTTTAAAACCAAACTGAAGCCTTTGATAAAAGCTATTATCTACACAACTCTAAATCTATCTTGTTAATCATTAGAAATAAAAGTTAAACATACTTGAACTCATCATATTAATAAGAAAATTGGACTTAAAATAGATGTTGAAACTGATAATGACAAAATTGTTACCTATGTTGCATATAGAAAATAACCCTAAATATCCTATATGTGTAGAAGGAAAACTTTTTAAGTGCATAGGCGTACAAAACATCTTGAACTATTTGATCTGATCTAACAAACTTCAAGAATTTTTTTAATAATATATCTATTAAAATCAAAGAATAAGAGCAAGGAAATGTTCCTAAAATATAAAGCTAAAGTGGTGAATCAACTAGATCAAAAGATTGAGAGATTAAGATTTGATAGGGGAGGTGAATATTGTACAACAAGTCATGAATAATTATGTGAGAAGAATGATATAATACATGAGTTCATTACCCCCTTATTCGCTTAGACAAAATCGTATAGCCCAAAGGAAAAATAAGACCTTGAAAGATATGATAAATTCAACATTTCTTAATTTTGGTATGTCTAATTATATGTGAAGAAAAAAAACCTTGACGAAATCTTACATTCTTAATAAAGTTCCTCTTAAATAACTAAATAAAACACTTATGATTTATGGAAAGGTTACCTTTCAAATCTTGAATTCTTAAAATTGGAGGGTGTCTAGTTAAGATAAAAAAACCAAATTTAAAAAGGACAAATATTGAATAAAAAATTGTGGATGTTGCATTCATTGGTTATTCTTATCGCAATGGTACATATAGTTTTTTTTTTTTTTGCCTTGATGATAATTCTATTATTTGTCTTCCCGTCAATAAGAGAAAGAGTTGTTTTAATGGAAAATGATATAAACATTTGGTTTGATTTAAAGGAATGATTCTTGTAAGAATATTTTATTCATGTTTTAGAACTTCAGTAAGAATTCCATAATTTCAAGCAAGGAACTTTGGGCATGACTAAATTTTCACTAAGCTAAAAGGGTTGGGGAGGAGCTTGAATGTGGCACTTGTCCAATAAATTCTAAGCAATGAGGAATGTAAGGAATTATAGGCACCAAGATACGATTATTTAGTTTCTAAATTGTTTGAATGATTATTTCAATGTTGTTAAGTCACATATATTGTTATTGGATCTTTTACCTTCTTAAAAAAGTTTTTTTTTCATGATAATTCAACATGAAAGGTAGGGTAACCTAAGTTTTGGTGAAGAAACCAAAGTGTTTGTTGAAACCAATGGTAATAGAAAGAACTTTGGCATAGCCAAAGGCAATAACAACTGAAGATGTGTCTCAAGAAAGCATTGTTCCTATTGTGAATAATGCATGCTAGTGCATATACATAAACCATTGGCCAAGTTTTTGTTGGTACAATAGTGTTATCTCCTGCCTTACTTTAACAAATATATTATTTCTCCTAAAATTCAATTTTAACCTTGTTTTTGTGTCAAAACTCTCTCACAATTCTAATTCTCTTTCAAGTTTTTTCATTTGAAAACTGATAATTGTAGGATATGCAATAAATGAGGATGATTGATTTGACTAAATAAGTGGGATGTTTTGTACTTGTTGAAGATTGAGACTTCAAATAGAAAATGACAGAAGTTCAGGTCAACAAATTTAATGTATTCTTTATTTCCTACGATAAATTCTTGCAAGGAAAGAATGACAATAAATGATAAATGCAAATAATTTAATAAATAAAGATTTTTTTTGAAAATGGGAATCAAGAAAAAAATTTGTGTGGAGTTTTTTCTTCACATAGGAGCGAAGATTTGCGAAGAAAAAATAAATCATATAAATTTATATTTTATTATATATACATTTATATTTTTATATTATTAATTTATTAGTATTTATATTATAATCAAATAAATATAATTAATTGTATAATATAATATAAATAAGAATAATAATTATTAAAATAATAAAAAATATTAAATATATAAAATAATAATTATAATAAATAATAAGTTTATGAAATAACAATTATAACAAATAATTATAATAATTATAAAGAATAAATAATAAATAATAAATAATAATAATTAATTAAAATAAAAATAAATCTAATTATTTATATAATAATATTATTATTATTAATTATAAAAAATAAATATATAATTTTTTTTCATATATTTTTAAAAGTAAGAATAAATTTGTAAAGTTATATTTAACACATTTTAAATAAATTAAAAACTTGCACATAACCATCACATGAGTCACAAAATTCAATAAACTTTCTTCACAAATCTATTCTAATATACCACAATCCAAACAACCTCACATTCCTCTCAAATCACTCCAAATCCACTTCCTCAATTCTCCTCTCTCATCCAAACACTATGATGAAGAACAGATAAGAGAAGCTTTTACCAATGGAGGAAGAAGTCATTCACCCACACATTTGAAGTTCTTCCTTCTAGTCTTCTCAAATATTAAAAAAGAATTAAAATAAAGAAATGACCAAGCCTAAAGCCAAAAGAAGACTCAAGAATAGACTTCAATTAATATCTCTCTTTATAGTTTCTTTTTTATAAATTTGTAAATAAATATAGAATAGTTTTTAGGAAGGTGCTTAGAGGGAAACATTAGATACCTCTTTTGTAAAGCATCCTTAGGCAATAGTTTAGAATTTTCTAGAAGATGATTCTTCATGCCTCACTATAGGCGTTAGAAGTGAGTAGCTTGAAAGAGACTTTTGGTTAGCTTGTGGTGCAAGCTTTGTAAGCTTCATGACTAGTCCTCTCCCTATAAAAGGAGGGCTTGGGTTCTTCTAAATTCAGAATTGATATTTGAAGTAACAAAACTCTCCCAAATTGGTGATTGAGTGTAGTGAGAACTTGCCTTCTCCTCTTCCTAGTCTCATCTTGAGAGCCTTGGTTCCCTCAAGTGGCGGCAATTCACACTTATCTTGGAGTTTTCACACTTCAAGTGGCGTGTTCATCAACCAAGAACTACAACCACATAAGTCTTCCTTCTTCTCCATCTATTTCTTCCATTTCCATGTCCAATTGAATTCATAAAACATGTCTTAGGCCTTTTCTTGCAATTCTATTCGATGCTTTGCCTTTATTTCACATTTTGTTCGGTTCATCTTCTTCCTTGCTGAGTTTGAACGGTTCATCTTCATTCTAGCTTACTTTGTTCGGTGCATTTCAATTGTCAAGCATTTTAATCGGTTCATTTGCATTCTTGCATCCTTTAATCGGTTCAATTGACAAGAAATGGGACTTCCATGTGAGTTTTGGTGTTTGGCGCAAGTTGTGGTGAGTTCTTGAAACATAGAACATTGATCCATTTCTATAAAAGTGCCTATTCAATCTCCAACTCAAGTTGATTCCATAAAATGTCAAAGAATCATCTACATCTAGCTATTGGAATCATATCATGTGGTATCTAGAGTTTAGGTTTGTTCTTGTTTGTGTTTTGAGTTGTTTGTAGGCTCTTTAATTCAAGAACTCTATATTCTTGTTGTTTCCTTTCTGTTTTTAGGTTATTTTTTGAGTTTTCTTGCTGTTTTCTTTTTGATATTACATTGTGTTTGTGTCATTTTAATTTTTGAATCCTTATAAGTTTTGTCATAGTCATGTTTTTCCAAGAATGTTATCAATTCTTTGTAGTCCTTTTGTTGTAATTTTTTGTTTCTTGATTTTGTGTTAAGAACAGTTTTATGTGTTTGATTCTTGATCCTTTGATGCATTTTCTTTTTAGTTTTGAGTTCATACTTGTATTTTAGACCTATACAAGTTCTTACACATCATTTCCATTATGTCTTTGCTAGTTCTTAATTCTGTTTTTCATTCCTGTTAGGATTCCTCTGTTTTCCTGCAAATGTGCTGTCTGTTTCACCTTATTGCAATTGATTTACTTACTGGAATTTTCTGAAATTCTGGATTTGTGTTCGTCAAAGTGTTATAAAAGAGTAGAAAAAAGAATTACTTCAAAATTCAAAGTACAAAAATGATAAATAAAATACAAACAGTGTGTAATTCTGCCGAAAAAAATACGGTAATCTGGCAGTGATTTTAGAAAATTTATCACAATTAATTGGCTTACTGTTTTTGAGTAATTCCAGTGCCATTATTGAGATAAGATCTTGAACTTTCTGTGGTTACAATTTCATAATCCAGTTCGCTTTATATCATTCCAGATAAATCTGTAAACATCACACACAGTTTGCACAAAAATATTTTCCAGTAGTTCTGTTTTTGTTTTCTTCATCTACTCTAGTGCTTTTCTCTAGGTCTCTTTTGTGTGCCTTATTTTTCATTGAGTACCTTATTTTCTTGTTTGTCTTTTCTTCATTACTCTTTGAGTTTGTCATATATCTTGTACTCCTTTTGTTATAGCCTTTTCTTGTTTATACCTTTTCTTGTTTGTCCTTCATTGATTCTTTGGTTTTGTGGTGATTAGCTTTGAGATTGTTTGATATTGCTTTGACATCTTTCATTTGAGGTTACTAAAGGCCTCAAGATCGGATTGGTAAAGGGGAGTATTCTTTCTTTGGAGTGCTTTAAGTGACACTTCACTTCGGCATTTTGATCTAATTGTTGCTAACATTGTGTTCTTCATATTTGTGTGCTATTTTGTTTGTTGTTTTCTTTTATAAATGGCTTCATATTCCAGCAGTGATTCTTCCAAACAGCATTCTCCTCATAGAGCTTCTGTTCTTGATGAATTAAAAGAAGCAAAACAAACCATTACTCTCAAAGATGAAGCTATAAGAAGGTTGGAGGAAAGATTACAAAGAGTTGACATGAAGCAAACTAGGTCCTCTACTTCTATCAATGGAGAGCGTCATTCTCATAGACTTTCATCTAGAGGTTCTTCCAATGATCATGACCGTGAAGAGGAACATAGAAGAAGGAGACATCATCACCATTTTCATGGATATAGACCTCACGCTCATGGAGATAGACATTACCGTGAAGATGGATATCACCAAGAAGCCAAGGCTAAAATTTCTTTTGTAAAAGTCCCTAGTTTTAGTGGTGATAGTGATCCTAATGTGTACTTAGATTGGGAAGCTAAATGTGAACAAATTTTTGATGTCCATGAGGTCAAAGAATACCAAAAGGTTAAGATAGCCTCCTTAGAATTCATTGATTATGCCATGAAATGGTGGCATAGTGTTAACAAGAGCCCTCCCGTGGACTCTTGGGACACTTTAAAGGAACGCATGCGCCTTAAATTTGTGCCACCACACTTTAGGAAAGACCTCATGTTGAAGCTCCAACGGTTTCAACAAGGCACGCTAAGTGTGGATGCTTATTTTAAGGAGTTAGAAACGCTTTTACTTAAAGTTAATTTGAAAGAAAGTGAGGAAGCTATGATAGCTAGGTTTGTAAGTGGCCTAAGAAGGGATATTTAAGATGTTGTTGAACTTCAAGAGTATTCATCTTTGGGATCTTTGGTTCACCTTGCAATGAAGGTTGAAACTCAAACTGCTAAGAGAAATGTTTTTAAAAACTCTCCCAATGATGGTTACTACAACAACTCTTGGAAAAATAAAAAGTCTTTTTCAAACCTTCCTTCTAAGGATTCTTCTTTCACACCTAAAGAGTCTAAGCCTTCTACTTCTACTCATATATCACCCATCAAATCGTCTAGTAAAAAATGTTTTAAATGTTTGGGATATGGTCACATAGCTTCTAATTGCCCTTCTAAAAGGAATATGTTTGTGCATAATGGGGTGATAGTTAGTGAGCATGATTCCAATTCATCTAGGCATTCTTCACCTTCTAAGCCACCAAGTGAGATTGAAAGTGAAAGTTCTTGTGAAGGTGACTTATTGATGATAAGGCGTATGTTGGGAACAATTCCAAAATCTTTGAATGATACCCAAAGGGAAAATATTTTTCACACCCGCTGTCTTATCAGCAAGTTATGTTCCTTGATTATTGATGGGGGTAGTTGCACTAATGTGGCTAGTACAAGAGTTGTGGAGAAGTTAGCCTTACCCACTATCTCTCATACCAAGCCTTATAAATTGCAATGGTTAAGTACCAAAGGTGAAATAATGGTTAACAAACAAGTCCTCATTAACTTTGCAATAGGAAAGTATAAAGATGAGGTTTTATGTGATGTTGTACCCATGGAAGCAACTCATCTTCTTTTAGGAAGGCCTTGGCAATATGATAGACATGTTTTACATGATGGCCTTTCCAATACAATGTCTTTTTCCTTCCAAGGGCGCAAGGTTATCTTAAAACCCCTTTCTCCCAAAGAGGTTCATGTGGACCAAATGAAAATGAAAACTAAAAGAGAAAATGAGAAAGAAAAAGAAGTAAGTACTAAACCGAGTCACACCACTTTCTCCACTAAATCCATCATGTTGACTTGTGTTATGCCTCAAGTTGAACCTCCAAGGTCTTCTTCTTCTTTATCTTTTTCATTACCCAAGGTTCCTATTTCAACACCAACTTGGTTAAAGAATGTTAGGGATGATTTTTTCATACCTCCTAATGGTTTTCACCATTTAAGAGGACTTTTTCCAAAAGATATCATCATTCCCAAACAAATTTTTCCAACTTGGTCTGTTTCTAGGACTTCCTTTTC
Source organism: Phaseolus vulgaris (assembly GCF_000499845.2). Classification (NCBI taxonomy): domain Eukaryota; kingdom Viridiplantae; phylum Streptophyta; class Magnoliopsida; order Fabales; family Fabaceae; genus Phaseolus; species Phaseolus vulgaris. Next base: position 19,433,114 of record NC_023756.2, read on the forward strand.
TGAACTCCCACTGCTTCCAACTTCTAAGTCATGTTTGCCTTTTTCTTCAACTTTTAATTGTAAAAATAAACTGACTTTGTTATATACAGGGATTCATAATTCGCAGTCGAATTCTCTCCAACTCGAGGAGTATGGTGAAGAACAGATAAGAGAGGCTTTTACCAATGGAGGAAGAGGTCATTCACCCACACATTTGAAGTTCTTCCTTCTAGTCTTCTCAAATATTAAAGAAGAATTAAAATAAAGAAAGGACCAAGCCTAAAGCCAAAAGAAGACTCAAGAATAGGCTTCAATTAATATCTCTCTTTATAGTTTCTTTTGTATAAATTTGTAAATAAATATAGAATAGTTTTTAGGAAGGTGCTTAGAGGGAAAGATTAGATACCTCTTTTGTAAAGCATCCTTAGGCAATAGTTTAGAATTTTCTAAAAGATGATTCTTCATGCCTCACTATAGGCGTTAGAAGTGAGTAGCTTGAAAGAGACTTTTGGTTAGCTTGTGGTGCAAGCTTTGTAAGCTTCATGACTAGTCCTCTCCCTATAAAAGGAGGGCTTGGGTTCTTCTAAATTCAGAATTGATATTTGAAGTAACAAAACTCTCCCAAATTGGTGATTGAGTGTAGTGAGAACTTGCCTTCTCCTCTTCCTAGTCTCATCTTGAGAGCCTTGGTTCCCTCAAGTGGCGGCAATTCACACTTATCTTGGAGTTTTCACACTTCAAGTGGCGTGTTCATCAACCAAGAACTACAACCACATAAGTCTTCCTTCTTCTCCATCTATTTCTTCCATTTCCATGTCCAATTGAATTCATAAAACATGTCTTAGGCCTTTTCTTGCAATTCTATTCGATGCTTTGCCTTTATTTCACATTTTGTTCGGTTCATCTTCTTCCTTGCTGAGTTTGAACGGTTCATCTTCATTCTAGCTTACTTTGTTCGGTGCATTTCAATTGTCAAGCATTTTAATCGGTTCATTTGCATTCTTGCATCCTTTAATCGGTTCAATTGACAAGAAATGGGACTTCCATGTGAGTTTTGGTGTTTGGCGCAAGTTGTGGTGAGTTCTTGAAACATAGAACATTGATCCATTTCTATAAAAGTGCCTATTCAATCTCCAACTCAAGTTGATTCCATAAAATGTCAAAGAATCATCTATATCTTGCTATTGGAATCATATCACACTATAAATATTTTTTGAGGTAAAAGTTGCAAGTTAGACTAATCCATCTCTTGTCAATTTCTTCAAAAAAAATATAACAAATTTGTATGATTACATATAAAACACAATTCCATTAAAGAATCAACAAATGTTGATTCTTTACTTCACTATATCATAAAGATTCGCAATGTGTCACAGCACATGAGGAATATTACATCATTCATTCACAATGACCAAAAAAGAATCAACAAATTTTTATTATTTTCATCACTCATAAAATTTGCTACACGTCACAACTAACACATGAAAAAGCTTCTTACACATTTATGGAATCAACCAAACTACATTCTATTCTACTTTCAGTTTGTTACACTTCTTTTGTTGTGTATAAATTTAGGGTTTAGGGTTTAGGGTTTATAATAAAAAATGTTAAATATATTTTTTTGTCCTTATACTTTCACACAAAATTAGTTTTTATATACTTTTTTTCAAACTTTAGATCTTAGAGTAGTTGTAGAAAGAAAATTATTGAAATATGTCACTATCAGTTTTTTACATGCCAAACGAATTTTTAGTGTGAACTAGGATGTTAACATATGAGGTTAACTCATAACGTGGATGTTATAATATTATAATACAATCAACACTACAAATTCATTTGTTATGTAAAAAAATACTAGTAAAAATTCATTTCAATAGTTTTCTAAATAAAGATATCTAAAATGTTTAAATTTTAGATTAAAAATAAAAATCAATCTCACATTTTAATACAATTACGAAAGAACATATTTAATACTACACAAAAATCAATAAAAATACTTTTATGACTTCCTACATAACTATACTCTACGTTTTTTCTTAAATTATTTAAATATATAAAATAATAAACAGTTACAAAATGATAATTAATTTTTTATCTTAAAAAAAAAACAACTTAAGTAGCTGTTGCTAGAGATCATGACAAAGAAGCCGTCAAATTTTGAAAGAACCCATGTGTGTGCTTTGATTTGGAATAGTTAGTACCAATTGCATTTATTAATTAAAAAGTTAGACACAAATAATTAATAAATTAATTAAAATGTTAAATTGTTTAGATGTTATTTTATTTCTATTTTTGAAAAAAAAAATTTAATTAGGATAATTTGAGATGAAACTTGGGCAAATTCTTCCTGCACCATATCAATTTTAACCTCCACTATATCAATTTTTTAAATTTCCAAAACTACCCTTATTCCAAATTAAAAAATCCAAAATAATAATTATAATTGAGAAATAACAAAATACAAGCTGGAAAAAAAATTCTGAACACAAAACTAAAAATACATTCTGGATAAAAAAATTCAGAATTCAAAAATATGTTCCGAAAATTGAAATCTAAAATATTTTAGATAAAAGTTTCAAAAATAATTTTTCCCATTTTTGTATAAGGTTATTTTCGTCATTTAGGAGGGGTATTTTTGTCATTTTCTAGAGCTGATTGGGTGAGGTATTTTTGTCATTTTCTAGAGTTGATTGGGTGCATGTACGGTGGAGGGAGAAATTGCCTGAAACTTGTAACACTATCCAACCAAGTCAAATGAAAAAAAAAACCCAATTCACTATTTCATGTCAGACATCAGAAGTAAATTGAATAGAAACGGTCACACAGAAAAACGATCAAGTCCATTGTATCAAAAAGGAAGGTTATAAATTAATATATATATATATATATATTTAAAATTATTAATAAAACACCTCAAATTTATTGAAATTAAAATTTTTAGAGTTTCTAATATTGAAACTGTATAATTTTATTCGAAAAAGACTTATAAATTAACAACAGTTTATAAAAATTCTAGATGAAAATGAAACAAACATTTTTGTGATAGGTTCTCATGAAAAATATTCTAAGAAAGTAATCAGAAATTATTTTGGTACTATTTTTGGTGGAACCTCCACACTGAAGCCAGAATCCCATTGGAAGAGGTTGAAGGCTTTGACTTCCTAGTTCTTTGGACCTGTAATATAGTACCAAAACACAGTCTTTTAATTTTATTTATTATTTAACATTCAACTAATAAACAATATAGAACGTGATGAGGGAGGCGTGTAGATTATTCCTATTTTCTTTTTAATGTAAGAAAATAAGTGTTTTTAAATTATAGAACTTATATTTTTAAGTATATATTAAAAAAACACATGTTTATATGTGTATATATATATATATATTCACATTTTATTATATTAAAATGTATATAATTTAATAATTTTTATTTATTTTATAAATAATAAATAAATAATTCAAAACTTAAAAATAATACAATTTAAAAAATATATAAGTTTTTAAAAAGAATATTAAAAAATAGATAACTTTATTTTCTTAAAATTATTTAATTATTTTGAAATAAAGACAACTTATTCACTTATTTATTTTATTAAATAAAAAAATATTTTTTTATAAAATAAAACTGTCCAATTAAAACGTAACACGAAAAAGAAGGCAATTTCTCCCTCCACCATATCAATTTCAACATGCACCCAATCAACTCTAAAAAATGACAAAAATACCCCTTTTAAATGACGAAAATAACCTTACACAAAAATGGAAAAATTATTTTTGAAACTTTTATCTGAAATATTTTGGATTTCAATTTTCCGAACATATTTTTGAATTCTGAAATTTTTTATCCAGAGAATGTATTTTTAGTTTTGTGTTCAGAATTTTTTTTCCAGCATGTATTTTTTTATTTCTCAGTTATAATTATTATTTTAGATTTTTTAATTTGGAATAAGGGTAGTTTTGGAAATTTAAAAAATTGATATGGTGGAGGTTAAAATTGATATGGTGCAGGAAGAATTTGTCGAAAAAGAATTATCAAATGATTATATTTATATATTTTTTAATTATATTTTAAAATTAAAAGAAAATTTTAATAATCTATATCAATATATAAAGGGTATTTTCCATTATAACCGTTTTCTGGTGTACATAATTTTTTTTCTATTCTACCCTTATTTAATATATCTCATCTTATTAATACAATAGAGTATTTTTTAATTTTTTAAATTAATATTAATGTACAATTTTTATTTGTCACTTTTTCCCTAGTTCCTTATTTTAAGGCAACAAAAAAAAACATACTTTCACATATTTTCACACCAAATCTCACATATAAAATAAAGTAACATCTACTTTTAATCACTCTATTTTATGTTTTTCAATTTCAACTAATTCAAAATTATTTTTGTATGTATATTATATTTCTATCATCGTTAAAATTGAGTAAAAGAGAAAAATGTAAAAGTGCATTCCACTAATATATAAAGAATATATGTTTAATATTACTATTTTACTCTCAACTATATTTTAAAATTAAAAAGATAAAAATAAAATAAATTATTCAAATATTAAAAGAAACTGTCGTGGAATTACTCAATATTTTTTAATATAACTAACATTATTAGTATTATTCTTTTTATTAAAATATATATTTTGATCAGTTTTAAAGAAAAGTAATTACTTTAATTACTTTCATTTATTATTTACAAACATAGTTTGTCTTTGCCAGAAAGCCAGCTGTGAATTGTTCAATGAAATTGGGAGCAAGTGTAATTCATACTCTCTAAAAATGAAATTCATAATTGAGTATTAATTTCTTTAAAAATGATTTTAATTTTTATGAACTACCCTATTCAAAGTGCCACAAATATCATCTTCTTATAATTTATATGATAATTTTTATTACAAATTTCAACTAGAGGTAATATTATTTGGTAATATATTACAATTAAAAATCAATTTTAAAAGATTAAGTTAAATTTAAAATAATTTTTTTAATATAATATTAGAATTATTTAATATATATAATAATATAATAAATTCAAGAAATTATTATTAAAATAAATTCTAAATAATTTTAATATTGTTACAATACATTCTAAGTAAATGTTAAATTTAATTTAACTTTATAAAACTAACTTAAAGTAATGTTTGTATTTATTTATACTATATTGATTTTATTTTTAATTAATGTATAATCTTTAATATTATTATAAAAGTTAATAAATATTTTTTTATAAAATAAAATACATCAATGAAAAAATATTATTTCGTATTCAAATCTTATAAAAAATATAATTACAAGAAAAGATCCATTAAAAATAATCAGAAAGAAAATATTGGCATTTTCACTGTATTTCAGTCAGATAATTTTAAAATCGACCCATTTTTTGAAATTTCAAAGAGAGGATAAAAATTTGGAGTAAATTGAATTTCCCTATCTTTTTCTTAAATTTTCTCCAAAGTCCTTTTATTTTATTTTATTAGTCATTTCAGCAACTTTAAAATGAATATATATGCTGCATTAATATTTCTTAATTATTTTAAATTTTTTATAGCGTTCCTCACTCTATAAGGTTAAAAACTAAGAATATATAATATTATCTAGGATAAAAACAGTAATTTACTGACAAAAATAAATCAAAACTCATAACTTCAGTACAAATTTTGTTTTCTTTCAAATTTGGTAGTTTGGGTTTTATCTTTAAAACAAGATAAAACAAATCTTACATTTTTCTTTGGCTTTGGAACCTTTGCGAGTTTAATATCTTCAACATTATTTTCTAGATACCCCTTTATCTCCTCGTCGTTCATGCTCTCTATCATATCAATCTATGAAACAATCAAAACATTTAGTATGACCAAATATAAAAAATGTTGTCAACTATTTTGAGAATTTAAGGCAAAGTTATATGGTGAAGAAACAAAAAGAATAAAATTTTATATATATACCCATTTCTTTTTGAGAATTTAGGGCAAAGTGAAGAAACAAAAAAGATATATACACATACCTATTTCTTTTGAGAATTTAAGGCAAAGTTATATGGTGAAGAAACACAAAAGATATTAACATACCCATGACTTAAGGTCTTCTACATCCTTTCTTAAGGCTTCTTCTTCTTCCTCCTTGGATGCAACTTTTTCTTTTTCTCCATCTGCTTTCTTCTTGTTCTTTCCTCCTCCAAGAGTATCCATGCTTTTGTTTTAGTATGTTCAACAAAATATAACATTACCCTTACTTAAAGAAAATGGGTCAACCAATTAGATGCTTGACAAGGCAAGTGCCAACAAAGAATAGGTATAAAATAAACTTAATTACATATTTATGGTAATAAATATATGGTTAAATATGTTTTTCCCTTTCATGTACTCACACGAAAGTGGTTTTCGTCTCTATTCCAAATTTTAGAACTCCTGAACATTTGTATTAAGAAAATTATTAAAACGAATATTTACCAATTTTTTGTGACAAACAAATTTTCAATGTAAATTATAAGATGTTAAAATATTTCAAATTGACTCGTTACTTACGTAGATGTTAAGATATTTTAATAAACATTAAAATTTCATTTATTACTTAGAAAAAAGCAGTGGTAAGAACTCATCCCAATAATCATTTTTACTAAAAGTACTAATGTCTGATAGACAAAAATTAAATTCGTCCTATATTTAACTTCTATAAAACATTGCATGTGAATCTGATTTGAGAACACAACCATTCTTGGCTTTATGCCAAGTCTAGTTATTGACTTATAAATGAAGGACCTATTAGTGGCATAACAATGCTTAATTAGTGTAATTCATTTCAATATTGCCATGAATTTTTATAATAATTAGCGTTGAACCGTTCAATGAATGGAATTTAATTTTATATTTTCCTTTTATTTTATTTTCGTGGAATTCCTTATAAAGAAACTAGTATACATAGTCACTTTTATATTTTTTTTCTTTATAATTTAACTTTGAAAAACACCATTTTTCAGTTCTTATCATTTATTATAGGGTAAATAAGTAATAGATTTTTTTTTTTTACATATACTTATTTGTTGATATTATATCATTAAAGGAGAAGTAACACTTCTATTGCTTTTACCAAAAAAGCTAGTTCCTTTAAGGTAACTTTACTCCAAAGATCCATTAAGTAGTGTTATCAAGTGTTGAAAAATATTAAAGATATTTTTTTTTTAATTTTAGAAATATAAAAAAATGCATAAATTCTAAACAAATACCTTTCATCTCCTGTTAGCACAAACCAGTAACACAAAAAAAATAAAGAACCCAAAAATCAACATCATACTCAACAAAATATATAGCAAATGAAACAACATAAATTCCATGCCACTTCCAACACAAGATCTCATATGCCTTTTCAGCCCATAAACACATAACAAGATCAGTAACAACATAACAAATTTTGAGAAGCGACAAAAGAATATACATGATTAAGCCAAGGAAGTGGATGCAGTTTTCATATTATTAATTAACAAATTTCAAACATACATGTAGGTTCATAATTCAATAAAAAAAAGCAAAATTAAATTTTGACAATTTCGATTTCAACCAATTCCATGTCTTTGTCTTTAATTGAGCCATATGAAACACTTTCTTCACATGAATCTTCCCTTATTTAAATACAATCCTATTTTTATGGTTCAAAATACTCTATTACGAGACAATCCACAAACCCTTCCAAACTAGATTTTGTCTTAAATTAAGATTGGGAAGATGAAATTGTTTAAAGTGAGACATTAACTCCATATGCTGAACAAACTAAATACCTAACCATCTATAACATTTATTCCAAATATCATTTGCTATCACACACTCTACAAACACAAACAGATGTAATAATAGAAATAACCCCTCTTCTATATAAATTAAGACACTCTACAAACAGATGACAATGTTTTTGCTAAGTATTTTGAGGGAAAGATACATAAACCGTGGATAATAATAAAAAAACCTACCATTAGTTATACCTTCCTTAAGGAAAACTTGTTTAATCGTTAGCACGTCAGCGTGACCTAAATTAAAAAATAGTTCGTTTTTCTCAAAGATTAGAAGATTTTTTTTATCAACAATAAGAAATATATACATATGAATCACTTCAGGGGTGATTTAATCTGTATACAAAAAAACGGATACATCCTTACATCACACACCTTCCTACCAACAATTCAAAACTAGTCCTGCCAACAACCACAACCACACATAAGCTAAAGCGAAACAAGGCAATCGAGAGGAAAAAAATACCAATCAGAATAAGAGAAACAAACAGAGGGTATTTAGAAGTAATCAAAGACCAAACCTTCAATTGAGCCAAAGAAAAGATTTCAGAATAGTCCAACACTCCACCTTTGAATAAAATCTTGTTCTTGTAACTCCAAATCTCATTAAACACCGCAATCCAAATACTCTCTATCCCTAAATTGACCGACTCAGAAACATTACACAACTGTAAAAAATGAGAGTAAGAATCATGACGGGTAACCGACAAAATGTCTAACCACTTAAAATAGAGGTTCCACACCAACCAGGCTATTCTACAATAAAAAAAATACATGATTAGTCTCTTCCTCTTTTACCCCACATAAACAACAAAGAGCGCTTCCGACTGCAATCCCACATCTAAGTAAAATTGTCATTATTAACAATAGAGTATAATCCTTAAAAAGTAATAATGTGAAGATCAAGTTGACTAGATCAAATTCTTAATTTGACCAAGTAGTTCAATCCCTACTAAGGATTTAATTATTTTTTTCTTCTTCTCTTTTGGTGATTTGGTAATAAAAGAAGTTGGTGTATGATTTAATAAGATTTCTTGGAATTGTGTAAGAAAGTTATGTTCACTGGTACGCTACTGATGTAAGTGAAGTTAATTTTAGTATTTATTTTAATTGAGTATTGAAATATATATATATATATATATATATATATATATATATATATATATATAAAAGTGAAATGTAAGGTGAATGTAAAATTTAATTTATCGTTGGAAGTTTAAAAGTATATTTTGATAATAAACTAGAATATAATTACATTGTATGTGTTAATACGATAGTTATTGGTCAATCATAAGTGTAAGGATAAAGGAACATTTTGTATTGGTTTTGAGTATATGTTATATGTTTTCTGGTGAAACTATATTCTTTGAGTTATTATTACTCAAGCAATGGATTATAGCTCAAGCAATGGATTATAGCTCAAGCAATGGATTATAGCTCAAGCAACATTCAAGTGTTAAGTCATGAGTATATGCATCGGTTGATATATTTAACTATTAAGAGAGACATTCAATTGATAGTTTAAGGCTTGAGCGAGAGAGATGTTAATGTAATTTTTTTCCTCTAGAGTGAATTATGCCCAAAACAACCTAAGGTTGTTCAAGTAGTGAAGTGATGGTGCATGAGATTCCTTAATATGTGATATTAATGATTTTGGAATTTGTCAGGTGATCTAATAAGTAGAATCACATCCAGGCGGCGATGGTCGCTGGAGAGATGTAACCAATTTTTCTTCTCTTTAGAATTGTATTACTTAAGTAATGAAATTCTCCCTAAATTAAGAAAAGAAGGTCATTCAAAAGAGAGATGAACTTCTCAAAGAATATTTATATAAGAAAGATGATGATGAACATTGTAATGCCTTAAATTATGTACTATTATTTATTTTCTATAAATAAAGCTTGTAATATAGTTTAGAAAGGAACAATATTGATATATTAGTATGGGTAAACTTAAAATAATCATAAATAAATTTACAATTACAATAACTTTTTCAATTTATTTAAAAGCACTTGTCACACTCTTATTATTCACTTCTAAGTTTATAAAATTTTATACCAATTAATACACAATTATAAATTCAAAAAGGATGAAATATATATAAAAAACTAAATAATTTAGGTAATGTGATTTTATTCTCTTTGAACAAATTGTGTATAATGATGGGAGAAAAACTTTCATCACCCTACTTTTTCTCTAAATTACCAAAATTGTCTCTATACTTTATACCACAATAGATCTCTCTATAACTATCCACATTCCACAAATAATAGATTATTGATGGCTGGAAGTTCATACATAGGGAGATTTTTCTACCTCTATTAGCCCAATTATTAAATTTTTCAAAAAACAAATTGTTCCTTTACTTTTGTATCATCACAATCCTCGTTACCACATGACAAGCAATCACATTCACAAGTTTGCATGCAACAACATTAATTGAATATTATTCTTTTAAACAATTAAAATTCCATTTCAGTAGCGTAACAACTGTATTACCAATATCCCAGAAATTAAAAACAGCCAAATAAACCATAAAAAATATGCACAATCTAATATATTCTTCAATTTTCAATTCAAACAAATTGTTGACTAGACATCCATACACTTAGCTCAATTCATATATTTACAAACTACTATTTTTTTTTTATATTTACTAACTATAATTTAAGTCACCTTTCCTAGAGTTTTTCCTCTTTTGACCATGAATCAAATTAATTAAATACAATAATTATAGAAAATAATACAAAAAATTAAAAACAACACAATGCTACAAAACATTAATCCAGTAGAGAAATTTTAAATAAAAGCGTGTTTTTTTTAACCTTTTCTGCATAAGTTCAATTTGATTATTTTTTAACATAAATCTATGAATCCATTTCTTGGCTCAAAATTTCAAAATTGTACAGAATATATAAAAATAGGGCAACAATACAAAGTTTTGGAAAATTAACCAATTTAGGATTTAGATTATGAGATGACTCTCATTTCTTCCAAGGAGTCTTGTGGTTGTTCAAGAGTGTAAAAGAAAGCTCAAAATAGTATTCTTCATACGGAAATTGAGGTGTAAGGAATAATCTAAGAGATAGATAATTTGAATTAATAAAGGAAAGATGCAGAAGTAGGAAACAACAACAAATAAGCAAAAGCAAAATTAGAAATAAGAAAACTTACTAACCTAACTCTAGAAATGGAAAACCTTTGCTCTTCCCTTTTTTGGTCACGAAACAAGATAAAAAAATGGAAAGATATATTTATAGGAAATGCAAGACAAAAAAAAATGAAATAGAAAATAAGTTATATTTGTCCTGATTAAATACACTTGGCAGAATTACCCATATAGAGAGAGAAGAGAAAATTAATGTATCACTTAAGTGGTATCAGGCCACTCAAGTGAGGAAGTCTTCCTCAAAGTACGACCACTCAAGTAAGATAAACTTACTCAAGATTATCTAACTATGATGATGATAATGTTGATGATGAACATTTGATGATATATATTTATATATGTGTTTGATGTGTTGTGATATGTATGGTATGCTTATTGATGATTAAAAGATGAATTCATTTGTAAGATAAATACTTTGTTGTATGAAAAACTTGTATTAGGAATGAAAAATAAACCTGTTTCCACGACGAGTATTTTCTGAACTCGTCTCGATCTTGACAGGAAATCTCCAGATTGACTAAGTACGAGTATGAGTAATACCCGATTTTTTAAATTGGATATGGGAACGAAAATGAGTATGAACATGTATGCCCCATCCCTATATTCATCTCATCGCCGTTCTTATACATGTCCTCATTTTAAATTACTAAAATATCTTTAGTTTATTAGGTAACTTGAAAAAACTTATATTGATTTTTCTTTTGTTCTTAGTTTCATAACCTATTTTTAGGGTACACATTTGATATTTTTACTCTTTTATATAATTTTACCTTTATCCAATTATTATTTGATACTTTGATTTGAGATTTATGCAATTATAATTTCTTTCTTTATATTTAACATTAGAAAAAAGAAAATATATTTTTTTACATTATCCTTAATAATGTATATCATTATTGTTCATTTGTTGTGATTTAAAAAAATAAATTATTTAATTAATATTTTAAATAATAATGAGACAGAAGATAAGGATAATACAAAAATTTCATATCCGTGTGGTATGAGATGATGATGAAAAAGTGAAATTCGCACCCGCACCCCATTTTCGTCCCTAATTTATATCATATGTTGTTCTTCATGGTGATCCTTTATAGATATGTTGCGCTTTATATGTATGTTGTCCTTTATAAATGTGTGGTAAAAATATTTAAGATAATATTGTGATCATAAGGATTAAAATATTAAATACAAAACTTATTAAGTAAAATATATATCTAATATTAAATACAAAACTTATTAATATATATCTAATACTTCATTTATGATCTAATTATATAAATAATACTTCTAATAATAAAAAGATAAAAAATCATCCTATCATGAAAAAATTGAGATTAATTATTTATTAACATACTACTACAAATATTTTAAGATAAAAAGATTATCTTATAATTTATTATATATAATAATATACTATTAAACCCTATATATATTAATTAATTATTGACACGTTACATTATTTACCACAAATCCACGTGAACTATAAATTGGTAAACTATTTTAAAGATGTTCACTAGAAAAACAAAACTTCATCCCATTAAGTTTTTAACATTTTAAATATAAATATATTTGAAACTGATTTTCATATTAAATTTTAAATTTAATAATAATATGTAATGTTATAATAATATATTTATATTTGCAAGTAATTATCTACTTTACCTCTAAAAACAAATCTTAGTCCATAAAATATAATTAAAATGCATACCGTCAATGTTCTCAGATTCAAATTAACTTCATAAATGTATAAAATATCAATCTTTATTAAAAAAAATATTCCATTCACTTAAGTGTTTAAGATATTTTAAATTAATTCAATAATAATATTTTGTAATGTTTTTTTTATATTTAAATAATTAACAATTAAATAAATTTTATTATATCAATAAATTACCAGTCTATTTTATTTTAAAATAATTAAAAATTCAAGTTAATATGTAAATCAATTTTAAATATTGATGGTTTTTTTTAACTTTTAAATTAAAATTATTTAAGTGAAGGCCGTTTAATGTAGTGCTAAATCCTTTAACACTAAACATATGATGATATAGATAAGACCAAAAAATTACAATTTGTCTCCCAAAATACTCAATAGTAAAATCAGTCAAACAATGTTCAGAACCTGTCTGCAATCAATAAGATTAACAATAATTATAAAGTCAAAATGAGGGTTTTAAATTATTGTGAAGAAAAGTAAAGTTGACGATAAAAAACAGTAAAGAAAGCATATTGACTTTCAAGCTTTTTTAACAATGAATTCTTCATCAGTTGATAAATATATCATTCATTTATCATCTAAGCATAAATTAATTAACCAAACATGTGACAACAAAAATAACCAAATCTCAATAATGAAACATATGTCCACTAATTTATTCAGTACCTTAATCGTCTCCATGCGTCTACTCATAAGGTTTTTAATCTTTTACCACTTGAATCATGTACCCAAGAGATTGTTAAGAAAAACTAAACAAGAGTTAATTAAAGACAAAATTGAATTATTAACATAGGTCCAAAAATAATTCCCAAAAAAATAATTAAAGTCAGAAAAAGATCAGACATTTAACACAATAAGATTTTGCAGAACAAAACTTTAATTGCACAAAATCTCATAATTCATTGTCAAATTACAAGAGAATCAATCCAAAGGAGTTTATCGAAGGTAAACAAAAGAATTACAACAAAGAAATTAAAGAAAACTAAGGAAACTCTAATGCTCTGTTTTTCGAACTTATCAGTTTCTAACTTTTTAGAATTCTCATATTTTGTTTTGAGTTTTATCGCGATCCCTGTTTTTTCGTATATTTGCAAAAGATTTGCTTTCAATTTTGTTTTTGAGATTTTGTAGATTTTTATTTTCTAATTCTTTAACTCATTTTATTTTCCATTTTGATTTAAGGAAACAACTTCGACTTTCGCGTGATTTAGCTCATTCAACGTGGTAGACACTTCCTTTAAACCTTCTAGAAGATGCTTTTATTAATGTATAGTCCACTCTGAGAAGTATTAAACAATCTACTGCGACTAAAACACAATACTAACATAAATAATAGTTAACCCATTCAGAGTTATAGACATTTCGTTTATACCATCTAACAGATGCTTTTATTAGATCGTATAGTTTACTATGAGAAGTATTAGACCATCTACTATGACTAAATACTTGTAGAAATAATAGTTAAGAGCAAAATAAACCAAATTAGATGAATTTCAATTAAAATAGTGAACTTATTCATGATTACACTTAACAATATATATTTAAAGGTTTAAAGTGTGACAACGTTAAAAAAAAACGCCCAACAGAACCTTACCCCCCTTGCACCACAGTACGTCTTTTATTTCTTTCTCTTTCTCTTTCTCTTTCTAAATCTCTCCATTCTCTCTTAATTTTCCCCTCCCAATCTTCATCTATTTTAGAATCTGATCGGATCACGTTGTAGCTGGCGAGTTAAGGAACATTTCTACCCAATCAGATTTTCAAACAGAGTAAGTTCATTTTTACTCTAAATATCCTTTGTTCTCTGTTTTTCCTCAGGATTTAGTCATCAATCTTGGTGGGGTCAGTTGAGAAGTTTAATCCTCTCAACTTATTCTATTATATACTGAATTTTTGTTCTGTTTGGATAATTTGCATTAGGCCCGTAATTCTTGAAGCTTATCCAGACTGTGGGAAATAAAACTCTAGAAAGTTGCTTGTAAAGCAAGCAATTAAGGTAAGGGAAGCAAAATTTAATTTTTTTATAGCACCCTAGGATAAAAGATCTGAATGCGGAAGGGACGTGGTCCCAATATTGAATTTCTCTTGCAGGGGTGTTATTTGTTTATATATTGTGTGTTTGTTTATATATTATTTAAACTTTAAAAATATTATATTTTGATAGTTTGAGAGTTAAATATTGTTTTTGACGTTGGAAAAGTTCTGAAATGATATGAATTTTTAAATGTTATGTGATTGAATGATATGTATTATATACGAATGATGTAAATTGTATGAAATTGATGTCTTACATTTGGGATAATGTATGAGTTGTTCTTTGATGGTATGTTAAGTATGAAAAGCCAATGTTTAACGGAGATCCTCTGGCTTCACTAATGATCTAAGTCATGTAGACTAAGATATTAGGTGGTGAGAAGCTGAGAGGGAGTTCATACACACCGGGTCCCACTGTAGACACTCGGTATTGGATGTTTGAACTTACCTTGATCCTTTCTATTGGATTCGCTGGTAATCTTTGGATTAGGTGTTAGTCTCTGGTAGGGGCATACTTAGTGAGTCTTCCGGAAGACGAAGTGGGATTGAAATGAAATCCAATGATTATGATTGAAAATAGATCCATGTGTGGTCTATATGAATGATGGAATTGGTATTGAAATTTTATATGAAATCATTTAAAGAAATGTTTATAAATTATTAGTCTAAATTGGTTATATTTCCATGAATTATGTTATGGATTTTCTTTGCACTAGCTTACTCTTGCTTTTCGTGTTGTGTTTGAAGTGCGATGACTATACTATGTACACGAGCAGATGACCATACATGTGCAGGAGAGCCTTAGAGGTTTCAGAGTTTTATTTTGAGCTATGGATATGTAAATATTTGTATTTCTATAAATCCTAATCATGTATTAGGAATGTTTTGAAAAACTCCAAGTTTGTATAGAAACGGGCATAACTTTTATTGTAATAGTTATATGTAAATTATGGGGTGTTACATTTAATGGTATCAGAGCAGTTCATCCTTAGGATAACCTGAGGGTAGTGGGTTTATTCTGTTTCTCCTGCGTGTAGATTTTTGTTTAAGTCTAGCCTCAAGACTTAGTTAAAAGTTTCTAATAAGATGTTTGACAAAGTTTTTTTTTCTTGAAATCTTGTTTATGTTCGAGTCAAATTAATTCTTATGAATAAAGATGAAAGTATTAAGAATGAAAAGAATATTGATAGAGTGGTGAGGGTGCACACTCATGACTAAATCAAGATTATTTTCTATCTTAATTCTAAGTAGCTAGAGTACATTTTAGAGATAAGTCTTGATTGGTTTTGTATCTATTTTGTGTGATTATTTCTTTTATAATTTGTCTTAAAGATGTAGTTAGAAATTTTTAGTAATTTTTAACCCAATTCTTTATGTGCTTAGTAGATGGCACGTAGACCACATACTCCTCCTCCACTTGTAGATATGCCCAACTTAGCTCGGGCAATAGAGATGATGGCAACAGCCTTGCAACAATAGAGTGCTACTATGACACAACAACATCAGGCCGCCCTTCATCAATTAGAAACAACTAGATTAGCAGCTTAAGCGTCTCAGCTTCATCAACAACCCCATACCTTTAGTTTGGAAGATTTTCTGAGACACAATCCCCCCAAGTTTAATGGGAAGGTAAATCCAGATGAAGCAGACCAGTGGGTGAGAGACATAGAAAGAATCTTTGAAGCTACTCAATGCCCTGGAAAGAGAAAGTTATCCTATGCCATTTATGTACTAACTAAAGAAGCTGAATTTTGGTGGATAGGCATGAAACAAATGATGGAAGACAGAGGAGAAGATGCCACTTGGGAGAACTTCAAAGTAAGATTCCTAGAGGAGTATTTTCCTGATAGTGTCAAATATGCAAAAGAAATTGAATTCATGCAGTTGGAACAAGGAAATCTTTCAGTCACTGAATATGCTACCAGGTTCAAACACCTAGCTAGATTCTACACCCAGACCATGACTGAGGCTTGGAGATGTAGAAAATTTGAGTTTGGGTTGAAGCAAGAGCTTAAAGAAGTGGTGATTCCTATGTCTATTAGAGATTTCCCTGCTCTAGTAGAGAAAGCAAAAGTAGTGGAGAGTTTGAAAAGTAGTAGCAGACTTTCTAAGCCTCAAGTGGGAGGACCTTCTAGAAGCACACCCAAATATGAAGATAAAAAGAAGCCTTATTCTAGACCTCAATCCTTCAGGAATGGAGGGCCTACTTCTCAGTTGCTACCAAATGTCAAATGTTTTAGATGTGGTAGGGAACACATAGTTAAATTTTGTCCTCATCTAATGCCAAACTTTACATGTGTTAGATGCCATAGATATGGTCATGCTATGAAGGACTGTTGTGCCAGACTTCCAGTCCCAAATATTATTGGAGTGCAGCAGAATAATAATCACAAACCCATAGCTACTAGTAGAGTTTTTGCCATTAGTAGAGCTAAAGCTTCGCAGTCTGATAGCCTTGTTAGAGGTATTTGTTCTATCCTTGGAACACATTATCTGTATTGTTTGATTCTAGGGCAACCCATTCTTTTATATCTTTTGATTGTGCTAGGAAACTTAAGTTGCCAGTCCGAGATTTAGAAATTGAGTTGGTGGTATCTACACCAACAGAAGGTATTATAGTAACTTCTTCCATGTGTGCTGAGTGTCCAGTAATTATAGATGGGCAGAGATACAAAATCAACATGAATTGTATACCTCTAAAAGATTTGGAGGTTATATTGGGAATGGATTAGTAGTCTGCTAATCATATCCTTATAGATTATGGTCTAAAGAAGTTAATTTTCCCTGAATTAGAAGGAATGCAGGTTATCTCAGCTCATCAGTTTGAGAGAGAGATACAAGAAGGTGCAGAATGTTTTATGCTCTTGGCTTATTCTATAGTTACAGATAAAGTACAAAAAGAGATGTTTGTAGTTCAGAAGTTATGGATGTATTTCCTGATGAGATTCCTGGACTTCCACCTAAAAGAGAGATAGAGTTTGCATTAGACTTGATTCCCAGAGCAGGCCCTATGTCAATTTCTCCACACTGAATGGCACTAGCGGAGTTAGCGGAATTGAAGAAACAATTTGAAGACTTATTAGAGAAACAATTCATTCGACCTAGTGTTTCTCCATGGGGAGCTCAATGTTACTAGTGAAGAAGAAGGATGGTTCATCACGACTATGCATAGATTATAGACAATTAAACAAGTTAATAATCAAGAATAAATATCCTCTTCCTAGGATTGATGATCTGATGGATCAGTGGCATGGGGCAGTTGTCTTTTCTAAGATAGATTTGCGCTCAGGTTATCACCAAATTTTAGTGAAAGCGGAGGATGTTCAGAAGACTGCTTTTAGATCAAGGTATGGTCACTATGAATTTCTGGTTATGCCATTTGTGTAACCAATGCTCCAGCTATCTTCATGGATTATATGAACCGAATCTTCAGACCTTTCCTTGATAAGTTTGTGGTAGTGTTCATAGATGATATCTTGATCTATTCTCGTACAAGGAAAGAACATGCAAAACATCTTAGAACTGCCCTGAACATTTTAAGAGAAAAACAGTTATATGCTAAACTTTCAAAATGTGAGTTATGGATGTCAGAAATACAATTTTTAGGACATGTTATCTCTGCACAGGGAATAACAGTAGATCCTTCTAAAGTTGAGGTTGTACTTCAGTGGGAACGTCCTAAAACTGTTACAGAAATTAGAAGCTTTGTCGGGTTAGCAGGATATTACAGGAGATTCATAGAAGGTTTTTCTAAAATAGTGGCTCCTTTGACCCAATTGACTAGAAATGATCATCCTTTTGCATGGACTGAACAATGTGAGAGAAGCTTCGAAGAGTTGAAAAGAAGGTTGACTAATGCTCCTGTATTGACAATCCCTGATACCAATCAGTCTTTTGAAGTTTTTTGTGATGCTTCCTATTTGGGTTGTGTTCTTATGCAGAATAAGAAAGTTGTTGCCTGCGCTTCTCGTCAGTTAAAGGTGCATGAAAGAAATTATCCAACTCATGATCTAGAATTGGCAGTAGTTGTCTTTGCTTTAAAAATATGGAGACATTTTCTTTATGAAGTTAGTTTTAAAGTCTTCAGTGATCATAAAAGCTTGAAGTATTTGTTTGATCAGAAGGAGTTAAATATGAGACAGAGGAGATGGATTGAATTTTTAAAAGACTATGATTTCCAGCTAATATATCATCCTGGGAAGGAAAATGTTGTTGCAAATGCGTTGAGTCGTAAAAAAAATACAAATGTCGTCGCTTATGATTAGAGAGCTAGCAATGATTGAAGATTTCAGGAGTATGAATTTGGAGGTTTCCATGTCTTCAAATTGCATTAGTTGTAATACACTTGTTATAACTAATGAATTTCTGGAGAAGGTGAAAGAGAAGCAGTTGGAAGATTCAAAATTGAAGAATTTCATGGGCTTATTAAATACTTACAAAGCTAAAGACTTCTCTTTAGGAGTGGATGGTATTTTGAGATTCAGAAATAGAATATGCATACAGTGTTATCTGAAGGTCATAAAAGTAAACTCAGTTTACATATAGGAATGACCAAGATGTATCAAGATCTGAAGAAGTCTTATTGGTGGCATGACATGAAGAATGATGTAGCAAAGTTTGTAGTTGCTTGCTTGAATTGTGAGGAATCAAAGATTGAACATCAACGACCTGGAGGCATGTTAACTCAGTTAGACATTCTAGTGTTAAAGTGGGACAGTATCTTAATGGATTTTTTTACCCATTTACCACGTACTTTGCGAAAGCATGACTCTGTTTGGGTCATAGTGGACAGGCTGACAAAGACGACACACTTCCTACCTATAGACTTGAGAATCTCTATGCAGAAGTTGGCCCAGATTTACATAGATGAAATAGTCAGATTGCATGGTGTACCCTCTAGCATAATTTCTAATAGATATCCTAGATTCACCTCCAGATTCTCGCAAACACTTCAAGAAGCTTTGGGGACTAAACTCAGACTTAGTTCAGCATACCATCCTCAGACTGATGGACAATCAGAGAGAAGTATCCAGTCCTTAGAGGATTTGCTTAGGACTTGTGTGTTAGATTATTTGGGCAGTTGGGATGAAATTCTACCATTGGTAGAGTTCACCTACAATAATAGTTACCAAGTTAGCATAGGAATGGCTCCTTTCAAGGCATTATACGGAAGAAAGTGCAAGACACCTTTGCGTTGGTTTCAGGATGGTGAGAGTGTGTTAATTGGACCAGAATTAATACAACAAACCAATGAGAAAGTCAAAATGATTCAGGAAAGAATGAAAACATCTCTCAGCAGGAAAAAATCTTATGCAGATCAAAGAAGAAGACCTTTAGAATTCTCTGCGGGTGAGCATGTCTTTTTGATAGTTACACCGTTCACTGGTTTTGAGGAAGAGCACTCAAATCCAAGAAATTGACTCCTAACTTCATATGACCTTATCAAATTCTCAGGAGAATAGGCCTTGTGGCTTATGAAATTGCTTTGCCTCCTCCTATAGCTAACATTCACAATATATTTCATGTATCTTAGCTAAGAAAGTACGTATCTGATCCAAGCCACATTCTAGAGTCTGATTCCATCCAGGTGAAAGAAAATTTGTCATTTGAAGTGAAGCCAATCAGAATTTTAGATTCACAAGTGAAACAACTTCGTGGAAGAAGTATTCCCATGGTGAAAGTATTGTGGGATCCCTTCTCTGTAGATTCCACTTGGGAAATTGAAGAGGAGATAGGAGCATCACACCCTAATCTCCTTCTTGGTAAGTTCATTTTCGAGGACGAAATTTTTTTGTAGTTGGAGATAATGTGACAGCGTTAAAAAAAAAACGCACAACAGAACCTTACCCCCCTACACCATAGTACCTCTTTTATTTCTTTCTCTTTCTCATTCTCTTTCTCTTTCTAAATCTCTCCCTTCTCTCTTAATTTTCCCCTCCCAATCTTCATCTATTTTAGAATCTGATCGGATCACGTTATAGCTGGCGAGTTAATGAACATTTCTACCCGATCAGATTTTCAAATAGAGTAAGTTCATTTTTACTCTAAATATCCTTTGTTCTCTATTTTTCCTTAGGGTTTAGTCATCAATCTTGGTGGGGTCAGTGTAGAAGTTTAATCCTCTCAACTTATTCTATTATATACTGAATTTTTGTTCTGTTTGGATAATTTGCATTTGGCCCGTAAATCTTGAAGCTTATTTTGTTTATATATTATTTAAACTTTATAAATATTATTTAAAGAAGAGAGTGAACCCATATAATTTTAGCAAGGAGTGCAACAATGCTACGATATTCAATCTTCGTGATGCTCTTGGAAATCGTCTTCTATTTATGAGATTTTGAAAATATAATATTGTTTCCAAGAAAAAAAACATAATACCTTGTAGTAGATATTCTATTATCAATGTCATAGGACCAATCAACATTGCTGAAGTCAATAATGGAAGTGGTTGTATTGCAACATATAAGGAGACCATGATTGGTGGAACCAACAAGATAGTGTAAAATTCGTTTGACAACCTTCGGATGCCCTTTTTGAAGGTCATGCATGAATTGACATACCCTATTAATTGCACATGAGAGTTTATGATGAGTGTTGAGAATGTATTGTAATGCACTGACAATTGAGCGATATAGCTTTGGGTCTTAAACAATAGCAAAATGGTTTTGTTGAATGTGAGTATACGATAGCATAGGTATAGGTTGAGGCTTATGTTGACATAATTTGGCAAGTGTACTGGTTCAACAGTAATAATTTATCTCAAAAGACGGATATCGAACCCAATAGAAAATTTGATATGATCTAACAAACTTCAAGAATTTTTTTAATAATATATCTATTAAAATCAAAGAATAAGAGCAAGGAAATGTTCCTAAAATATAAAGCTAAAGTGGTGAATCAACTAGATCAAAAGATTGAGAGATAAAGATTTGATAGGGGAGGTGAATATTGTACAACAAGTCATGAATAATTATGTGAGAAGAATGATATAATACATGAGTTCATAACTCCCTTATTCGCTTAGACAAAATCGTATAGCCCAAAGGAAAAATAAGACCTTGAAAGAAATGATAAATGCAACCTTTCTTAATTTTGGTATGTCTAATTATATGTAAAAAAAAAAACCTTGACGAAATCTTACATTCTTAATAAAGTTCCTCTTAAATAACTAAATAAAACACTTATGATTTATGGAAAGGTTACCCTTCAAACCTTGAATTCTTAAAATTGGAGGGTGTCTAGTTAAGAAAAAAAACCAAATTTAAAAAGGACAAATATTGAATAAAAAATTGTGGATGTTGCATTCATTGGTTATTCTTATCGCAATGGTACATATAGTTTTTTTTTTTTGCCTTGATGATAATTCTATTATTTGTCTTCTCGTCAATAAGAGAAAGAGTTGTTTTAATGGAAAATGATATAAACATTTGGTTTGATTTAAAGGAATGATTATTGTAAGAATATTTATTCATGTTTTAGAACTTCAGTACGAATTCCATAATTTCAAGCAAGGAACTTTGGGCATGACTAAATTTTCACTAAGGTAAAAGGGTTGGGGAGGAGCTTGAATGTGGCACTTGTCCAATAAATTCTAAGCAATGAGGAATGTAAGGAATTATAGGCACCAAGATACGATTATTTAGTTTCTAAATTGTTTGAATGATTATTTCAATGTTGTTAAGTCACATATATTGTTGATGGATCTTTTACATTCTTAAAAAAGTTTCTTTTTCATGATAATTCAACATGAAAGGTAGGGTAACCTAAGTTTTGGTGAAGAAACCAAAGTGTTTGTTGAAATCAATGGTAATAGAAAGAACTTTGGCATAGGCAAAGACAATAACAACTGAAGATGTGTCTCAAGAAAGCTTTGTTCCTATTGTGAATAATGCATGCTAGTGTATGTACATAAACCATTGGCCAAGTTTTGTTGGCACAATAGTGTTATCTCCTACCCTTACTTTAACAAATATATTATTTCTCCTAAAATTCAATTTTAACCTTGTTTTTGTGTCAAAACTCTCTCACAATTCTAATTCTCTTTCAAGTTTTTTCATTTGAAAACTGATAATTGTAGGATATGTTGAACCAAGTGATGTTCAAACCTTGAAGAATCCAAACCCTTTGAAGGATGTTGAAGCCTTGCCTGTGCTTGCTGTTGCTGTGCTGGTTTAGTATAGTTCTGGGGTACTTTGAGTGTTGTAATCCACCCTTTGATCGAATCTAAAGCATAGGCATTCTCAATCTTTGTGAAAGTAAAATGTTTTCAAACTAAGTTAAAACAACCGATTGTTTTGTCGAAACAACCGATTGTTTATACTTAGATGTGTTTGAGAAAAGATTGAAAACTATTTTTCAAATGGTTGAACTGTTAGAACCAAAACAACCGATTGATTCGAGGAAACAACCGATTATTTGTTTTGGGACCATAACAGAAAAACTGTTTTTATCTTTGACTGAGTTTTAAATGATTTAACTGTTTACGCTCCAGTCATTAAATGCTTTGACCAATCTTTTAATGCAATTTAAGAGTTTGTTAAGATTTGATAACAAACTACATCTTTGAATAAATTCAGAAAAACAGATTTGAGAATCAATCTTTGACAAGATTTTGAAATAGAGTTTTTTAGTTTTTCAAAAGAGCTGAGATTGCTGAAAGTTTGTGATTGATCAAAGTTTGTGGAATAGGATTCTGCTTGTATTGATTTCAGATTATCTTCTGTAACAAGTGTAATCCTTGTACTCTGTGAAACAAGTTTTCGTTTCTGTGTTTGCTGAGATTGGTTGTGTGTTCTTGAGGGGATCAAGATCAACAATCTTAGTGTTGGTGTGTTGGCCAAGAAGAGTGTGTGTCTTGAGGTGTTCGAGGTCATTTTCTTGGTTGTGGTGTAAGTGATCAGGTTGTGATTGCTTAGTGGATTTCCTCAGGGTTTCTGAGAAGACTGGATGTAGCTCTGGGTTTGGAGTGAACCAGTATAAACATCTGTGTACATTTTCTCTATCCCTAACTCTTTAAAATTCAGTTTTGATATTTGTTTACTGGTATAAACAACCGATTGTTTTTGCGAAACAACCGATTGTTTTCCCAGTGCTGTGCTTTTGGCTTTGTGTTTTGAAAAACTGATTTCTTAATCAAAGTATTAGTGAAATATTTTCATTCAAGGCTCAATAGATTGCGAAAACTCTCTTTAAACAATTCACCCCCTCTAGTTTAATGCCATATATTCTAACAGGATATGCAATAAATGAGGATGATTGATTTGACTAAATAAGTGGGATGTTTGTACTTGTTGAAGATTGAGACTTCAAATAGAAAATGACAGAAGTTCAGGTCAGCAAATTTAATGTATTATTTATTTCCTATGATAAATTCTTGCAAGGAAAGAATGACAATAAATGATAAATGCACATAATTTAATAAATAAAGAATTTTTTTGAAAATGGGAATAAACACAAAAATTTGTGTGGAGTTTTTTCTTCACATGGGAGCAAAGATTTGCGAAGAAAATAAATCATATAAATTTATATTTTATTATATATACGTTTATATTTTTATATTATTAATTATTAGTATTTATATTATAATCAAATAAATATAATTAATTGTATAATATAATATAAAAATAATGATAATTATTAAAATAATAAAAAATATTAAATATATAAAATAATAATTATAATAAATAATAAGTTTATGAAATAACAATTATAACAAATAATTAAAATAATTATAAAGAATAAATAATAATAATTAAGAAAAATAAAAATAAAAATAATTATTTATATAATAATGTTATTATTATTAATTATAAAAAATAAATATATTATTTTTTTTCATATATTTTTAAAAGTAAGAATAAATTTTTAAAGTTATATTCAACACATTTTAAATAAATTAAAAACTTCCACATAACCATCACATGAGTCACAAAATTCAATAAACTTTCTTCACAAATCTATTCTAATATACCACAATCCAAACAACCTCACATTCCTCTCAAATCACTCCAAATCCACTTCCTCAATTCTCCTCTCTCATCCAAACACTATTAGTATTTTCTGAGGTAAACGTTGCAAGTTAGACTAATCCATCTCTTGTCAATTTCTTCAAAAAAATATATAACAAATTTGTATGATTACATATAAAACACAATTCATCCATCACGACCATTAAATAATCAACAAATGTTGATTCTTTACCTCACTATATCATAAAGATTCGCAATGCCTCACAGCACATGAGGAATATTACATCATTCATTCACCATGACCAAAAAAGAATCAACAAATTTTAATTCTTTGCATCACTCATAAAATTCGCTACACGTCACAACTAACACATGAAAAAGCTTCTTACACATTTATGGAATCAACCAAACTACATCCTATTCTACTTTCAGTTTGTTACACTTCTTTTGTTGTGTATAAAACAACAACCAATATATTGGTTTTATAATAAAAAATGTTAAATATATTTTTTTGTCCTTATACTTTCACACAAAATTAGTTTTTATATATATTTTTTTAAAACTTTAGATCTCAGAGTAGTTGTAGAAAGAAAATTATTGAAATATGTCACAATCAGTTTTTTTACATGCCAAACGAATTTTTAGTGTGAACTAGGATGTTAACATAGTAGGTTAACTCATAACGTGGATGTTATAATATTATAATACAATCAACACTACAAATTTTCATTTGTTATGTAAAAAAAATACTAGTAAAAATTCATTTCAATAGCTTTCTAAATAAAGATATCTAAAATGTTTAAAGTTTAGATAAAAAAATCAATTTCACATTTTAATATAATTACGAAAAAACATATTTAATCCTACACAAAAATCAATAGAAATACTTTTATGACTTCCTAAATAAATATACTCTACGTTTTTTCTTAAATTATTTAAATATATGAAATAATAAACAATTACAAAATGATAATTATTTTTTATCTTTTCAAAAAATACAACTTAAGTAGCAAGGAGATCATGACAAAGAAGTTGTCAAATTTTGAAAGAGCCCATGTGTGTGCTTTGATTTGGAATAGTTAGTACCAATTGCATTTATTAATTAAAAAGTTAAACACAAATAATTAATAAATTAATTAAAATGTTAAATTGTTTAGATGTTATTTTATTTCAGTTTTTGAAAAAAAAAACATTTTTAATTAGAATAATTTGAGATGAAACTTGTAACACTATCCAACCAAGTCAAATGAAAAAAAAAACACCTATTCACTATTTCATTGACAAGTAAATTAAATGGAAACGTTCACACAAAAAAACGATCAAGTCCACTGTATCACAAAAAGGAAGGTTATAAATTAATATATATATTTAAAATTATTAATAAAACACCTCAAATTTATTGAAATTAAAATTTTCAGAGTTTCTAATATTGAAACTGTATATTTTTATTCGAAAAAGACTTATAAATTAACAACAGTTTATAAAAATTCTAGATGAAAATGAAACACATTTTTGTGACAGGTTCTAATGAAAAATATTCTAAGAAAGTAATCAGAAATTATTTTGGTACTATTTTTGGTGGAACCTCCACACTGAAGCCAGAATGCCATTGGAAGAGGTTGAAGGCTTTGGCTTCCTAGTTCTTTGGACCTGTAATATAGTACCAAAACACAGTCTTTTAATTTTATTTATTATTTAACATTCAACTAATAAACAATATAGAACGTGATGAGGGAGACGTGTAGATTATTCCTATTTTCTTTTTAATGTAAGAAAATAAGTGTTTTCAAATTATAGAACTTATATTTTTAAGTATATATTAAAAATACACATGTTTATATATATATATATATATATATTCATATTTTATTATATTAAAATGTATATAATTTAATAATTTATATTTATTTTATAAATAATAAATAAATAATTAAAAATTAAAAATAATATAATTTAAAAAAATATATAATTTTTAAAAAAGAATATTAAAAATAGATAACTTTATTTTCTTAAAATTATTTAATTATTTTGAAATAAAGACAACTTATTCACTTATTTATTTTATTAAATAATTTTTTTTTTATAAAAGAAAACTGTCCAATTAAAACGTAACACCAAAAAGAATTATCAAATGATTATATTTATATATTTTTTAATTATATTTTAAAATTAAAAGAAAATTTTAATAATCTATACCAATATATAAAGGGTATTGTAACAGCGTGCCTTTTTTAAAAACCAACAGAAACATTTTTCACACCACA